>NC_089656.1:2119642-2438214 GCF_037042795.1 Molothrus aeneus
TGCAGGACAAAAGCTGTGGCTCCACCAGATGAAAACCAATGGGGAACAACCATTTGGACTGATCTCTTCAGGGTTGATTTTTTTTTTTTTTTTTTTTTTTTTTTTGCTTTGCTTGAAGAAACATCTCTCTTGCAGGGGTGGGAGACAACCAGAGAAGACGTTTTGTGACTGGTACCAGAGTGAGGCACAGCCTGCTGTAATTGAGGATCAACAATGATTCCTTCTCTAAGAGGGACAATTGGCTCCTCTGGAGGAATTATAAAATCCTTCATCTCTCAAAGGCACCAGTGGGAGAAGCAGGGGATGTGCAGGCACCAGCTTAGTACCAACTCTGTACTTCACTCTTAACTTTACAGAGAAAGCACAGTAAAGAGTTTCATCATTGATTTTGGTAAAAGCTGCCCTTATTTTCATGGATATAATTACAGAAGAGGTTACAGTCATCTGCAAACAAAGGCTCGAGTATTTTTTTTAAGCAGAAATAAATTTAATAAATTTTAAAGCCCCCAACAACTAAATTAATTCTTTTAGCTAGTTTTCAAAAGATAAGTTTTTGGGTGGTGTTAGTTGCTTTGTTGGTTTTTTTTGCAAGGAAGCCTTGAGGAACCCATTTCTTGGTGAATACAGTGAAAGGAGAGATCCCAAAAGGGCTTTTGTGCAATTAAGGGAATGTTTGCATTAGGTTGTGCTGCAGTGATTTAACACATGAGAAGGAAAAATCCCAGCTGAGTGATTTACACATGGGTCTTGAATGTTCTGATCAAAGGTCAGACTCAGAAATGCATTTATGCTTATTTTTGAGTCCAAAGAGAACCCAGTGGGGAGTTAAATCTCTAAGTAGGCATTTAATGTGTAAATATTCACAGGTAGCTCTTTACTTAGCCATGTCATTTTGCTGTGAGTTTAGACAGGGCCAGATTTACTTGGAAGCTGAAGCCCAGACTCTCTAGTACCTACAACAGGGGAGAGCATTTCTGTGGACTGAACTGACTTCTTTGGGTATTTCATATATGAATTCTGCATTTCACTGGCTTACAGGAGTTCTAAAGTAGGTTGGGAGAAGTGAAAAGGGGTCAGGAAAACTGGCTGATTTTTCAAGGCTTGCAGTCTCCAGGTTCAGGAATGGTCCATCCTGACATGCAGGAAGTGGCAAGAGGCCTGCATGGGTGAGCAAGGGGCTCTGAAGAAAGAAATGGAAAGGATTTGTGTGATATGTGAGGGGTGGAAGCAGGGACAACTGACCTGGGGGAATATCCAGAGACACAAGGCTCAGCTGGAGCTGGCCCTGGTGAAAGCCAGGGAAGTCAGGGAGTGCTTCTGCAGGTATGTGAGAGGAAGGAACTGCAGGGAAACATGGCCAGCAGTGCTGGGTTGGCCTTCTGGGATGAAAATCTTGGGGAATTAGGGGACAGCAGTGGTGCTTGATCTCAGCTTTAGTAAAGCTTTTGATGCTGTCACCCATAGCATCCCTCTGGACAAACTGGTGAGTACAGGCTGTGAGAGGGACTGAAAAGTGGCTGAGCTCAGGTGTGACCAGCAGGATGAGGCTGAGTTGGAGCCAGTCACTGGTGGTGTACAGCAGTGTTCACAGAGGTCCCAGGACAAGGGAAGAGATGAGAATCTTGACTCCCTGTTTCAGAAGGCTGATTTATTATTTTATTATATATATTATATTAAAAGAAAATTATATATTAAAACTTACTAAAAGAATAGAAGGAAGGATTTCATCAGAAGGCAAGGAAAGGAAAGGAATGGAATGATAATAAAATCTTGTGACTGACCAGAGAGTCTGAGACAGCTGGACTGGGATTGGCCATTAATTAAAACCAACCACATGAGACCAATCAAAGATGCACCTGTTGCATTCCACAGCAGCAGATAATTATTGTTTATTAGTTTCTGAGGCCTCTCAGCTTCTCAGGAGAAGAAATCCTAACAAAAGAATTTTTCATAAAAGATGTCAGTGACAATGGTGCACCTCAGCAGTCCACGTTCTGGAGCCAGTAGTGTTTGACATCTTCATTAATGAGGGGACAGAGTGCCCCTCTAGCCAGGCTGTGGATTGTACCCCCATGGAGTGGATGGATGTGCTGCTGCTCAGCAGGACCCTGACAGGCTGCAGAAATGTGGGAATGGGAACCTCAGGAAATTCAGCCCAGGGAAAAGCCAAGTCCTGCAGGTGGGGAGCCACAGCCTCATCCAGTGCTGGGAGCAGCTCTGCAGAAAGGCCCTCTGGAGTCCAGGCTGGGTGTTTGGCAAAGGAAACCACAGCAAATGGAGCTGGAGTGCAGGCTGACCACCCTGGGTCATGGATCAGAACCATCATGGATCACGACCACCCTGGATCGTGGATGAGGGCCACCCTGGGTCATGGATCAGGGCCACCCTGGGTCATGGATCATGGATGAGGGCCACCCTGGGTCATGGATCATGGATCAGGGCCACCCTGGACCATCATGGATCAGGACCACCCTGGGTCATGGATCATGGATCAGGGCCACCCTGGACCACTGTGGATCAGGACCACCCTGGGTCATGGATCAGGACTATCATGGATCAGGACCACCCTGGGTCATGGATCAGGACCACCCTGGGTCATGGATCATGGATCAGGACCACCCTGGGTCATGGGCACCCTGGAGCTGCCTGCATGTCCTGGGTGCCCGTGGGCTTGGTGCAGCCTCGGTGTGTGGGCAGTTTGCCCTCAGCAGCTGTGTCTGAAGCAGGGGCTGGGAGTGGGGTGTGCCAGCTTTGGCTCTGGTGTCCTGGGGGGACACTCCAGCTCCCAGCCAGTGCCCAGTGGAAGCTCCCTCTGTGTGCTGGGAGCCTGTGGGGAGCTCAGCTCTCATCCAGGCTTCCCAAAGGCAGCCCCTCCAGTGCCCACCTCTCAGGTGGATGCCCTGAAACCTAAAAGGGCACCAAATAACTACCACATACTTCATAATCAGATGTGAATGATCCTTTATTGCTTTTGGCATGATCCTAGTGGGAACCCCTGCTTTAGCCCTGCCATTGCACTGGGCTCTCCAAGGATGGGTCACAGGCAGCAGCTGAGGTGGAAAGGGTTGCCTCTCTCCATCACTTCTTTGTTTTGCTGAGTGTTTTAATTAAAACCAGATAGAGGAAAATTTCTCACAGTGTTTCCAATTTTTAGTGGTTTCACCTGCTGTTGAAAATTGCATCAAGACAAAATGGTAAAGGGATGATGCAAAGAGGAATGAATGCTCCTTTTAGTGGCTATGAATAGAGCTTCTCATATCAGTTAAGTGTTGACTTTTAATTATGAAAAGATTATAGGTTTCTGTTATTTTTAGCCAGTCCTTTAACACATAAATTAACTAACATTTCATCACTTCATGTAACCTTTCAAAACAGAGGAGGGAGGTTTGGCTGATGAAATTCATAAGATCACATTTATTTGGAGATGTTTACTGTAACTAACAAAGTGAAAAATTACCCTTTCCTATATGCTCACTCTTTCCCTCGTTATGCAGTTGAGGAGGTGATTTTTGCTGTTTTTCTAGAAAGACTTTTAAAAAATATTTATACCAGGGGAGTTTGCTCTTCAACTGTGCTTCAGTTGTGTTTTTGTAGGAGTTGCTAGAAATTCAGCCACAACTCCTTTGCTGTCTCATGGCTGTGGGTGGTGGAGCTGATGAGTTACTAAATAAGAGATGTTTGGGTGTTGGGGTGCCAGGAATGGGAGGGAAGAGCATTTTGAGTCTTGTTCCTCCCTTGGACTGGAGTCTGGCATTGAGCTTCCAGGAAACAGAGTCCATCTTCCAAAAACCCTCCTGAGGAGAGGATGCCTGTCTGCCATCCGTGGGGAGGGTGAGCCTGGAGGAGGCACCAGGGTAATTCTGGGAGCTCCTCTGATGTGTGGCTGGGTCCTGCAGTGCTGGGTGGCAGCTGCTTTGTGAGGACAAGGCTCAGTGCACAGGGATCATGAGCAAAGAGAAATCCTTCCCCCCTCAAGCAAATTGTTCTTTGACAGGAGCCACTGAGGCCAGGGGGGTTCCCTGTTTGCATCTCAGTGCCAAGGGCTCTGTGTTCTCTAGCAGCAGCAGCTTAGCACTTCGGCTGGGTGGCTGCAGGTTTCTCTGCAGGGCTTTGGCTGTGAAAAGAGCAGGTGATGCCAAACCCTGGCACAGGCGGGGGCTGCCAGGGACTCTTCAGGCTAAGTCAGTGTCTTGGAAGTTTGTCCCTCAGTGTCCAGTTTTGCAGGGCAGCCAGGCACTTGTGTCACTGGTCTGGTCAGTCTGTGAGAACAGAAAAGGTGGGTGGCAAAAAAAGTCTGCCAGCTCTGCCTGCTGGCTTGTCACTGGCAGGGAGAGAGCTCATCACTGGGGGCACAAGCAGGTTCAACATGTGCTTCCCAGCTGGGTGTTGTGACCATACCCATTTCATACCTTTTTCATCAGAGAAAACTAGCACTGTTGGTTTTCCTTTTTTTTCCCCCAATTTTTGCCCTTTTATACTCACTTTGCTCCTGTTTGATGTCAAGATGACAGTCTAGGTCAAAGTAGAGGAGAGGGATGGTCCTGGGTGTAATATTTGTGCATTTCTGGATCATTCATTGATACTGTTTGGATGTGGATCAAGTGTGTGTTCACATTTGTGTTGAATTAGCCAGACAGACACATACCCTGGAGTTCATTCCAGCTGCTGGAGAGCAGACTGTTACCTGATCCAGGACTGACAATATCTGATCCAGCGAAAAGTCAAAGCAGTCCAGACAGAAGATACCTGACCTAGTAGAGATCCCACCAAGATGAAGCTAACTATCAGTACTTTACACTGTGTGGCATCTTTTTCTATGGTACTGAGGGTTGTAAAGCTGGATTTATTCAGGTGCTTGATTTATTCAGGTGCTGGAACGTGGCCTCCCGTGCTGCTGCCCGTGTCAGTGGAAGGTTCAGTGTCAAAGGGAGAGCTGTCCACTCCTGCAGCTCTGGGTGCTGCTGGGGGGAGCCAGTCCCTGAAGGTGAGAATGGAGCTCAGGCTCTCCCATGGCTGTGGGAAGCTCAGAGTTGCCCTCTTGCAGGAATCATTGCAGACAGGAGTCTGACAAAAGCCTGGAGAGCCCCTTGCCCACCTTGGGTCAGCCTTGCAGAGCAGCTGAGCACATGGGCAGTGTTGATTTTCTGATTTTTACTTTTCCCCCCAGCTGAATTCACAGGCAGGAAATGAGCCCACATCTACAGCATTTAGTGCTGCTGTTTCCCAAAGGTAGAGGAGGCAAAATTAGAATATCCTGTTTACATGTCGTTCAAGCTGTGTTTGAGCAGCTGTCCCAAGGGTTTTCAGCTTGCTGGATCAGGACAGGCTTCTCCTACAGTCTGAGCATCTTCCTGTGTGAGTGGAGAGTGTGGCTGCCTGCACTGAGCACCTCCCTGGGCCAGCCCTACAGCTCAGAGGGGACAGCTTCTCACTGGCACCAAGCTGAGGCTCGCCAGGTCCTTCAGGACTAAAGGTGGGAGAAACCTGTGGCAAATTACTTTCTGAAATGGTTGTTCCTGTACCTTACAGGAAGGTACATTCCTCCTCCTGATGTTCTCAATGCATCCCTGAGTCACTGGACTTGAAATGTCTGAGAAAAAACTGGTTCAGAGGGTTGAGGTGACAGATTTTTAGTTCACTTCCAGCTTTTCTTAAGTGAATAGTTCAGTCTTTCTCACTATTACCTTGGTGTAATGCCTACCTACAGCATGTTTGTGTTTGAGCAAACCCATTTATGCTTCTGGGCATGCTGAAGGGCCTCCCTGGGGCAGGTGTGACCTGGGAGAGGTGTCAGCACCTGTGTGGGGTGGGTGCTGGCCCTGGGGGCTCGGAGCTGCTCAGTTTGTAGCGTGGTGGTTACGTAATTCCTGCCTTTTCCAGGCTGTCATGCTCCTGCTGGAAATAGAGAGTTATCTAAGAAAATAGCAAAGTGCACCTGGAAACTTTTAGACTAGTCTCCTTGTTTGATCATGAGCCCATGTGAAATAGCAAGGCAGCTGTGATATATGACCTTTTTCTGCCATATATTCCAGTGATGACTCATCTGCAGTGTCAGGGAATGCAATGTGCAGTCTCCAGGCTGCTCTGTGAGCTGAGCTCTGTAGCTCTGACATCTCTGGAGTTCAGGGTTTTTGGGCTGCATCCTCCCTGCTTTCAGTATCACTGTTCTTACCTGCTTGCACAGTTTCTGTAAGCTGAAGTATTTAAATTGATTCTGAGTTTTCCATGTCATCTCAGAAGGTTTTTTGTCTGAAGACCACAGAGGTGTCAGTGACACATTTAATATATAAAAGAGCCAAGACAGAAACTAAAGGTGACTAAGAACATCAAAACTGGAAAAGGGGGCTGGTGCAGTAGGTTTTGTGACTGGTTCTGTACTGTGAACCCTGTCACTTACATAGAAAAAATCTGCAATATGTGGGCAAATGTACTATTACAGGTAGGAAAGACAATGGCCATATGAGCTCTAAATATTTAGTTTACTGTTATTTGCTGTAATAAAACTGTCTCAATGTCTGTAAACCTGTCACTGGGAAATCAAACTTAATAAAAGCTTAAATAAAACATAAAAGGTCTATAGTCTGACTTTGCATTGTGCCAAAGTCTGAAGTAATGGCATGGCCAAGCATCTCACCCCAGAGTTCAGGTGATCCCAGCTGGTTTAACCAGCAACTGGTATAAATTGCAGTATCCATGATAATTAAAAACCAAGTACAAGTTTTTTGGAAAATCTCTTCTATCCCCCTCTGTGAAGCGCCATTTCTTCTGTTGCCCATAGTATTGGGATGTGCAGAGTGAAGGTCTGCCCTCTTCCTTGTCAGTCTGAGAGATGAGCTGGGCTGAATGCCCCTGGTGCTTCACACCAGCTCCCTAACAGGAATTTGCCCAGGAGCACTGTGGAGCTTTGGCTGGTGGTATCTGATGGGTCTGGAGTGCTGCAGGAGCCTGGCTCAGTTCTGCTGGCTCTGGGCAGCTGTGCTGGGCTCACTGAGGCTGTGCTGCTGGGTCCTCCTCTGCCAGCAGCTGGACCAGCTCCAGTTTTTGGCCACAGCCTCTCCTCCTCTGCTTGTACTACACTGCTGGAAATTCAACACTCCTCAGCTGGCTGCATTATAAATGTCATTACGCTCACTGTGCTCCAGGCAGAGTAAGCATGGTTGGAGCTGAGGGCCTTGTAGGCTGTAGGAGGGCTCATGTCCACAGCAGGACACTCAGGTGCTCAGCACTGGAGGGGCTGTAGGATGGGAAAGTCTGATTTATAGGCTTTCCCTCCAAGTTATTCATTCCCAGTGGTGCCCTCCCCAGCTGGATGTCTCCTTGCTTTGACAATCCCAGTCATCACAAGGTTACTTTTAGAAACAGGATTTATTTCTGTCTTTATTTTTGCTTTGGTGCTGAACTTATTTGCAGGTCCCCTTGTGCTGTGATTGTCAATGTGAGCATGAGCCTTGATCACTCAGCTGAGCTCTGAATCCCAGACAAAGCCACCCAAAGTTGCACAGCCTATGGAGCAGCCAGGGGAACTCTTCTGTCTTCTGCTTCAGTGCCTCAGTGGCTAAAGATTTCTCTATAAATGCCAGATAAGGAGTATGAATTACCCTGGAACTGCCATGCACTGAATGCAGCCAGAGCAAGGAATGAATATTTTAAAGCAAGCAGAGTGTAACTGAGGGTGTGGGTATGGATGGGCCGTGCTCGGCCTTGTGCCATCGCTCAGGCACCAGGGCTGGGCCCTGCAGACACTGGCAGTCATTTCATGCCTCAGAGCAGTAATTTCCCATTCTGTAGGAAGCAATAAGCATTTGCTGTGCTGGCTTTGGGCTTTCCCTGTGTGATGGGTGGCTGGACCTCAGCAGCAGCAAATCCCCTCTGGTTTGCAGCAGCTGCTGCTCGGGGCTGAGAGCGGCTCCGTGGCCTCTCCCTCTGCACTGCTGGCCTGGAGCTGGCTTCACTCACCAGCACAGACATGCCCTGGCCTCAGAGCTGCTGAAACAGGGAGGGTGGCATTTGTGAATTGTTTCTGTGGCCCTCTGTGCTCCCAAACACTTGCCCATTACCTCACCCTGTGTGTGAAACTCCAGAAGGGTTAAGGACAGAGCAGGACAGGCAGCACCTATGGCTGCTCTCAGGGTGAGCAGAGTCCTGCTGGCAGTGCTCATCCCTCAGGCAGGTAGGGCTTGGCACTGTCACTCCTGGAACTGCTCCCAGGGCCTTCCTTTGTGGCCATGACCTCTCCCAGCTGCTTTGTCCCACACAAGCCTTGTTAAGCAACAGGCAGAGTAGAGGTAATGAAAGGTTTTCCAGAACCTAGAACTTTGCTTCTGCAAAACTTCTAGTGAATGTGAACCTTGCTGCACTTGTAACCAAACATAAGTTATTTCAAATTTTGATTTTTCTGAGTAAAGTTCTACACGTGCATCCCTCCTGTGTATTAATTGGGTAAAGCCTCCTGTAGCACACAGGCACTGAAGTGGTGGAGATCTTTTTAAGTCAGCAGATGCATATCTCAAGGGCCTAAATAGTTTATTTATTATTCCTTGAGGACGAGAGTAAGGTTGGGGGCAATCTCAACAAGGTTTAACAGTGACAACCAGAAGTTTCACAGTCCACAGGCTGCTTCTTGCCTTGCTTTGCTTAAGCTGTGATTTGTGTTAGGTGCTGTGGCCCCTGTTCCTCCAGTGTGGTTCCCTCCAGCACAGTCCCTGCAGGGAGCACATGGGGACTCCAGCCTGGAGCTGGGCTCATGGCTCTTGGGGTGCCAGGTGGGCATGGGCTGGGGCTTGGCAGGAGAGCCTAAAACATTTACTTGAGCATTTCTCACCGTTCTTAGCCTGTCATTTTCAACCTTAATTCAAGCTGTGGTGTGTCCTGCTCTTCCTGGGGCAGAGGCAGTGCTGGTAGCTCAGCCAGGCAGTCCCTCCATCACTCCCAGCACAGGGTGTTGCTGCTGAGCATGTCCAGGTATTTATTTATAACTTGTGTGTACCAGATTTCACGTTAGATACCGAATCCTTGTAAGGACTGTAATCCATGTGTAGGTTTCTGGCAGGTGGCAGATGCAAGCCCTGCAGTGAGAGCTGCCCACGGTGGGAGGCTGGGCGGGTTCCTGGGCTCCTCCCCGGCTCTGCCCCTGCAGGTGCCTCGTGTCTCCTCCCTGTGCCTGCCGGGGGTGATGTGTGTGTTGGAAGATCCCTCCTCCCATGGTTCTTGGAAGGAAAGGAGCATTTTTCTCCCCTGAAGTCACCTCTTGGATCCAAGCTGCCTGGGAGCTCAGCAGGTGCTGCAGCAGCAGGGGCAGAACTGCCTGGGCCGGGGGCAGCTCTGGGGCTGCCCTGCTCACCTGGCTTCTCAGCAGAGCCCATCTCACAGGAGAGCAGCACCTGTGTGGGATCACAGGCTGCAGGCAGTGTGGGAGCACCTCCCCTGGCACCTGCAGGTGTCTGACACAGCCCCTCACAGCCCTCTGCTCTTGCTGCACTTTGGCATCTGGTTTGCAGCTGAGGCTTCCCTCCTTGTTTGTTCTCCCTGCTCCACGGCAGTGGGTGTCCATCTCCCTGCCCCTGTGCCATGGATGGGCTGCAGGTGTACAGAATCTTGTGTGGGGCTTGTGTAGAGATGGTTTTCCTGTCTGAGAGAAGAAAAGGGGATTTTGCAGTGGCTCAGCACGATGCTCATCCGCCCTTTTCCCAGCACGGCAGAGGCAGGGATGGAGTCATCTGTGCCATGTGTTAGTTGTTAATTTTAGCTTTACCATAACTCTTGATGACAGGGCTTGGTTGTTTCCTACTGTAGGCAGCATGTAGCAGTTATCCTGAGATATGGTGGGGCTGCAGAGCAGGGAGGCTGCAGCTCATCCCTGGGCTGTGGGGCTCAGGCTGTGGATGCTCCCGGCTCCCACAGCTGCTGCCTGCTGCAGCTCAGAGGCCACGTGGTGCCATTTCTCTTGCATTTGTGCTAAACCTTTCAGGTTATAAAAGGATGGCTTCAGGCACAGGCTGAATTCCACCTGTGTCTGAGATCAAAGGCAGTTAAATATCTGCCATGATATGCATGGCATTTATCAGGATATTTCCCTAATTCTGGCTGCCTGGTAAAGTCTGTACGAAGGAGCAGCCTGTGCTGGCATGGCCAAAAGAGCATTACTGGATCTGATGTACAGGTCCCAAACTGAACTTCTTGGAATGCACAGGCTACTGCAGGGAACTCTTACAAGTACCAGCAGACTGAAAAATAGGTTGTTGCTGATACCTTTTAATTATAATGCATTTCATTTGGTCTCAGGTCCCTGAGCACATCAGAAGGTCCCAGTGTGATCTGCTGTGCTGTGGGAGCTCCCCAGGAGCTGTGCCTGTACTGCCATGCAGGGCTGGAGGCTTGCTGCCCCATGTCCAGAGGTGATGTTCTCACTGATGTGCTCCAGCTCAGCCAAGTGCATGGCTGAAGATGTGGGGAGCCCTGGCCATGTGCTGGAGTGCAGCAGGGAGGCTCTGGGAGCTCCTTCTCTTCCCAGTACCATTTTGTTGGTGGTCCTTTGCTGTGCTCCACAGAGTGTTTGTTCAGTCTCTGCTCTGTTTGGCTCAATGCTCTGTGAGGGTGTGAACCTCTCTCCACCCCAGCCAGGACTGCTGTGACCCTGCTCCTGCCTCGGCCAACCTCACGGCAACTTTGAGTAAATGCAGCATCTTGTAATGTATGTTTCTGGGTAGACACACCAGGTCTGTAGGAGAGCTGATGACCTGGGCAGAAACAGCAGCTGCTGTGTTAAAGATCTGGGTACAGCTGACTGCTCAGAATTGAGCTGTCAGGAGGGGCAAGGAATTGTATAAAGGCAGAAGTTGCTCTGAAATCATGTCAAGGGAAGCGTCAGAAACCAGACACGGTTGCTCTGCAACAGAACATTCTTCATAGGTGGTTTAACAAGCCTTGGAATTAAATCTGGGGAGGGGGGGAAAGTGATGTAGCTGTTATGTCAGGGCTTCACAAGCCCACAGTGTGCAGTCTGGGCTGGGGCTGGTGGAAAAGCAGACCTGAGCAGCCATGTAATCAGGGCTTCTCCTTGGCAGCTATGAGCTCACACTAAACTCACACTGCAGCTGCATATATATTTTCCAAAATAGCCTTTTGGAATTTTACATACACTTTTTTAGTATGCTAATCATCTCTGTGGTCATTCCTTCCTGGAGTTAATGACTGCTCTCTTGGAGAAAACAAGTTAACAAACTGACAGCTGCTCCTAACTAATCACTTGCTTGGAGAGGCCAGTGCAAGTTTAGCATCCACTTCTTTTGCTTCTGATGGTTCGGTGCAGCAATGTCAGAGAAATGAGGTAATAACCTGCATTTATCAAAGCAGTTTGGGCTGCAGTAGATTTGTGCACAAGAGACCAGAGACAGAATTGCCAGAGTTACAGACTGTGGGTTCCTGCTCTTCTTTGAAAAGTTTTAAATGTAGATGGGAAAACGTAGTTGAGTTGGCATAACCCACCAGGCAGGCAGATCATCAACAGCTGCCAGGGCTGGCATCAGAAGGTGGGCAAGGAGTGCCCAGGGAGCTGGGGGGCTCTGAAGGGGCTTCCTCTGTCCCCACAGCCAAGAGTGAACCGAGACTCGGAGCAGGGTGTGGTGCTGAGGTGGCACCGGCTTGGCCCAGGTGTGACCCTGGGGCTGTGCAGCCCCTCCTGGGCAGGGCCCTGCAGAGCCTGGGATGTGCTGGGACAGAGAGCAGGGCCTGGGCTCTGTGCTGCTGCCCAGAGGGAGGAATTCCTGCAGCTGCTGGCTCACAGGACACCTCTGCCAGGCACAGTGTCCACAGTACCCATCTCTGATCAGTTAACCTTTAACTCATGGCAAATAGAGGATGTTGTCCATAGCATTTGGTTACAAATAAATGAATAGACTTGGCATCCTTGGATAAGGCAACAAATGTTCTGAAATTTCCATTTCTTGTGTCAGAGCTGAGCTCACCCAAGGACTGGCATTTTCCTAACAAGTTTGCAATAAACTGATGGATCTGGATGGCAGCTAGTTTGTCTCACTAGATTTAGCTTGGGTAAACTTAATGTTAATCTTACAGTTATAGTTTTTTCTTCCCTAAATTCTGAGATAGTGTTTAAAATTTTAAAAAATATTAATGGATGTATTGAATTTTGAAATTCATAATTTCATTTGACAAATTGTCTAAAATGGCAACATTGTGCCAGAATGTTGAGCTAGCTAAATGAAAAGCTAATCTCCCTTCATGGCATGAAATGAGGCAGTTAAAGGTATAAACATCAATAAACCGTGGGATTTAATGAATGGTCTTTCCATTTCAGTATTGGAATTTGTAGTACAGGAAAACTGATTTTTTTAAACTTGCCAGTATCCCAATTAACCTGATCCCACTCCACAGCTCACACTGATGGCTGTGTTGATGCTGCTCTGAACTGAAGCAGTTCAGTTTTGGAAAGGTTGTGTTGCCCTGGGCTGGCATGGCCAGGTTTAGGTGCTGGGGGGGGCTCTGTGAGAAGCTGCCAGGAGCTTCCCCTGTGTCCAGCAGAGCCAATTCCAGAGGCTCCAGGACAGACCCACCCCTGGCCAAGGCTGGGCCCCTCAGTGACAGCAGCAGCACCTCTGGGGACACTTGGGAAGGGGGAGGAAACCCCCCTGGAACTGCAGCTGGCTGAGAGCAGGGAGGATGTGTGAGAGGAGCAGCTCTGCAGAGCCCAGGGCAGGAGGGGCAGGAGCTGCTCCAGGGGCTGGAGCTGAGGCTCCCCCGAGCCCGGGGTGCAGCCCAGGGAGAGGCAGCTGAGCCCCCCCAGCCCTGGGGAACAGAGATCATCCCCTGCAGCCCTGGGGAACAGCAGGGACCAGAGATCATCCCCCTACAGCCCTGGGGAACAGCAGGGACCAGAGATCATCCCCTGCAGCCCTGGGGAACAGCAAGGACCAGAGATCATCCCCCTACAGCCCTGGGGAGTAGCATGGAGCAGAGATCATCCCCCTGCAGGCCCTACACAGGAGCAGGGGGTGCCTGGAGGAGCCTCTGACCCCAGGAACCCCACACTGGAGCAGCTCCTGGCAGCACCTGTGGAGAGAGGAGCCCAAGCTGGAACAGCTGTGCTGGCAGGAGCTGTGAGCCCACAGGAGAGCTGGGCTGGAGCAGCTCCTGAAGGACTGACTGCACCCATGGGAAGGACCAGGCTGGAGCAGCTCCTGAAGGACTGACTGCACCCATGGAAAGGACCAGGCTGGAGCAGCTCCTGAAGGACTGACTGCACCCATGGGAAGGACCAGGCTGGAGCAGATCCTGAAGGACTGACTGCACCCATGGGAAGGGACCAGGCTGGAGCAGATCCTGAAGGATGCAGCCCATGGAAAGGACCAGGCTGGAGCAGCTCCTGAAGGACTGACTGCACCCATGGAAAGGACCAGGCTGGAGCAGATCCTGAAGGACTGACTGCACCCATGGAAAGGACCAGGCTGGAGCAGATCCTGAAGGACTGACTGCACCCATGGAAAGGACCAGGCTGGAGCAGATCCTGAAGGATGCAGCCTGTGGAAGCTCTCACACTGGAGAAGTTCATGGAAAGATGTCTTCCAGGACAAGAGAGGGATGCCTGTTCATGATATGCTGATCTTCCCCCATAGAACTTGCATTTTTATTTTGCATCTAGTTACACAGAATGTGCACAGCAGGGGAGAATTCTGAAAAATAAAAGCCTGGATTTGTAGTTCTGCAGTTCTTAGGTTCTCAGGTGTATTAGCAGTTTTGTGGGTGCCAATGATTAATGCCAAGCTTGTGTATGCACTTGTTGAAATAGAAGAACACAGCAGTTTTTTAGAGTTATTTGAAACAAAAAAATCTTTGTCTTTATTTTCTACTGTAGTATTTTAAAAATATCACCAGCCTTGTTCTGATGGACTGTCCTGCTAGGATTGAATAGAGACCTATGGACATCTCAGAGGAACTTAAAAATCAGTAGTCCCAGTTGTGTGAGAGGAAGACATGGATTCCACAGAGTTTAGGTTCTTCTTCATAGGGATACAAAACCAAAGTGATCCTTGAATTAATTCCCTTCCTTCGTTTGAGAGGGTATGCATAGGTAGAAATAAATGCACAGGCAAAAGACTCTCAAAAAAAAAACCAACCCAAAAACTTCAAGGAAATAACTTTAAATATTCCCCAAAACCAAACCATCCCCAAAAAACCCCTTTGTAGAGCTGACTGAAATCATGACCTTCCCTGTGAGTTTACCATGTGTAGAGCTGAGCTCTGACTTGTTGGCTCCTGGTGCTTTGGCCTCCTGAGGACTCCATGGGAGTCATCCCTGGCATCCCCAGGAGCAGGGGTGGGCAGTCAGGGGGAATTTCTGAGCCCACTGAAGCACAGCCTGAAATTCTGTCCTGAGACCAGAAGGAAGGCAGAGGCTTTGCTGCTGGGGGTGTCAGGTGCCAGGTTGTGTTGATGAGGTTACATCCTCTGCCCACAGGGAATGAAACAATTCCTAGGTGTGACTGACAGATCCATTTTCCCAGTGGCTTTCACTGCAGTGCTTGGTGTTGTGTTTGTGGAGAGGGCCAAGGAGAAATCTTTTGGGTTGGACTGAATTGTTGTTTTATCAGTGGTTGTTGAATGTCATGTGGAGGAGCACTTTGTTGTGAAGGTCTCACTGAATTATTCCTTGGGCTGGCAGAGCTGTTTGCAGAGTGTGTGGATTTCTCTGTCCTTTCTGGCTGCACCTGCCTCCTCTGGGTTTCTGTCTGCAGCCAGCCTCAGTCTCCCTGCTTTGAAACACCAGCAGAGGCTTGCCCCCCCCCTTAATTTTGGGTTGATTTCCATGCATTTGTTTCACTGCAGCCGCTTGCTGCTCTCTTGGGTACTTGAATCTATTCAGGGTGAGGAGCTCATTGATTTAGGGTATCAATGGTGGGGGTCTCCTGAGTGTTGTGAATCAACAGCCTGGAGCTGTTCTTAGGAGCTGTGGAGGATTTTAACTTTGATTCTCTTTCTGCTTTGTAGGTATTTGTATAAAATGTGGAAAAGGTGTGTATGGAGCGAGCCAGGCTTGCCAAGCAATGGGCAACCTCTATCATACCAACTGCTTCACCTGCTGCTCCTGTGGTAAGTCACATCTGCTGTGCCCTTCTTCTGTGCCTTCCTTTTGAACCAGTGGGCAAAGTGAGACCTCATCCTGCCTGCTTCCCCAGGCACATTTCCCACACAAGGCTCCAGCTTCAAAAATTGGTTTTTATTTGCCATCTGTAAGTGCTCAGTGGTGTTTTCCTAAGCAGCAGCCCAGAAAAGGAGTGTTTGGTTGTTTGAAGGGCTGCATTTACAAAATGGCTTCAACCTGGCTGTTAGAAGCACTGTGTGCTTTAAATCACTTGTGTTTATGGAACTGTAATGTGCATGTATCATTTTTATAGAAAAAAAGGTAATTTTGTTTGGCCAAAACCATATTTTTGTCACTTTCATTTGCAAATGCAAGTCTAGTCAGGCATGTGTATTTGTCATTTCTGTGTATGCACAGTGCTCAAAAATTGTTCACTTACGGTTGAATGTGACAAGAACAAATAGAAACTGTGTGTTGAAATGTCTTTTGCTATTACAAGATTTTATTTTTGTGGGGGAAAACCAGATGATAAATCACTGTTTCCTCCTTGCTGTTCTCAGGACCTTTTTAGGTTTCCCTTTTAATCTGAAAGAGATGTTTCTGTGTGTGATTTGGGGAATTCCTGGCTTTGCCAGGGGAAATGGAAAATTCAGGGTAGCATTT
This sequence comes from Molothrus aeneus, assembly GCF_037042795.1. Taxonomy (NCBI): domain Eukaryota; kingdom Metazoa; phylum Chordata; class Aves; order Passeriformes; family Icteridae; genus Molothrus; species Molothrus aeneus. Next base: position 2,135,400 of record NC_089656.1, read on the forward strand.
TCAGAAGTGTGCCTTAAGTCAGGCATTGTGAACTTAAGTTGGAGATTTCCTCAGTGTCTTGTCTGCAACTGCTGAGAGCTCACAAATTCCCACCAAGCTCAAGGGAAGTGTGAGAGCTCAATTTTCAGGAGTCAGGTGATTTTTCTTGTTTTATGCACTCATCTAGTGAGGTTCTTTATATATGAAAATATTTGCCTGGATTTGGAAGATCTTGTTATGATAAAGATACACAGCAAAAGATTTATTCTGAGCAGAATGTGCTGAACGCAGATTGTTTCTAAAAAGGATTAATTAAGGATTAGAAAAAGAGTAAAATATTATTGGCATAGAACCAAATCAGTTGATAATGAGAAGAACATTGTCAAGCTCACTTCTGACAGGAGAATTGTTGTCTTTTCTCCTGAGATTTGTACTGATAAATATTGGTTTGAAGAAACCTTCAAGCTGAATGTAGAATTTAGTGACTTTTCTAAATGACTCTGGATCATTACCAGCTGCAGGGCTGAACTCATCTCAGCCCCTCAGGGATTGCTCATGGCTTTGCTCAGGTCTGACTGTGTTGCCAGTCTGTTTTGCTGGCTCCCAAAGTGAGCAGCATCCTGCTTAGCAGAGGATTACAAAATAGGATATCAGATAATGTCTCTCCACAGCATTAACCTAACCTAATTGCATGGGTGAATTCCAGCTTCCTCTCTAGGGCAGAAATGTTGTTTTTAAGTACTCAGGCTGCATGTTTGCTACCATGGGGTTCTGTGTGCAGGTCACTGTTCCTGACAAAAATGTATAAGGGACAAGAAGTGTATTTTAACAGCAAAATACAAACACAACTCCATTATTGAAGCACATAACAACCTTTTCTGACTGTTGTGGAGAGGTGTGTGTGGCCAGTGCTCACCCACCACGGGGCAGCTTGAGACATGTCCACCTGAGGCATTGCCTGCCCCACCCTTGGCTCCCTGGAATTTGGTGATTCAGGCGCTTCCCGTGAGTCACCCCAGCACAGGGAGATGCTCCAGGTTGTCTTCTCAGCCTCTCACTGTGCTGCTCTGGGCTGGAGGCCCCACCAGCACAGTTCACCAGTGGAAGGGCTTGGATTGAATGTTTGCAGCCTCTGGTACAGCCCTGTTGGCAGGGGAGAGTTTGGGCACTGGAGAGGGGCTCAGGCAGCTGAAACATCTGAGCAAAGCTCAGCTCAAGGGTGGGTCCAGAGCAGAGCTTTTCCTCTCAGCTCTGAGCTAGGATCAACATGAGCCACTGGGAGCAGGGTATTGCATTAACCCTTTCATTTCTCACTGTGTTTTGAGCTGTGCAACCCATGGAAAGCCCAGAGTGGTTTGGTACAGTGCCAGTAGAGCCAGACCCTGGGACCAGGGTGTGCAGGTCCTGTCTGTGGAAGCTGCACCCTTGAGAATGGGGCTGAAAGGGCTTTGCAGGAGCTCAGGGGCAAAACCAAATGGAGACTTCTCAGAGGACTGCACTTCATGACCAGGGAGTTCATTTCGTGACATTGCTGGGACCTGTGTGAGAATCCTGAGCTGTAGGTTTGGTGCCCACCTTTGGATGGGTGAGAGTAACCAGAGAGGGCCCAGAAGAACTTAAATAGATGATTAAAGGCTGGAGAAAAGCTAATCATGAGAGGTCAGTGTATTTTGGGTATCTGAAATTGTGGGAGGGTCATGTGGCTGGAGCTTGTAAGTATATGAACCATAAAACAGCATTAGAAAGTGGCCTCATATGTACTAGAGACAAACACAAGAGAAATCTTTCCTGGAGGCTGAAATTACACAATTCAAATAGGAAATCAAAGACAGTTTGTCTGCAATGAGGATGATTAACTGCTGGAACAAAACAGCAAAAGAAGTGGCAGATTCTCTATTCTTTTTTGTTTTCAAATTAAGACCAAATGTCCCTTTGGAGAATGTTTTAAGTTGAGCCAAGCTTTAGGTAATTGGGTGATCATTAATGACCTTTGTTAGGTGAGGGGTCACAGCACTCACTGCTGCTCCTTCTGAGCTTTGACAGCAGAGTAGAGAAGCCCACGGGTTCTCTCTGCCTGAACCTGTCTGTGCTGTAGTTCTGTGTGTGTTTATGTGGTGGTTGGACCTGGCTGGACTCCAGGTGCCCACCAAAGCCCCTCTGTCCCTGCCCTCCTCAGCTGGTTGGGGAGAGGAGAGATAAGGAAAGGCTGTGAGTCAAGATAAGGGCAGGGAGAGCTCCAAAAAATCTATTAACAACCAAATCAGAGTAGGATAATGGCAAATAAAAACTCAATCTTAAAACGGGTTCTCCTCACCCCTCCTTTCTTCCTGGGTTTAACTTTACTCCCAGCTTTCTCCACCTCTGCCCTGAGTGGTGCAGGGGGATGGGGAATGGGGGCTGTGCTCAGCTCATCCCAGGTTGTCTCTGCTGCTCCTTCCTCCTCAGGGCAAGGGCCCCTCACATCTTCCTGTGCTCCAGTGTGGGGTCCCTCCCACAGGGGACAGTGAGCTCCTTGAGCTTCTGCAGCCTGAGAGCTTCCCATGGGCTGCATCCTTCAGGAGCTGCTCCAGCCTGGTCCTTTCCCAAGGGGTGCATCCTTCAGGATCTGCTCCAGCCTGGTCCCTTCCCATGGGTGCAGTCAGTCCTTCAGGAGCTGCTCCAGCCTGGTCCCTTCCCATGGGTGCAGTCAGTCCTTCAGGAGCTGCTCCAGCCTGGTCCTTTCCATGGGTGCAGTCAGTCCTTCAGGAGCTGCTCCAGCCTGGTCCTTTCCATGGGTGCAGTCAGTCCCTCAGGAGCTGCTCCAGCCCAGCTCTCCTGTGGGCTCACAGCTCCTGCCAGCACAGCTGTTCCAGCTTGGGCTCCTCTCTCCACAGGTGCTGCCAGGAGCTGCTCCAGTGTGGGGTTCCTGGGGTCAGAGCCTCCTCCAGGCACCCCCTGCTCCTGTGTAGGGCCTGCAGGGGCTGCAGGGGGATCTGTGCTCCCTGCTGTTCCCCAGGGCTGCAGGGGGATGATCTCTGGTCCCTGCTGTTCCCCAGGGCTGCAGGGGATGATCTCTGCTCCATGCTGTTCCCCAGGGCTGCAGGGGATGATCTCTGGTCCCTGCTGTTCCCCAGGGCTGCAGGGGATGATCTCTGCTCCCCAGGGCTGGGGGGGCTCAGCTGCCTCTCCCTGGGCTGCACCCCGGGCTCGGGGGAGCCTCAGCTCCAGCCCCTGGAGCAGCTCCTGCCCCTCCTGCCCTGCCCTGGGCTCTGCAGAGCTGCTCCTCTCACACATCCTCCCTGCTCTCAGCCAGCTGCAGTTCCAGGGGGGTTTCCTCCCCCTTCCCAAGTGTCCCCAGAGGTGCTGCTGCTGTCACTGAGGGGCCCAGCCTTGGCCAGGGCCGGGTCTGTCCTGGAGTCTCTGGAATTCCCTCTGCTGGACACAGGGGAAGCTTCTGGCAGCTTCTCACAGAGCCCCCCCATCACCTACACCTGGCCATGCCATCACAACACAAATTAGAAATGTGAGAATACAAGCACAAGATTGCCTGTCTGTCCTTTTTTTTAGTCTGTCTTTTTTCCCCTCAAATAACAAGAATGATCTGAGGTCATCTCCAACAGTTTTCAGTTTTACTTTCAAATGAATGGTTGTAGAAAATAAAAGGCAATAACCAAAGAAAAATAATTCTGCACCTGAAGATATCTGATTTAGATAAGGGCTCAATACTTAACCAGCTACAATTAAAAAATAAATAAAATAATATTTCAAACCCTTGGGAAAAGTTGTGGTTTGGAGACCACTCAGGCTGAAATGTGATAATGAATGATGGAGCCTCCAAGGCCTCATTTCATCACTTGGCAGGGAATGTTTTCAACTCAGCAAAGACAAGTGCAGTTGTGCAGAGAAGTGGAAATTCTGCCTGAGTCAGAGCCCTTTCTTAGGCAGTTCTTTGAGTTTATCTTCAGTTCCAGTGCCAGGTGCCATCTGTCAGGGTGTCCTGGTTGAAGAGGGCAGCGTGTGCCAGGCCAGCCCTTCCTGAGCCTCCCCAGGAGCTCCCAGAGCCCTTTCCCACTCAAACTGATGCCTTGAGAGGCTGCCCCAGAGCAGAGGCTGACAGAGACAAAGAACAAAGCAGGGATTTATTAACAGGATCTCCTGCATGGATCCACCTTGGGCAGCCCAGCCAGGGCTGCACCCAGGATGAACCAAAATGGTCCCAAAATGCACGAGCGCTCCCGGGGTCTGTCCCTGGGATCAGTTCTGCTCCGTTTGCATCTTGCAGTTCATTGTCCCATTCCAGCTTTAGCCCCTGCAGTCCCACCCTGCTTGTTTTTCTCTCTCCAGCCCACGGGGTTTGTGCTCCTGGGCTGAGATTTGGATCATTTGTCCTTGGTCCCCAGCTAGAGCAGGAATTGTTTTGTCTCCCTGCTCTTTGCAGAGAGCTCACCATCCCCTAATGTGAAGCTCAGAGTTACACACCAAAGCAGCACAGAATCTGGAATCTAAGGCATCACCACCGTTGTTTATCACATCATTGCTGGGGGGTTTGTGTTGCTTGTAATTAAGAGGAAACCCAAACCCAGCCTCTCAGCCATGGGCACATCTGTGGGGGCTCCAGCCTTGCCAGTGTAGAGGTGTAAGGATGGAATGGGGGCTATTGGGGTCTCCTGCAGTGAGGGTGGGTCCCTCTTTGAGGACATGGATGGGGAAAGATGAGAAAGTATTTCAGGTGCACAGTAAATAAGCAGGAGATTTCTGTCCCCTCTAGACCTTTTGGTAAAATGTCTCAGATGGAAAATCTCTTCATTGTCTTCTGAGCTTCTGGCAATGTTGGGAAAAACCCTCAGTAATTTATTGATTCAGAGTTGTACAGGATCTCCTCACAAAAGGAGAGTTCAGCAGTAAGCTGAGGTTAGAATTAAAATGGAAAGGAGGAGTAGATGACTTATTGGACATGTTCTGTGTGCTGCTTTTCTGCCTCTCATTGTGTTCAGTGGGTGCTGGATGCCTGAGCCTTGCTCCTGTAACTGAGCAAGTTCAGCATCTCAGATCCTTGCTCTGTCAGGAGATTTTTGCCAAATCTCTGTGAACTCCTACAGCATTCTGCCTAAAGCCATGCTCCTCAGATAGCTTTTATCCAGAGGTCAAAGAATTCTCTTCGGGTAAGGTAGAAGCCAAAGTGATCTGATTTCCTGAGATCAAGTATTTCAATGTAGATCTTTATTCACAATCTCTTAGAAGAAACAACTGAAGCTTGTTAGGATGGTTTTTAAATGCAGATCTGTCTCAGCCCTGACACCAACAGGATCTCTTCTAGGCCTTGATTCAGCAAAGCACTTAGATTTGTTTAAATATGTTATATTAGTCATATGTAAAATTGCTTTGCTGAATTTTAAATAACAGATATTAATTCAGGCAACAACATCATCTGTCCCTTCTGTTAAGTATGAAATCTTGGCTTTGGCAGGAGTTCAGTTGCAGATTTTGCTTATGGAAGACAAGAGCTGAAAAATATCTGCCTGAACAGCTCATCATCTAATTCCTCCTGATAGTATTTCAGGGCATGACAGGATTTCTTGAAGGATAATTGCTGTAATGCCAAACTGCTTGTGTGATCTAAGTGCAGGTGAACAGTTGCAGGAATTAATGCACTCTGGTTGATACTCATTAAAAAAGAGAATTTCCCAGGCGCCTTCAGTGTGCAGATCATAAAGTCATCCACAGTGTCTTTTCAGGCTGAAAATTTTAATCCAGAGCAATGATGGCAGAAACTACAGTAAGAGGAATCTTTACAATGAGGAGTATCAGTTTGCTGTTTGTAACTCAGAGGGTGTGAGGGAATGAGCTTTGGTGAGGGAATGCACTTTGCAGAGCTAAGGGTTGGAAGGCTCTACTCTCAAAGCTGAGATGTATTTCACCATAAACACCAGGAGCATGTTCTTCTCTCCTCTGTGGAAGCAAACCCTTGAGCACGCCATTCATCTTTAATTGGAGCTTTTGCTGCTGGTTTTGAGGCACAGAAAATCATGGTAAGATCAACCAGAAGCTTAAAGCAACCTGTAGCATCTGAGGGGGTGCAGCTCTCATCTGGTGGCTGCTGGCCAGCCCAGAGCACCCACAGGGGTCAGGCAGCACTGCAGCTTTGAGGGACACCTGGTGAAGGTGTCACAGTTCAGGTGATGATGGGCAGTGCTGCTGCCTTTGTTCAGCCTTTACAAGCTCATCCAGGTCTCTGGGAGGGGATCCCAGGGAGGGCTGACAGAGCTGCTGGTTTCAAAGGCCCACGTGGGACAACCACAGTGGCAGTGTTGTTATTATTGGTATTATTACCCTGAGGGTATTGGGAGCACTTCTGAACCAGCCCGTGCCCCCAGCTGATGGGAAAAGGGAGTGAGTTCATGGCCACAGTCACAACCTGCCTTTTCACTTCTGTCTGAGGCCACTCAGTGCTCCTGGGTGTAGATGTCTATTAATAGGAGGTTGCTCATGTCCCAGAGAAGTTCCTTGTGACACTGGAATTGGTCTCTTGCGTATTTGCTGCCCCAAGTTGAACCTTTGTTTGCTCTTGGTGGCAGTAAGGCACAGAACATCTTAAGGAAGCTGTGTCCCTTTGGTGTATATTTCCAGCAGTTGGTGAGTTTTTAAAATACCCAAATTCCCAGTGGAAGGTTCATTTTCAATTCCTATTTGTTCCGTCCCACAGTGTATTTATAAGTTTGGCATGAGTCGCTGTATCCAAATTGCACACTGCCAGTGCTTGCTTTGTAGCTGCAAATTAAACTGTCTGTAAATGTGACTTTCCCATAAAATAAAACAAAATTCAGTGTCAAATCAGTGAGCTCTGCAGTGTCTGTCCACCAGCGTTCAGGTTGGTAATCACAGTGGTACAAACGTGTGTGTTTGTGTCAGTGGTTCACCCTTGGTGCCTCATGGCTGACTCTCCACTGACTTACTGCAGGTTCAGAATCTGCTCATCTTTCTGCAGCCACTTTGTGCAACTCTTCTGGGCATCAGGGAAACCCAGCAGGAGCCCTGGAGGGAGAGGGGCTCGTGGGCATTGCTGTGAGGGCTGTGCAGTGCCAGGCTGTGCAGTGCCAGGCTGCTGGGCAGCTCATGTCCTTGTGTGCTTTTCCTGCCATTTTCAACTGCAGTTGTTGGCCTGGAGCAGGCTGACACGTTGGGGTGTTTGGCCTGTGATCCTGCCAGAGGCACTGGCTAATAGATAGCTGGTGCTCAGGGGCCAGGCTGAGGAGGGGTCAGTGCTGTGTGGAGGAACATCCCTCCCCACCCCTCAGCTCACACCCAGCTCATCCAGCTCCAGCCCGTGGCTGGAGAATGGAACCTGGGGCCGCCTGGGTGTTTGGTGGTTTCCAGGCTGTGACTGGAGCTGCCAGCAGGGCTGTTGTGTGTGGGGCAGATCTTTAGAGATGGGATTCCCAGGAAGTGCAGAGCTGGGAGGTTGGGTTTGGTGTCTGTGCCCTGGCCGTGCCTGGGGCAGACACTGGTGTCACTGAGACAGCTCTGCCTGAGTCACTCTGCATCTCTGGGGTGAGTTACAGCCTGTGCTCAGCCCCACACTCCCCATCTAACCCCCATCAGGACAGATGGATGTGAAGCCATTCCCAGTGTGTCTGCAGCCCACCCCAGGGCAGAGCTCAGGACAGGGAGGTGCTCCCTGTGAAAAGGCAGTGGGTGGCAGAGATGGCAGCTGCCTTCACATGGTTGGGCTCCCCTGTGCAAGACTGTGAGTATAGGAATATAATCTTAATTTGAATTTAAAGTCAAACTTGGATACCAGCCCATTAAGAGCCCAGGTACCTCTGGGTACTGATTGTTAGAAAAATGTTTTATCTTGTTCTGTGGTTAGTCTGATAATATGCCAGGCTTCAGAACAAAAACAATGGGAGGGAAAAGGGTCATCAAAAATGTTTGAGATGGGATAGACACAAGAAATTCTCCTTTATTTAAAATTTATGTAGCTGAGTTTTACATTTTAGGACACATTTTGTATTTCTCTGCATTGATGTCTGAGCTACCTGGGGGCATCTCTGGCCCAGTAGGGCACTGATCTGTGTGCTGGGCTGGAAATAAAACACTCATTGCTGGGTCCCTTCTTCAGACTATGCTGGAAACATTATGTCATGAGATGTTTTCAATTCTGTGTCTAATTTAAATTTAGTTCAGCTCTGGGAGGGAACCTGGTTTTTTAGGGGTGGCTCATCTGATTGCTTCCGTTCCATGGGGGCATCCCAGATATTGAAGATGCATGTGCTTGGCTGGGGGAGTGTGTCTCTTGGTACAGTGCCACTCTTCTCTTTAGCAGCAGTGGGGAGAGCTGGAGGCTCAGCCCCAGGGAAGGGTGGTGGGATCAGTACCTGGCTGCCAGGGAACTGGGAAATGCTTCTCTGTTTCTGATGATCAGAGGGCATGTGATCAATAATTGGCTGCTGGTTTGTCTCTGTCTCTTTGTTTCCTTGAAGGGCTGTAATTGCATTCTGCTATTAATGATTCCAGCAGGAAATACATGGCTTTTAATGGGTGGGGGTTGCCTGGCAACTTGTGATGGAAACTTTCTTCTGTGTTCATTGACTGACCATAGATGTATTCCTTCCACAACATTTTGTACTCATAATGTGGAACCATTCACTGATGGCACCTGTGATCCTTTCAAGGGCTGGAAAACACGTAAAGTACAAAAAATATGCTCTTATTTAACAAGGTTTCACTCTTTGTTTTTTATTTCTGTAAAAACTCCAGAGAACCTAATCATTTCTTTGCATAGTTTTGTGGGTCTGAAATGTCACCTATGGTCTAGAATAACAAGATGTGGTCAAATTTCCCCATTTCCTTATTGGCATCTTTTATCCAGGTCTCAATGGTCTTCTCTTAAACCCACATCTTTTGGGTGTTTAGTCTTCCCTTCTACTCTTTTTTTTTCCTTTCTTACTTTCCCCTCTACCCATTTAAAATGTTTTCTTGGAACACACCTCAGTTTCTACAAAGGAAGAGATTCCCTTGGGCTGCTGTTGAGCTGGTCTCTAAAAAGGGAAGAAATCCAGATAATCCAGAACAGACACAGGCAAGTCACTGATTCTGTCAGCAGATGTTTCTGTTTCCCATTTCCAGGTTCTGTGATCTCTAATTGTTACAAAAAAACAGGTGGAAGGAAAAAGTGGAGAAAGGAATGAATTAAAGGAGAAACACAGGGTTGGTTTCCTGAACTGTTTCTCCTGTATGTTGTCCCTCTGTATTTTGCCAAGTGCAAAAAATGCTTCAGTGGTGTCCTTCATCTTTACCGATCTGAAAACAAAACCTTCAAACTAAACTCTGAAATAATTTCGTATGTAATATAGATCATCATCAGTTCTTCACCAAAAAGTCAGTTCCGTGTCCACACATGCAGTTTATCAGTTTTGTCCTTCAGCACTTTGGGAATCCATTCTCCTGCCCACAACCAGCTGATGGTTTCTTTCCTGGTGCCTGTCTCAGTGCATTTTATCCTCATACAAAACCTGTTTATGTGTATAAACACATTCAGGCTCCTGTGTGTTTAGCCTGTCCTAAAGCCATGGATCACCTGGGTCTTCTCCTGGCATTTGGGTGACTCTGCACCTTTCCTTTGCCCAGAGCTGATCTCACCATTGCTGCTCCTGACTGACCAAACCATGGTCTGTGGGCCACCATTGCCTGATTGTGTTCCTGCTGGGTTGGGAGGATTGAGCTTCAGTTTTTGTCTCTGAGGCCAAACTGTGGGAAGTTTTCCATTCCCCACGTGTTGTCTTTTCCTTCTTTGTGCCTGCATTTGCTCTGCTGTGTCTGCTCTGCTACTGAAGAATTCAAACTTTCTCACTATTTTACATCTTTTGTTTTCCATCTCAAACAGGCACAATGGATGACTTCAGTAAGATCTTAACTGCATGTCAGTACCTTTTTCTCCAGAAAATAGTGAGCTCCTCTGGAGCTGTTTGAAATCTTACTGTACCCTGGTAATTTCCTGTTTTATGAATATCTTTGGCTTTTCCTGGAATTCCCAGTGGCTAAGGACTGCTGGGAGCTCATCATCCCCATATTAAGGAAGCAGGATTATACCACTTTGCAGCTATGGAGACTTCAGTCTGTCCTTCCTCACCAGCAAACCTGCTTTTCCAAACTTCAGAATAGTTTCCTGTTCTTATTCCTATTTCATGTTTTCCTGCTGTTTCTAGTCTTGGCCTTGTTGCTGTCATTCTCTGTGGCAGTGCAGGGACAGGACCTCTCCCCTCCTGCCAAGCCAGCTCTCAGCCCAGGCTGCAGGCCCAGCCTAAGGAGGACTGGAGCTCTTGGCAGAGGACACAGCATGATAGGAAATCTGGTATTTGCTGCTTCTGTTCCTTCACTTCCCGTGCTGTCTGACAGGGGGGCTCTGGCTTTGCTCCTCAGCCATGCCCCCTGTCCAGGCTGGGTTCCAATCTCATCCTCAATTCTTGTTAACTGCTTATTTCCAGGGAGAGTTGTCTGTATGGCCTGGAAACACACTAAAGTTCTCACCACAAAGCAGCCTGGGTTTCATCTTGCAAATTCATTTTACAGATCAAAGGTTTCCACTGCCACTCTTCACCTTAAGGATGCTTTGACTTCTTGTGGATCTAGAAAAGCTCTTTCCCATAAGAATCTTGCCATGTACAAAACAAAACAAGATTTATCTTTTTTTATCTTTTTTTGTTTGTTTGTTTTTTGGTTTTTGTTTTTTGTTTTGCTTAAGTTTGTCTTCACACTTACAAAATACGCAGTTGCAGCAGACTTCAGCACTTTGTGTTTGAGGCTTTCTTCTGGCAGAGGACATTGGCAAACGACAGAGGAAAAATTCTTAGCTGAGAGGATTGGTAGGTTGGTGGTCACCAGGGGTGGATCAGCCCAGAGAGGCAGAGGACAGGGTTTGGCTCCACTTCCTTGTCCCCTTGGACAGATCACTTCTGTCTGGCCTGGCCCATGTGGGCATAATCCTGCTCACCCCCCTCACATGGGTGCTGCTCTGCTGCTTTCCGTGTGTAGACATTCTATGGAGATCCTGAGGTCAAAGCACTGGAGGAGGGAGAAGCTTTGTAAATCTTTCAGTAATTATTGTTATATCACAAATAGATGCATTTGCTGGAGGAAACACTTGCAGTGTCTGGCAGCCAAACCATACAGCTGCTACTGCATGCTACTGAAACTAATTACTTGCTCAAATAATGCATATTTACAGTTTATGGGGGACCAGTTTGAGGATTATATATCATTAAATAAATGTACTAATGCAAGATTTTTAAAAGCCTGCTTTCCCAGCACTGCTCCCAAGAGCCCTGAGTGCCTGGGCCACGTCAAAAGCGTTCCCATTCCTCTGTCCAAGCCCAATGTTGTGTTTTTAATTTATTTTCAGTATCCAAGGAATGCTGTCTCCAGTATTCAGAGGACTCTAAATCGGATGTGAGACACAAATGCACCAGAGAAACTTATCAGAGAAACAGGCTTGGCGTGAAGCCTACATAAACAACCATAAATTTTTCTCATTTGAATGAGAAGACTCGGGAGGATTGGCCCATTAAAGCAGCTGTGGGCTGGCCTTGGGCACCAAGGAAAGTGCTTTGGTAACCCCTGGTATTTGACATGACCTGAATGCTTTGCCTGCCTATAAACTTACTGTTACAGACTAACCAGCTTGGTTCTGGTAAATTCACTTCTACAGGTCAAAGTTATTTACCAGCAGGGGATGTTTTCTCCTCTCCTTGGACTTCTCAGAAAATTTTAGTTCGTGTTAACCCAGGTAACGAAGAGCTCTTGTTTCCAACCACCCCTCGCTGCCTCACTCCCTTGAAACACAGAACAGGAAGAAACTCAGTAAATTCAATCTTGGCCAGAAAGCTATTTTTCTCCCTTGCTCCCAATAAATATCTCATTTCCTGAAAATCCTGACTTTGACCAAAACTTCTGGGACTTTCTAGATTTATCATCACTCATGGCTAAATCCAGTTTCAGTTGGTGTAGGGTAGTCAGAGTTCATGGAGGGCAGTGGGAGCTCTGAGCTGGGCAGCAGGAGCTTGCTCCCATCACACTGACAGTAACCCTGTGGTTTGCCCCAGGTGAGTCTCTTCCCTGTAATTTTGCAATATGGCTTTGATTGTGAACACCATGCCAGAAACAGTAAGGAACTATTTTTTTTTTTTTTGTGAATTTTCTGTTATTTTACCAGCATGAACCCTCCACGTGGATGCCCTGCACTGAGCTGACACAAGTAAAAACAGGCAACTGCAATGCTTGCAGACTTGATCCCCCAGTCCTGAGTTAGGTACAGTAAATGCTTTCTGAAAGGGAACCTGCAGCAGGCCCTGCTGTGCCTCACCATGCTCAGTGCCCAGCCCATCCAGACCCAGTGCTCCTCCCTTTATGGGGATCAGGGTCCCTGTGGCAGCTCCCAGCACTGGTGTCTGATGGAGCAGAGATCATGGGCTGTGCTCCTGGTGCTGGGCTGCAATCAGTGCTGGGCTGTCCCCTCTTGCTGACCCACCCTCTTGTGTGGGCTCACCTGCTCTCCTGGCTTCAAATTAATGAGAATTGTTTTCTTCAAGCATGGAGAGAGCAGGAGTGCAGTAACTTCAGGTGTGGTTCTGTGCTCCTTGCCTGTCCCAAACATCCCTGCAGGCTCAGGGCAGGCAAGGAGTGAGGAGGGAATGGTGTTGAGGCTCCTCTGGAAATGGTGTCGAGTGTTTGCTGGACACTTGGGCCTCCCACTCCCTTTCTCACAGACACTGGGGACTTGAGAAGAGGTTGTGTCCTGTGGTCACGGGCCAGAGTAACCTCTACCATTGATTTGGGGTGCTGGGTGCTCAGGGCTTCAGCATTTCATTTTACTTGTGTCAGCTCAGTGTAGGGCATCCATGTGGAGGGTTCACACAGGTAAAATAACAGGAAATTCACAAAAAAAAAAGAGTAAAATAGTTCCTTACTGTTTCTGGCATGGTGTTCACAATGGCTATTCCAGGGCAATGAATAACCCACCCTTTACCCCAAAGTGGCAAAGAGCATTTCAGTCCCTGTCCCGTGTCCTGCAAAGCCAAGTGACAGGTGAAGATGCGGCTTCAGTGTGGTTTTGTGTTTGTGTGTGACATGGCTGGAGGGGCCTGTGGGGCAGGAGGTGTTGCTCATCCTCTCAAAGCATCTTCTGCCCAGTGGTTTTTTGAGTGCTCTGGTCCCCTTGTGCTCTCTGGGAGAGGCTGGCGACCGTCACGGCCTCTGCAATGGGGTTAAAAACCCCAAGGTGAACTCCATTGCTTTTGAAGTAACTGGGGCCCTGTAAAGCCATTCCCAGAATCCCCCATGAGTGCTTCCTGCCTTGTGATGTTGGGGGCAGGCCTGGAGGACCAGGTTTCAAGTCTGACAGAGACCCTGCTTCTCCTCTGCCCGTTCATGCCATGGGGTGCCGGTGGCACAGCAGTGCTGGGTGCTTGGTGAGAGGGTCCCTCACTGCTTTGGGCACTGTCCTGCTCTAATTGTGTCCACAGGCTCCTTTGATGGGTGCACAAACCCTGTGTTCCTTCCCCTTCCTGTTCAGGGCCCTGTGCACCTCCTGACGTGATAAAATTGCTTCTGCCTGTGGCTCAGCCCCATCCCTGGCCCTGCCATCCATTCCTGCTGCTCCCTGTGCCATCCCTGGCCCTGCCATCCATCCCTGCTGCTCCCTGTGCCCTGCCCTGGCCTTGCCATCCATCCCTGCTGCTCCCTGTGCCCTGCCCTGGCCCTGCCATCCATCCCTGCTGCTCCTTGTGCCATCCCTGGCCCTGCCATCCATCCCTGCTGCTCCCTGTGCCTTCCCTGGCCCTGCCATCCATCCCTGCTGCTCCCTGTGCCTTCCCTGGCCCTGCCATCCATCCCTGCTGCTCCCTGTGCCTTCCCTGGCCCTGCCATCCATTCCTGCTGCTCCTTGTGCCCTTCCCTGGCCCTGCCATCCATCCCTGCTGCTCCTTGTGCCCTGCCCTGGCCCTGCCATCCATCCCTGCTGCTCCCTGTGCCTTCCCTGGCCCTGCCATCCATCCCTGCTGCTCCCCCATCCCCATCCCTGGCCCTGCCATCCATCCCTGCTGCTCCCTGTGCCTTCCCTGGCCCTGCCATCCATCCCTGCTGCTCCCTGTGCCCTTCCCTGGCCCTGCCATCCATCCCTGCTGCTCCTTGTGCCCTTCCCTGGCCCTGCCATCCATCCCTGCTGCTCCTTGTGCCCTTCCCTGGCCCTGCCATCCATCCCTGCTGCTCCTTGTGCCATCCCTGGCCCTGCCATCCATCCCTGCTGCTCCCTGTGCCCTGCCCTGGCCCTGCCATCCCAAGCCCCTGCACTCCAGCCTAGGCCAGGCAGGCAGAGCTGGGGAAGAGCTTCCAGCAGTGCTCCCTGCTCGGGATGCCCCCATGGGCTTGGTGCTTTCTCCTCCTCTCCACCAGCCCTCAAGTTGATTTTTTCTTCCCTAAACCCTTCCAATATTAACCCTTTGTTTACCAAACACCTGTGAGCTCGCACTATGTTTGGAGTAGGGGTAGTAAAAGTGAATGATGAGCCAGGCAAGGAACAGGCAGGGAATTGCAGGAGAGGCACTTTGAAAGTGTAAGAGCTGTAAGATGAGGTAGCCTGAGCAGTGGCTCTGAGTCCAGCCAGCAGGGCTGGCTCTGCTGGTGTGGTGACTGTGCCAGCACAAAGCCACCAACACCTTCCAGCTCTTCTGGCTGTGCCTGTGCAGAGTGAAAGGTGTCCCATTTAGTGCAGATTTAAAAGCAATCTTTTAGCAGTCATTTTTGATTACTCACTGTCACATCTCAGCAGTTGTCTGTCAGTTGTCTGAAACACAAGTGTGCCATGTCCTGACATTAAATTAGGTACAGGACCTCAGCCACACAACTTCCCTGCCTGCCTGGGTACTCTGCGCTGTTGCTCTTCCAACTGCACTGCCTGCAAAATTTTTCCTGGAAGTAATGCAAATAATTTATTGAGTGAGTCACTGGATTACTGACCTTAGGAACCATAGCAGTGTAAATTCAGACCCATGGAAACAATTTGCTGAATCAGTATTAACAGTACAGTGCAGCAGTCTCCAAAGTGGGGTGCAGGCCCCCCAGACAAGTGTTCAAGATGATCCTTTAGGGTGTAGGAAGAAAATACTTCACATGTGGATGTAAATATTTATAAATATATAAATGTACATGTATTGGAATGCATGTGCAAACAACTTTTACTGGCAGAGGAGCACTAGGGGAAGTCCCTTGGACTAGGGGAAGAAAGCCTAAAGAACACAACAGCCACCAGAACTTGTTCTGCTGATTCCATGAGTTATTTAACAAAGCAGAATCTATGCACTTGGGAAAATAAGGCTGGAAATCATCTACTTAATCTCTTAAGAAAATATGTAGGTGAAAGCCAGAGATCATGTTTCCTAAGCCTTGTTTTTGAAGGGATGTTATTTTTTTATTACCCTGTTTAGATTCAAGTAGCAAATTATGCCTGTTGTTCCAGTGTGCTGTTCAGGCCCTGCTGTGTGAGCCTGGTCCATGGACAGGGGCCCGTGGCTGCTCTCTCTGGAGTCCTGTGGGCTTTGGGTGATGGTGGTGAAGGTCATTTGGTTCACATACAGAGATGGCAGCACAGGAGCTGGCAGATTGTACATTGAAACCTTGAGGAGGTTTCAAAATTTGCACAAAGGGGAAAGTCCTTTATCAGTGCAGTTCTGCAGCTGATCCTGTGCAGTTGTGAGTGATGAACTTTGGGGTCACAGGAGCATTTGATGTTTGTGGTTTGCTGTATAGCTGCTTCTTCATATTTGCTTCTAGAGCCTTTTTCCCCCAGCCCAAATATTGAGCAAGTGAACAGGAAATGCAAAACCCAAAAAGCAGGGGAAGCCAGAAGGAGTGACCAGCTTTGATAGGAGCATGGCTGAAGGCAGGGGTTTGCAGTGTCTTAGTCACCAGTGGCTGTAGTGGAGAGCTGATGTCTCATGCTGGGTAGAGAAGAGAGGAAGGAAGTGGATTTAGCAGAAAATTGATTGCATCTACTTGGGCTCTTTCCAGCTGAATCCTGAGTTAAGTACATTCATCCTGAACTAATCGTTGTGGAGAATTGGCTGAAATCTCACATACTTCTTAAAAGGAAAGCTAAGCATTAAAGGAACAATATCCTTATTGTACCTGAGTGCCAAAAGAAGTGAGTGTACTGTCAGGAGCTGTACCTATTCAGCCCTCTGGCTTGGGAGCTGCTTGTGGTTTGGTACTAATGTGACCTGTTGCAGGAAGCTGTGGTCAGTCCAGCACAAAATATCAAGGGCAACCCAAGGAGGGCTGATCTTTGATTAGATTGCAAATTGGCTGAGTAAACCCCAGTCCATTTCAGTAATTGAGTACAACTGTGATTTTGTTTTGTTTTGTTTTTCTTTGCAGTATTTGCAAAGAATACTGAATATTGTCTAGAACACATATCTAAGGCCCTAGTGAGGTTTTGTTCCAAGTTACCCAGGATAAAGCTGAAGTAACATTATTATCATCAATGTAATTGTTCACTAGCGTGGGCAACAGGAGAGTTGTTCTCTGTGCAGGTCTTTTAAATTTACAGCTAAATAATCTAAACCCAAAGAATGTTCTTCAAAACTAGCAGATGCCTTAATACTTTGTCATTCTGAACTTTTATTTTTCACTGTGTACTATCCTCTCCAAGTTTTCTTTGTGCTTCTGGACCCAAGGACAGTCCCTAGCACATTCTTCCATTGTCCCATGAAGAAAAGGGTTAAGCTTTGCTCAAGATGTGATTTCTAGGCACTGTGGCTCTTAACAATCTCGCTTTATTGCAAAGATTTCTCTCAGGGGAAGGGGAATTGAGCACTGTGAGCTGGTGTCAGCAGCATGGGGTGCTGCTGGTGCTGGCTGAGCTCTCTGGCCAGGCTCAGCCCAGCCCTGCTGGCTGTGGAGGAGCAGCGGCAGCGCCTGCGATGCTGCTGGGCTGGTGCTGACTCACACGGTGCTGCCTCTGCAAATCCATTCTTGTTGTGAGACAGCACAGGAGAGAGTTTAGGGGGGAAATTGCTCATCTCCCTTGAGGCTCTCCTGCATGTTGCCACAGGACTGGGCTGTGTCCACTCCTTTTGTTCAGCATACTTTATTGTGTGCCAGGAGAGGCGATGCCGCGGCTCACTGCATGTGAAGATGACATTCAGCAGCCTGCCTGCTCTTCCAGCTCTTGTTCAGATTTCTCTTCATCTGCTCCAGAGCCTGCCTAAGCTGGGACTTTTAGTTGAGGCTGAACTTGAATGGAGAATAATGACTTGCAGGAAAGAGCCTGGTAGCAATGGTGAGGGGTCTGCAGTACCCTCAGTCCAACAACCTCACCCAGAGTTTGGTGGCTGTCAGGTGGAGCCTCCAGTGGGTGCTTGCCCTGCTCTGAATGTCCACAGGACAAAGGACCAAACATCCATCTTCTTCCTTCTTTTCTTCCTTTAGTCTTATTGGAACACAGTAGCATCTTCTTTTGGATGTATTCCCATAGGAATTGCCTCCCATTGTGTTTCTCAGCAGCTCACCCCCCACAAAGGCTGCTCAGGACCTTGGGGCAGTGCAGAGCTCGGGAGGTTGGTCCTGTTCCCCTCAGGGAGATCCCACAGTGTGAACTTTGATTCAGGGACTCAGTTCCATTTGTGTGTCCCCACAGCTGTGTTGTACAAGGAGGACCTGAGCAGAGTCTCAGGATGCTGCTAGGTAAAAACAACAGTTGTGCTGGAGATGTGCATCCCATTCATATCCAGGTGCAGCTGAAGTTTCAGACTTTGACTTGCAGAGCTCTTTAGTCTGGTGGTGACGACTGCAGAGGCTGCTGTGTTCTCTAGGATGCAACAGAAGCTTGAGATCAGCAGAGGTTCAAAACAAAAAAAGAGAACAGTTCCTACAATGAATAGTGAAATTGTGGGGCTCTGCCACAGGGACCACTTAGAGGCCAAAAATATAAATGATCTCAAGACAAATTTGAGAAGAATTGGCCCAGTGAGGCTATTAAACATAATAGTTATGATGCAACCTGTGGTGCAGGAAGGCCTGAAGTGCTGCTGGAGGCTCAGAGGTTATTCCTGGGAACACTGGAGCTGTGTGAGCCCTGTTTGCTCCTTCCCAATGAACTCCCACTCCTGGCCAGACCTGGAGCCAGGATGCCAGGACAGAGGGATCCTTGTGGCTGCCGTCGTGGTGGCCCCTGCTGGAGGCTGATGGCTGTGTCCTGCCTGGAGGGCTTGGGATGGAGTGGGCTGCACCTTGGGGATGGATTTACTCTGCCCTAGAGTGGGCTGGCACTTGGACCCCGGGACAGTGTGATAACACAAGGACTCTTTTAAGCCCTGGCTTACAGGCAGCAGCTGGAAATCTGGAATTCTTGGCTGATAAGGAACAAGAGGCTGTGATGGGATGGTGAAAGCTTCCCACAGTGGAAACTACCTTGGGGGAAGAGCTACACCCCCTGCCCTCCCAGCTTGTTGAGTGCTGGGGAGGCCTCTCATGGTTTGGTGGGGGATTTTGTGTTTGTAAACCCAGCCCTGGGGGAAAAAACATTAAATTGAAGCACACTTGGAGCTTTATTTTACGTTTTCTTGTGTTGCCACTTGCTGGCTTGTTAAGTAATATATTTTAAGACATATGTTAATATATAGACCCAAAGTAGCTGTTAGATCAATGCAGGCAGTTGTATTTCTGATTTTAAATATATACTTGGCTTATGTTTTGCAAACCCTTTTTCAGCACAAGTTCTTCTGTTAGAGCTCTGTGGAAATAATTTATGTGTTAACCCTGAAATTGATGGGTGGTATGGGATAAAATAAATATGTAAGTGGGAGAGAAAGGAAACATCTGCCAATTTAAACCTTAGCAAATTATATGGAAGCTTGAAAGTATCTGCTAAGTTTATAATACAGTCTGCACAGGAATGGCTTGCCAGAGTGCCAGAGGTCAGAGAGCTTCTTGTCCCTGCAGCTTTAAGCAACCTTTCAGTTAAATAACCTGACCCAGGAGTAGGAGGAGACAGAAAGGAAGAGAGAATTCCACACTAGAGTAAACATGGCACGGAGATTATGGATACCCTGCCAAGAAAGGTGGGGTTTTCCAGCAAGGTAACAAAAGATATTGGCTATCTATCTACACAATCCTGCTGGAGGCTGACAGCTGCAGGCATGCAGAGAGGTTGGGGCAGAAATGTGCCCTCCATAGTTCAGAGTGTGCCGTGCACAACCCAGAGTGTGCCCTGCACAGCCCAGAGTGTGCCCTGCACAGCCCAGTGTGCCCTGCACAGCCCAGTGTGTGCCCTGCACAGCCCAGAGTGTGCCCTGCACAGCTCAGAGTGTGCCCTGCACAGCCCAGTGTGCCCTGCACAGCCCAGAGTGCCCTGCACAACCCAGAGTGCCCTGCACAGCCCAGAGTGTGCCCTGCACAGCCCAGAGTTCCCTGCACAGCTCAGAGTGTGCCCTGCACAGCCCAGTGTGCCCTGCACAGCCCAGAGTGTGCCCTGCACAGCCCAGAGTGTGCCCTGCACAGCCCAGAGTGTGCCCTGCACAGCTCAGAGTGTGCCCTGCACAGCCCAGAGTGTGCCCTGCACAGCTCAGAGTGTGCCCTCCGTGTCCAGTAGCCACTGGGCTGAGTCCCGGCAGATGTGTAGTGCAGGGATGCATGGTTAGGTGCAGGGATGCAGGGCTGGATGCAGGGTTGGATGCAGGGATGCAGGGCTGGATGCAGGGTTGGATGCAGGGTTGCAGGATTGGATGCAGGGTTGGATGCGGGGTTGCAGGGATGCAGGGTTGGATGCAGGGTTGCAGGGCTGGATGCAGGGATGCAGGGCTGGATGCAGGGATGTAGGGTTGGATGCAGGGATGCAGGGCTGGATGCAGGGCTGGATGCAGGGTTGCAGGGATGCAGGGCTGGATGCAGGGATGCAGGGCTGGATGCAGGGTTGGATGCAGGGATGCAGGGCTGGATGCAGGGTTGCAGGATTGGATGCAGGGTTGGATGCAGGGATGCAGGGTTCAATGCAGAGCTGGATGCAGGGTTCAATGCAGGGTTGCAGGGCTGGATGCAGGGATGCAGGGTTCAATGCAGGGTTGCAGGGCTGGATGCAGGGTTGCAGGGCTGGATGCAGGGCGGGATGCAGGGTTCAATGCAGGGTTGCAGGGCTGGATGCAGGGATGCAGGGTTCAATGCAGGGTTGCAGGGCTGGGTGCAGGGTTGGATGCAGGGATGCAGGGCTGGATGCAGCAGAGGAGCCCCTCCCAGGCACAGAGCTGTTCCCTTCCAGGCTGCCACGGGCCAGAAGCCCAGGGAAGAGAATGAATTTTTTCACTTGGCCATGGTGGCAGGTTGAGGTAAAGTGCAGCGCAGAGTGTGGGGTTTCCCTCGGGCTGCAGACAGGTCAGTGGTGGGTGCTGGGCTTTATGTGGTGGGGCACAGCTGTGAGCCCAGCCAGCACAGCCACAGGGGCAGAGGCACAGCACAGCCTGCAGAACAGCCCAGGGGGGATAGATGATAATTGTATGGCACCAGAGTGTGCTTTTGTGAGAGTGCAAGTAAGAGCTGGGCACTGGTAATTGGGAGGAAAAACAGTGAACTACCATCTGCCTGGCAGGGCAGAGCCACGGGGTGGAGAGGAGAATGAATGCTGACTCTGTAGCCACGGGTAACTCACACTGAAAAGCTCAGTTTTGGTGTACAAACATGAATTAGTATAGGGACTTCAACTAGAGAATGTTTTCCAGTTATTAAATTGAAAATAATTTATTTAAAATTAAAATTTATCGTTTTTAACAATTTTTTTATGCTTTTTCCGCTACAATATTTCTCAAATTTGAATCTCCTAATCTCTTTAAAGTCTTCATATCTTGCTAAGTCTGCCTACCTGATGATAATATTTTATTAAATTTGTTCACAGACTCTGAATACTCTTTCCTGAAAGAACCTATGTAAAGGGAGAAAACAATACACATCCTGTACTCCACCTTCATAGGCCTCCAACATACGATGCCACCTTTTGTTTGCAAGAGTTTAAATTTCAAATAAAATCCCAGCATTCTTTTGAAAAAAAGGAAAGGGCCTCTCCCCTGCTTAGATTGTCAAATCCCAGACTAGCCTGGAATTGAATAGGCCAAGTCAGTGACCTCAGGCAGAAAGAATGTTGGTTATTTACGTAGGGCTTCTGCTATTTTAGCAGCAAACCTTTTCTTCTGAAAGGACAATGTATACTGTTTTGTGTTTATGGCCGAGTAAAAAGCTTGTACATTTGAGATTTGCATCGTAATAGCCTTGTAACTCAATATACAGCATCCTCAAAAATAGCAGTGCAAGGCTCTGTTTTGTCTTAGCCAGTGCAGGTCTTTAGAGGCTTTTACAAAAGTTCTCTGAAAAACCGACCTTAAGATTCAGCTGCTTACACGTTTGCTTTGGTGGCTTTTTTTTTTTTTTTCTTTCCCTGGAGTTTTGCTTTTTTTTATAACCTAAAATTACACGTGGTTTCTTTAGGAGCTATCAGGTCAGTGCTCAAAATATTTTGATGCATCTCAAGCAAAGCTGTGCCTGCAGCCTGAAACCAGGAAAACGTGTGAGTGTGTGTGTGTGCAGTCCAGACACTGAGCATTTTTCCTGAAATAATGGGAGATCTTTACAGGCATTCTGGCCTGGTGGATGAGCCTGCAATTCCAAATGGTTTTTAAAGTGTGCCTTTCTCAATAGATCGTAACCATGAGGAGCTATTGTGTGAGTAAAGCACACATTTAGGATCCAATCCTGCATTCCTTAAAGTCAATGGGAGTCTGAGCGTGAAAGGAATGCAGGATTGGGTCCTGGAACAGGGGAGCAAAACTGTGTGCCAGATTGCTTTGAAAAGAAGAATACAGCACATCCACAGTAGCCACTTTTAGTGTTTCAGATTTCAAACGGCTGGAGTCTGTGAAAAGTGGCTTCTGCCAACATGCAGTATCTTCTATTCAAAGGAATTTGGCATTGATTTTTTTTCCTTCCCCTATCTTAAACCCTCTGAAAACCCTAGAAATTCACCCCTTCTTTCACAAAGCCTGAGCATTATAGGAGGGGAGGGGGCCGTGGCAGTGGGGGATGGAAATCTCTCCAAGGCCAGGGGCTGGGCTGGAGCTCAGTCCCCTCCTGGCACCCTGGCTGCGGTGGCAGCTCCATCACGGGACCCCGGCACCGAGAGCTTGTGCTCCGTGGCTTTGTGTGAGCCCCCTGTAGGAGCCCGAGGAGAAAAATTTAATTAACAGTAATTGAGAGGCTAAAGCAGCCTGGGTTTGCCCTGCTCTCACTGGGTGGAGTGGCAGAAGTGGAAGGAAAGCTCTGTGCAAGCCAGAGGGAGGGATGGGGAACTGCAGGCCCAAACTCACATGTGAGTAAAGGAGGAATGGCAACAAATAAAGAAAAAGTATTAGAAGCTCTTATTTTCTTCTGGCACATCCTCAATTCCTAGGCAGACAAACCTCCTCTACTGCTGAAAAGGAAACAACTCTCATGAGGGAAATTCTGCTCCTGTTTTAGCCAGAGGTGTCTGGGCAGAGGAGGTAGCAGGGGTGGCTTGTTATTACTTAATGTTTTCAATTATTTATTGGTTTTGTAAAACTTGGTATTTCTCTTGAAGTTTCAGCTCCTGGACTCATCTGGTGATTTAAACTTTAGCTTCCACAGTTCAGAAATGTTATCTGTCCAGCCTAGAGGTTTGTGGAGAACTGGTTTGGGTTCTGGAGGTTCCACTTGCTCTTCAGCTCTTGAGTTCTGTGTATCCCAGTTCCTCATCATCAGGGGGTGTCACACAGAGGAGGGGACAGGCACTGCTGCAGGTGTGCCAGGGGTTGCTGGGCAGGGGTTCCCACGGTGATGCTGCTGTGGGCAGCACGGTGATGCTGCTGGGGTTCCCACGGTGATGCTGCTTGGGAGCACCCTGGGCTGGGAAAGTGCCTTTGGTGCACCACAGACCAGCTCAGAATCCAAGCAGCCCCAGACCAAGAGCCAGGGCACTTTGCAAAACAATAGCCAGGTTTGGCCTGGCAAAAATTCACATTTCACTGAGCAGGGATGGAGAGCCTGGCAAGGGGGGCAGTGGGCAGCAGAAGCATTTGCTCAGCTCGAGCCACCTTGGGTCTCGTTCCACTTGCACGGGGCTTTGGGCAGTACATGGGAATTTTCCTTCACTCTTAAGGTAGCTGAGAAGTATTTGAGCAAATGTTGTGCATTAATCCTGTGTGTGTGTGTGTGTGTGTGTGTGTGTGTGTGTGTGTGTGTGTGTGTGTGTGTGTTTACACGTCACTGTGGTCTGAAGGCTTTGGGAGACTGTCACTTGAGGTGCTGGGATGAGACAAGTCCTGGTGCTGGTGTCACATCAGTCACTGCAGCGATGGCATCTGAAGCAGTTAACAAGCAATTAGGTCCATGTTTAATATTGCTAACTAAAACAGGCACAGTTCTTTGGTCAGCCAGGCATGAAGAGCTCGGGCTGCCACGCTCAGGAAGCTGAGCAAGTCATGGGCCAGAGCTCCCAGAGCACAGAGATCTCACTGCATGTCCCCTTAGCACTGACAGTTCATCAAGCAGGAAGGAGGAACAATCTCAAGGAGAGAATCTTTGTGAGATGAATTTTTTTTTTTTCCTCCAGAAAGAGCTGTTAAAGAAGGATGCTGTGAATGTGTTGTGCTGCTGTGAGACAAGTCAGGAGCTCCTGGGTGTTCTTTGGCCAGCAGGATCAGGCATGGCCGTGCTGGGGGCTCTGGCAGGGCCCTGGAGCTGTGCAGGGCAGGGACAGCCACCCTGCCTGGTCCTGCAGCTCCCTCACCTCCTCTGTGCTGCACAGCCATGGCCACAGCCAACAGGAGTGGCAGCCTCTGAAGTGATATTCCACAGTGTTAACTTGGGCTGTTCAGACTGTTAATTAGCTCTGCTTTAACGAATTTCCTATCTTCAGCACTGATACGTACCACTGAACTCTTGGATTGTACTCCATATGGGAAGGTTTAATTACATTTTGTGGCTAAAATAGTGTCCTTGTTCCACACAGCTGTGACATTAGAAATAACAGGACACTATTAGTCACTCCACTCTTTGTCCCCTCTCACACTGAGGCTTTCCCACATGAAGTTAAAGGGGCCCATGGCTGTTGGGGGTGCTGGTGGTGAGGGGTGCTGTGCTGTGGGTTTTTCAGCACGCTGTAATCTCTGGGATGCAGCAGGCATTATCTGGGAGGAGGGCTGGGGCTGCAGCATTCCCATGATGTCAGAGGGGAGCTGTTTGTGTTTGAGCAGCGTCAGGCACGGAGACAATGCAGCTTCTCACATGAACTTGCTTACTCTACAGTGCTACTAAATCATGGTTACCAAAGGGTTGTGTGTTTTCAATCATCAAAGTACTTAAAATATTATAATAATGCTTGGCACTTTTCAACTTCAAAGCATGCTGCAAACAGTAATTAGGTCTAATAACCCTGCTGTGACAGTGAGACATTCCTATCTCCTGTCTTACAGGGCCAGGGGGGTCAGCCCCTGATCCGGTTGCATCCATCCTGTGTGAGACAGGAGATCTCCCAGTGCAGGCTGTGATTGATAAACTGACCTCCCCACAGGCACATACCCAGGGAGGGCTCAGAGGATGCTTCCCAGCCTAGAGGGGAGGGGGCAGGACACTTCCAGTGCTCTGTTGGGCTGTGTCCCCAGGACTGTAAAACCTGGGCTCGTTCACATTTTGTTCCCTGGAGTCCTGGAGCAGCATTGGAAACAGCATTGGAGAAAAGTTTTTACTCTGTCTTGGCTTCCTGGCTTGGTGTGCTTTCACCACCCAGCAAAGCATTGTGGAGACTGGGGAGAGTACTTGTGGACAGCCTGTGTCAACTGGGGGTCATTTTTCCTTTTGCAAGCTGTCTTTGAGTTGTTCCTTTGATAAAGGAGCAGCTCTCTATTCCTTCTTTTTAGTTTATGACATGTAGGAGATAAAAATTGTGCAGGAAGTAATTGATACATTTAAATAACAGAGACTTATAAACTGGTTAAATGTCCAAACCACTGTTAAACACTTTGAGATGGTTCTGCTTTAATTTTTATTTAAGAGTTCCACAAACCTGCATTCTTTTGGCTGTTTGTCATGTTGGTTGCAATCACCAGTTGTGATCAGTCCTTGGGATAGAGTAATTTCTAGGTTTCATTTAATTATCTGCTAGATTATCTGGTGAATGTTTGCTGGAGTGTGTGTGAGGTCTCTGCCTCCCACCCGAGGTGGTGGAATCCCTCAGCCTGGTGCAAGGTGGAGCTGTCAGGAAATGGAAGTTGCTGGTTTGTCACTGGCAGTGCAAAACCTTTGTGTTCTCTGGGAAAGCAAGGCTGAAAGCGCTCAGGGGAGAAGGGGCTTCCCCCCAAGAGCTGCTGCTGGTGTCAGGAGCCTGCCCACAGCCGGGGGCTCCCCTGTGCATTCCCTGCTCTGCTGCTGCAAACTGGTCTGACAGGGCAGCCAGGGTGGGAATGCAGGGCCAGGGTTTGTGAAACCCCACCCGTGAACTCTGCCTGGGCTGCTCATTGTCATTCTAATGAGCCGGCAGCAAGTTGCATCAAGTTCTGTCAGAAGCTCTTGACTTTTTTTGTTTCAATATTATGAAAGCAAATAGTAACCAGGCTTGGCTAGACACAGCCATTCAAAGGGAAGCCGAGCAGCAGGGCCTGTGTGCCAGTGGTCAGGGTGATGTCACCTTCCCTGGCTGGCCAGGTGCTTGGCTCAGCTGGCCAAAGGAACATCAGGGGGGTTTAATTTGTGATTCCTGCCTAATTGACAGGAACAGATTACAGCTGCACAGAACAGGCTGGTGCTGTGCAGGGCCCCCAGTTGCTCCAGGACCTTGAGAGGTGAAGCCCCCTTGTCCAGCACCTGGAGCTCGGGCCAGGCCTCCCAACATCCCAACATTCCAACATCCCAACCTCCCAACATTCCAACATCCCAACCTCCCAACATTCCAACATCCCAACCTCCCAGTATCCCAACATTCCAATGTCCCGACATCTCAACATCCCAACATTCTAACGTCCCAACATCCCAACATCTCAACATTCCAACATTCCAAAATCCCAACATTCCAACATTCAAACGTCCCAACATCCCAACATCCCAACATTCCAACATTCCAAAATCCCAACATTCCAACATTCCAACGTCCTAATGTCCCAACATCTCAACATCCCAACATTCCACCATCCCAACCTCCCAACATCCCAATATCCCAACCTCCCAACGTCAAGGTGTTGCACCCACCCTGGGGCTGGGGGCACCAGCACTGCCTCTCCTGGGGTTTCCTGTCCCCTGGCTGCAGTTGCCAGCCCTTCTCCCCTGGCTGCAGTTTGCTCATGATGCCCAGGCACTCCGAGGGTGGTGTCTGACCACGTTCAGTGCTGTCATTTAGTCAACCCTTCCAGAGGGCAGTGGAATCTACACTTTTGCCTTTATTTCTAAAAGGCAGAATGTAGAAGCCAATATAGGCATCCATGGTTGTTTGAGTGATAACTTGCTGTTTCTTGTTTATGAGATAATTATTGTACAGTCCCTGAATTAAATTATTGTAAGGTAAAAGGCCTGTCAATCCTATTAATCATTGCCAGTAATAGTCATTATCATGTGAGCAAGCTGCTTGCCTGCTTTATGAGTTTAGGCAAGTCAGTTCCCTAATAGGTGTCTTGTTCTTTTTCAGCTGAAAAATGGGGGAAATGGTATTTTCCCTCAGTTTTGAAAGGTTTTGCTGGGAGTGCAGTGTGCTGCAGAGGTGGCAGGTGTAGGGCAGGGAGAGCAGCTCTGTGTGCTGGGCAGGGCTGATGGGGACACTCACAGTGGGGCCAGGCACAGGGCAGCTGAGGCCTGATGTGTCTGAGAGGCCCTCCAGAGCACTGGCTTTGCCTTCTTGGTTTGGATCAGAGGCTTCCCCCTCCATCCCAGTCCAGGGAAGCACTCACCCCACTGGCTCCATGCTGTGCCAAGGAAAGAACGGGAGCAGAATTTGTGCCATTCCCACCAATCTCAGCGCTGGCAGGCTGGGCTGCAGAGTGGGATGTTGGGGTCTTCCTGCCCCTTCTGCAGTGCCTTGGGAGATGCTGGTGCCTCCCTGCACTGGCACCTTGCTCTCCTGCAGAGATCCTTCAGCAGCCGGTGCTGGGATTTGTCCCAGATCTGCCCTGCTGCTTTCTCAGCACGGTGGGCGTGTGCTGGGGTGAGGGCAGAGCTCCTTCCCCTGCAGCAAACACCCAGCTCCAGCTGAGCACAGGGAAAGAGCTGCTCTGGCCCATCCAAGGCACCCTCTTCTGGGTGGACACTTCATCTCCACCAGCTGAAGACAAGTTGTGTGCCAAGCCTGGATCTGACAGACACATCTCCTTTACAAAGCCATTCTGGCCTCTTTCCCTTTTTCCTTTCATTCCATGTACTTTACCTTTCCCTAGAGAGGTTTAAAAACAGCTTTGACGAGCAGGAGGGAAGATCTAGATGTGGTTGCTCCTGCATCAGCTGGGAGAGTCCCAAGGTCCCCTGACTGCTGTCCCAGCCCTGTGCCTTGCTCAGGCATGGCCCAGTTTTACCTGAGACTCTCAGAGGGGATGAGCACATTGCCCAGGTCACCAGTGTCCTGGTCCCCACCAGAGCCACCAGGCAGCTGGAAAGACAAACAAGAGCAGACTCCACCTACCAGCAGTATGGAGACAGCAGCCTGTGAGATCCACAGCCCAAGAATGTGCACACAAAGGAAGCATTTCCCTCAGCCACGACAGTGAAACCACCAGACAGCCACATGCAGCATGTGATTTCCCAAAAGCATCAGCCCAGATCCCAACTCCTCTGTGCCACACGCTGTTTCCCAGGATCACATCACAGTGGCAATGTGTAAAAGGCTCTTCCAAACACTGAAAATTAATCATATTTTCCTCAGTGTTGTTTATGGAAACCGTGGGGAGCACTCCTGCCCCTGTGAGCCGGCTCAGTGTGCCGGCCCTGGGTGTCAGAGCCTCCAGGAGATGGAGATGGGTGCTGTTCAAACCCTCCATGGAGATGGAGATGGGTGCTGTTCAAACCCTCCATGGAGATGGAGATGGGTGCTGTTCAAACCCTCCATGGAGATGGAGATGGGTGCTGTTCAAACCCTCCATGGAGATGGAGATGGGTGCTGTTCAAACCCTCCAGGAGATGGAGATGGGTGCTGATCAAACCCTCCATGGAGATGGAGATGGGTGCTGTTCAAACCCTCCATGGAGATGGAGATGGGTGCTGTTCAAACCCTCCATGGAGATGGAGATGGGTGCTGTTCAAACCCTCCATGGAGATGGAGATGGGTGCTGTTCAAACCCTCCAGGAGATGGGTGCTGTTCAAACCCTCCAGGAGATGGAGATGGGTGCTGTTCAAACCCTCCATGGAGATGGAGATGGGTGCTGTTCAAACCCTCCAGGAGATGGGTGCTGTTCCTGGTGAGCTGCAGGACACATCCAGGCTCATTCCATGGGGTGAAGCTCTGGCAGTGACCTGGATCAAGAATTCCTCTTGCCCTCTGCCCTGCCCAGTGTGGCAGCTGGCACAGCCTGGGGCAGCTGCTGTCCCTGGGGCTGCCAGGGGCTGCTCAGAGCTCCCACAGCCCAGAGCTTTGGCCACTGGGACCCTGGAGAGTGGGAATGAGGTGAGCTGGGATGAGTGTGCTTTCCCTTCTCACTCTCTGGTTTTACACTGGTGAAGCTGCACTGCTTTCAACAGAGCAGCTCTGATCTGCTGAGTCTACAAACTGATTGTGCTTGGTGGTTCTTGAATTCCTGGTTTGAATCCTTTCTGTTGGGACTCTCTGGAGTCTGCTGTGCATTTCTTCACTGTAAAGGGAGCACCAGGTAATGACTGTCACAGGCTTTGTCAGTCAAAGGGAGCCATCAGTTAATGACTGTCACAGGCTTTGAGTTCCACATGGGCTAATGAAATGGCAAATGTCAAAACTTGAATACAAACTCTCTTGTTTTCTGTGTGATTTTACTGCCCTTCCCTCCATCATGTGTGCCTTGTATTGCTTTAGTGTTGCAGACACCTGCTGTGGTGTTGATTATTGATATTTTTGAGGTGGCAGGAACACCCATATGCAGAATCCTTTATGTTGTCCTTTGGAGACAAACGCTGCTGCTGTGGATTGCAGGGGATGTGAGCCTGCTGGGATTTTACCTGCCAAGAAAATTGTCTCAATTTGCAAAGGAACCTTTCCCCCAAAATCCATTTTGAGCCTGGATTGCAAGTTTTTCAGGGATTGTTATCAGCTGGGTTCCATAACCTGCACTCAAAGGTGACATTCAGTAGGCACCTAAGGCAAGGTTTGGTACCTGATTTGGTCAGGCCAGATAGAGCCAAGGGCCTGACCCTCAGCCCTGGCTCTGCACGGGCCCTGCAGGGATGAGAGGGCCAGGAACAGACCCCAGGTACAGGGACAGGTGTGCTTTTCACTTTGTATCCTAAACACCTGGGTTTGGGGATGAAAACCAAAATTCTGATGGTCCTGTGCTTTAACAGGGAGAAGACTGCGAGGAAAAGCTTTCTACAATGTCAATGGCAAGGTGTACTGTGAAGAAGACTTCCTAGTAAGTAAGATTTCAGGCATTTTTTTATTCTTTCTAAAACAAATTGTGCTTTTATGTTGGCTTATTTGCTTTGAGAGACAGTTGATGATGTGGGGCCTCCTGGCAGTGGTGGAATGGGGAAGCATCTGCCACGGACTCCTTGGTTTGAGGTGGTGGTTGTAAAACCAAGAACATAACTGTCCATAAGCCATCAGAAAGTGTAAATTGTGAGAAAAAACACTGGAGCTGCTCAGGCCTGGGACTTGAATTGCAGCCACAGAGACTCTCCTGCCAAGGCTGAGCTGGAAGTGCAACATCTGGGGAATAGCAGTGCTCAGAGGAGGGATCAGGGCTGCTCTGTGCTGCATCAGGGCTGTGCTCAGCATTGCTCTGTTGGGGCACAGTTTATTCACTGCTCTGCTCTGCTCACGGGCTCTGGGGCTGCCCTGGGAGCTGCTGCCCATGGAGGGGCAGCTCAGGCTCCCTCCCTGCTCACAGAGCTTCTGTAAATGCTTTACTTTAATAGAGACTCAGGCAGGAAAGGAAAGATGAAGCCTGTTGCTGAGCTATGTTGTTCCAAAAATAAAATATTCATGCAATTAAGGGTGAGAATTGTGCAGTGCACCACAAATGATTTGATAAGTGCAGACCATTTAGAATTAAGATGAAGAGGATGGCATGGCTGGGAATTGCAATTAGAGAGCAATGATATATTTTAGCTTAGAGGAAGATAAATGGGACAATCAGTATGTTGAATTAATGCCACCTTATTTATTGAAATACCATTAATTTGGAGGCTTGGGTCCTCCAGAAGACTTTCCATTTGTAATGAATATATAATCATGCTGTTTGCAAAGGAATTATTCAAAGTATATCCTACAATAAAATTGTTACTGGCAGTTCAAAGTGCACAAATGCATTTGTCATCAATGCAATGTATAAAAATCATGGAAATTCCTAAAATATAAATTATATTTGCTTTCATGTGTTACACCTTTACTGTGAGCTGGAGCCTGTTGGAAAAGAAATTTTTCTGTTGTGCAGAAAATAAGTACTTTGTTATAATTGAAACTTGTTCTTGTTTTGCTTGCATTCTGGAGGGGAAATTCTTTTTTCTTCCCTGCTTTTTTCAGCTCTTTCTTTACTGTGTTTCTGCAGAAGCACAGGGAGGGGGGAGAGGAGATGGAGTGTGAGAGGGAGGGGCTCAAACCTTTGAGATTTTTCATTTGAACTGTGCTGGAATGTACTTTCCCCATGATCAAAACCTTTCATCCAGACTTAATGACATGATTGTTGTTATTAGCTTGTAATTTCAGCCTAAACACAAGAATTTGAAATCTAAAAATCTTAATCTTTTGGAGAACATTCAGTTTTCATGGGGTGGGGGGAAAACTCTTTAGTTCAGGCATGTTCTGTAGTGGGTTTCTGAAGGAAGATGTTTGCAGAGATTTTCCCAGGAAAACTGAGATAAAAGACCACATAGGAATAAACTTTCTGCAAGTTAGGGAACTGTTGGGACACTGAAGGCATAGATTTAAAAGCCCAGGTGTGTTTTAGCAGATCCCAGTAGCAGAGGGATGGGGGAGAAGCAGATGGAGGGACACTGTGTAAGTCAGCAAAGAAACCAAACTCTGATGTGATCCCTGCTTGTGGTAATCCTGCTGCTGCTCAGGAAGTAGCTGCATCTTCTCTCAGCTCCCCTGAGCAAATGTCAGAGCGAGAATCCTAGGAATTGTATGGTGGCACTAAAGAAATCAAACAACCTTGCCTGTTTTAGAGTTCTATGAACAGGGAAAGCACAAAGCTGTTCTCAAAGTTGAAAGGAAACAGGCTGCAAAATAGCCATTAAAGAGGAAATCATTTTAACTACTTCATCTTCCCAGGTCTTCCTCTTGAACACTGGGAAACCCAATCCTTTCTAAGAGGCATTTTCAGTCCAAAGCAGAAAATTAAATGACTTCTGTATAAGTGAGAATTTCAGTCTCTACCATGACTCAGTTCTTTAGTGCAGCTCCCTTTGGTGCAGCAGGATTCCCTGCTGCCCCCATGGTAGTGGAATGGTAGGGAAGTTAGGGCAGGGGGATAAGAAAAAGATTAGTTCAGTTTGGGAATGTAAGCACATCCAGTCTAACTGCATTAGAATTGTATTGCTGCTAAGAAAATGCTGCCTGCCGTGGTGTCCTGCCTCTTTCTGGGCTTTTGTTTGTCTGGGAATCGACCAGGAGAGTGGGATGCTCCTGCTGGCCTGGAGTGGGGTCACAGCTCTGTGCTCCTGCAGCCCCACAGCCTGTGACAGCTTCTCCCAAACAGGGCAGGGCTTGGAGAGCAGAGCAGCCTCAGCAGCCACGGGCAGGAGGGGCAGGAGGGGCAGTGCTGTCCCATGGAGCCCTGTGACAGCCAGGGGAGCACAGCAGGGGCAGTGCTGTCCCACAGGGCCCTGGTGACAGCCAGGGGAGCACAGGAGGGGCAGTGCTGTCCCACAGGGCCCTGGTGACAGCCAGGGGAGCACAGCAGGGGCAGTGCTGTCCCTTGGAGCCCTGTGACAGCCAGGGGAGCACAGGAGGGGCAGTGCTGTCCCATGGGGCCCTGTGACAGCCAGGGGAGCACAGGAGGGGCAGTGCTGTCCCTTGGAGCCCTGTGACAGCCAGGGGAGCACAGGAGGGGCAGTGCTGTCCCACAGGGCCCTGTGACAGCCAGGGGAGCACAGGAGGGGCAGTGCTGTCCCATGGGGCTCTGTGACAGCCAGGGGAGCACAGGAGGGGCAGTGCTGTCCCTTGGAGCCCTGTGACAGCCAGGGGAGCACAGGAGGGGCAGTGCTGTCCCTTGGAGCCCTGGTGACAGCCAGGGGAGCACAGGAGGGGCAGTGCTGTCCCACGGGGCCCTGGTGACAGCCAGGGGAGCACAGGAGGGGCAGTGCTGTCCCATGGAGCCCTGGTGACAGCCAGGGGAGCACAGCAGGGGCAGTGCTGTCCCATGGGGCTCTGTGACAGCCAGGGGAGCACAGGAGGGGCAGTGCTGTCCCATAGGGCTCTGTGACAGCCAGGGGAGCACAGGAGGGGCAGTGCTGTCCCACAGGGCCCTGTGACAGCCAGGGGAGCACAGGAGGGGCAGTGCTGTCCCTTGGAGCCCTGTGGCAGCCAGGGGAGCACAGGAGTGGCAGTGCTGTCCCACAGGGCCCTGTGACAGCCAGGGGAGCACAGGAGGGGCAGTGCTGTCCCACAGGGCCATGGTGACAGCCAGGGGAGCAGGGGCTGTGTGAGCCTCGAGATCCTTCCAGGCATCCCCAGACTGAGAGCTCGATGCTCCCTTGTTCCTCACAGAGCCACCGAGGCAGCGGTGCCTGGATGAGCCCCTCTTGTGCCCCCCAGCAAGAGGGGAACTGCAGTCCTGTCAGTGGGGGACAGAGCTGGTGGCACCTGGAGCAGAGGCTGTCCCCTTGCAGGGAGGGCTGTCACTCCTGCAGAGCTCTGTCACCCCGCTGCTGCCTCTGCTGATCCCATTCGTGTGCTGCAGGTGCTTCTTCCCTGTCACCCCTGGAGGCACACTGGCAATGTCCACAGTGATTTTGGGGCTGCAGTGAGTAGCACCTGCACAGTGATGGGCAGAAAAGCTGAAATGGCTCTTGAAGTGAACAAATGCAGAAAATTTTAGCGAAGAATGGATATTATTTATGGGTTTCTTCCCATTGTAGCTGCTAGAAATACTGAGCATCCTATAGATGTCAGTATTTTATTTCTCCTGCAAAACCACATTTTTCTGTGCCAGACCAGCTCCAGCTGGAACAGTCTCCAGAGCTGCAGTCAGGGGCTCAGATGGGATACCTGGTTCCTTAACTACCACTCACTCCTCACAAATCAGCTCTTCCACTCAATCAGAGGTGGGATGTGGAATTCACTGCAGTGTCACCTGTGGTCCCTGAAGCCAAGAGCTTGGAAAAACCCATTTTCTGATCCTTTCAGATGTTTGGCACTTAGAAGAGCCCTCCTTGGCTGAGGTGTCCCCCTCGAGGTCCAGCCAGTGCTGGTCCAGCTGCTACATAGGTCTTCTCTCTCCTCTCCTCTCCTCTCCTCTCCTCTCCTCTCCTCTCCTCTCCTCTCCTCTCCTCTCCTCTCCTCTCCTCTCCTCTCCTCTTCTCCCTCTCCGGCCATGGTTCCTGTGCAGGTGGCATTTGACCACAGCACATTTGTCACTTTAAGCACAGTGAGCCCCTGAGAGCTTTGGCTGCCTGGTGCTTCCAAAACATCAGGGAGGAGCTGCTGGCATCAACCTTTCCAAATGTGCCCCTCTGTTGGAAAAGGGCTTTTGGTTTGTGGACACAGGCCAGGGCTGAGCTGCTGCTGGTGTTACAGATGGATAATGAGATGATTGGCTCTTGCAATTAAGGGATGAATATTGTGTGAATATTAAGAGAAGTTTTAGTGATGTATGGTTATGTTATTGTGGTTTAGATGGCCTCTGTTCTCCCCACAGTTCCCTTTCCTCCCTGTATTGTTGCCATCAGACAGCCTGGGCTGTCTGGGACAGGTACAAAGGAGCTGCACAGGTGCCCCTTGCATGGGGCAGTGGGGATTGGAAAAGCTTGGGGGTGCTCAGGGGGTGGGCATGGCAACACCTGAGCTCCAATGCAGGTACAAAGCAGTCTGCACTGATAAATGGCACAGAAGAGCTGAGTGACAGACCTTGGGAGGGGCCAGGCCTGGCTGATGCAACCCCAGGGGTATAAAAGACTGAGCATCCATCTTGAAGATGAACTGACAACATGGTATCCACAAGGGGCAGTTTCCTTATGTAGTCCTTTGTTGTATTTTTGTCAAGGTTTAACAAACCTTTTTAAATTTTCAAAGTGAGCAGTTGTCTCTCACACTGGTGCTCCTGGTGAGTGCTGTGGGGCTGCCCCAGCACAGCCCACACTGCCCCTGCCAGGGCCACAAGGCACATCCTCCTGGCAAGGAGTTTTCCCATGTTTGCTCCTACTGAGGGCACATTCTCCACACCAGCTGGTTTATTTTGCTCTGTCTTTGCAGGGAAGAAGTGTCAGAAGTTTTTTCCCCACTTGTGCAGTTGCAGGTGGGCAGGGGATGCCGCGGTGGGGCTGGGAATGGATGGCTGGGGATCCCCTGCCCCTGGAGGATGTGGAATACCTCTGTCCCCCAGGGTTATTTTTGTCAGCCTCCTGCTGCCAGCCCTGATTAGCTGCACATTCTGTCGGTGCTTAAAGCCTTATTGGCTTATTTGGCTTTGAATGAAGTGAATGAATCAGATTTTAAAAAATAAATACACGGATAATTCTACAGATAATTCTACTTCTGCCCAAGAGATTGCCTGATCTGTGCCATTTCCAGGAGGATACTGCATGTGTGAGGAGCAAAAAGAACAAAACCAACCCCTCACACTTCACATTGCTTTGCTTTAGCTCTAAGGAAGGTCCAGTTACTCCTTTAAATGCCACCTTAAAGTAACAAGTCCAGCAGTACCCAAGTCTTGCCCCAGCCCTGTTAGGAGCTGTTATTTCATGAAAGGAAATAAAACAAATGACAGTTTAATCCTTTCCTGAAAGCTCTTTGGACACAGATGGCTAACTAGCCATAACAGAGACACTGTTCCTGGTGAAGTGAACAAAAAATAAATGCCTTACTGTATAATAAATAATCCCAGTCAGATGTTCGTGTTTCATTTTGTTGATAAATTGCTGCATAATCAGGAGTGAAGGAAAAATAATTTAAATTTGTCTTTCCTTCTCAATGCTTAAATATCACGTAAAGAATTTTTTTTAAATACTGTTTTGCTTGGCAAAAAACACTTTAAAAATGTCATCAAAGCAGCCTGAATTTTAGATCTACTATCTATCTCTTTGCTTTTTTTCCTCTTTTTGATAGGCTTTCCCTTCTTCTCTTGAGGTAATGAACATTATTGAGTGGGGGTCCAGTAGAGGTTAAGAAATGAGAGAATTTCCCTCGAGGGAGGAGATGAGAGGGAAAATGAACCTTGTGACAGATGTTAGTTACATTGCTTAATGCACTACTGGAAGAGGCTCAGATGCTCTGGAAATAACCTATTACAGACACCACAGGCTGCAGTGCACTGCTGTAAGGTCATCCCAAACTTCCCCTTGTAAGATTTTCTCTTTCACTGTCTTAAAACTTTGCCAAATTTAATCATTTAGGCTGAACTTCTTCATGCTAGGTTTTTGCCTCTGGCTGACTTTGCTGTCATTAGTTGTTGAAAGTTTCATCTAGAGCTGTTCATCCATTTCAGTGAGTAAGACTGGAGGAACTCTGCCCATAAATCCTCCAAGAGAAAGGCTCTAAAAGCTTCATTTTGCACATGGCAACCATAAAGACACTCAGTGCATTGCAGACCTGCAGGTGCCTTTGGGTGGCCTCTCCCTGCCCTCCCCAGGAGGGTGCCCAGCCCCAGAGGGCTGTGGCAGGAGGAGGGCAAGCAGCCCAGAGCCCCAGCAGAGCCCCAGCAGAGCCCCTTGCAGCCCTGCAGGCTCTCTCCAGCCTTTCTTCTCCTCTCCATCCACTCTGCTGGGGCTCTGGATCCCTTTCTCCCCTACCCAGCCACTGGTTCCCAGCCAGGACATTTCTCTTTGCTGGTCTCTGCAGTGCAGGAGTTGGAGTTGGCTACTGAGGACACAGAGGGCCTGGTCTCACATCCACAACCAAAAATGTCACAGTGAGATCAGAAATGCAGAAGTTGTCAGGGTGTGCAGGAGGCAGGTGGGAAATGGAAATGCTCAGCTTTTCCTGGGGAAGGGACAAGATCTCACTCAGAAGACAGGTGGGAAATGGAAATGCTCACCCTTTCCTGGGGAAGGGACAGGATCTCACTCAGGAGGCAGGTGGGAAATGGAAATGCTCAGCTTTTCCTGGGGAAGGGACAGGATCTCACTCAGAAGACAGGTGGGAAATGGAAATGCTCACCCTTTCCTGGGGAAGGGACAGGATCTCACTCAGAGCAGCTGGGAAATGGAAATGCTCACCCTTTCCTGGGGAAGGGACAGGATCTCACTCAGAGCAGCTGGGAAATGGAAATGCTCAGCCTTTCCTGGGGAAGGGACAGGATCTCACTCAGGAGCAGCTGGGAAATGGAAATGCTCACCCTTTCCTGGGGAAGGGACAGGATCTCACTCAGAGCAGCTGGGAAATGGAAATGCTCAGCTTTTCCTGAGGAAGGGGCAGGATCTCACTCAGGAGGCAGGTGGGAAATGGAAATGCTCAGCTTTTCCTGGGGAAGGGACAGGATCTCACTCAGGAGGCAGGTGGGAAATGGAAATGCTCAGCTTTTCCTGGGGAAGGGACAGGATCTCAGAGCAGCTGAGGGATGGGCAGCTCATCAGAGCAGAGCTTGCACCTTCATCTCCTGGAGCACCAAACACAGCAAGACCCTTACCCCAGCCAGGGCCCCTGGGCATGGCTGCAATGGAAATATTAATACTAATGAGGCTTTTCTTCTCAGTTTGTGCACATGCTGTTTTCCAGGGCTGGCAGTGTGGGAAATGGCCTGTCCCACTTGCTGGGGCCCTCAGAAGATAGTTTTTATTTAGTGTAATGGAAGCTGGTGTCAGCTGGAGTCAGAGGTTTGATTTTCCATCTCAGTGACTATAAATGTTTGGAAGTCCCCCTTGGGAGGGAGCCCTGGGACTGGTGCATTAGTCAGAGAGCCCATTTCTGCTAAGTGAGACTCTTAGAAAAAAACAGACTCAGTGGAAGAGGTGAATGATTGAAGTTGCAGCTTGTGTCCATTTCCTATCTGATGGGAATCACAGAGACCATGGGGTTGCAGATAACTGGGAGGATGTTGTATGGAGAACAGACAGACAGAGAACAGACAGACAGGGGACTTTATTGATAAGTTTAAAGAATGATGGAATCAAAGCTTAGACAGGGATTTGCTGCAATATTCCTGATGTACAGAGGCATAAGGAAGTCTGTGAGTGTCTTCAAGGTGCTGGTTGCTCTAGGTTGGGACAGAAGGTTCCAGAGTCAGCGTTGCTGTCACTGGAAACAAAGGCAGACAGTTTATAGCATGTTCCTGATGGGGGCACGAGGCAGTGCAGTCCTGTTGCTGCTTGTGTATCTCTTGCTCCAGCCCCTCCCTGCCAAAAACATTTGAATAATTTTCTTCCTTAGTTTTCCCTAAGTTTGTAATATGCCAGCAGTTCTGGGTGTATTTTATAAATGAGTTTGACAGTAATGATGATTAATTGGGGTATTCAGAATTGAAGCATTGGGTCAAACCCACAGGTGGGCTTAAAATTCAAGTTCCATACTGTGAAGGGATATTGGTCAAATATTGGTCTGCCTCTGCACTGTGGACTTGGATGTGAATCAGCATGAAGAGTGTGTAGAGCTGACAGTTTGGGTTTGCCTCTTATTGCAACACAACTCCAGGGTGCTGTATCCTGGATCAAGAAGTTTCAAGTCCATTGAAGCTGGTGGCAGAAGTCCCATTGTCTGCAGGGGCCATTTCGGTTTTCTCCTGGGGATTCTCCCCAGAGGACAAAGTTTCAAAGCTGGAGAGAAGCTGAGGGTGCAGGCTGGGAGCACCATGTGCAGGACTCACCACAGGGCTCACTGGGCAGCCCTGGGGCCACAGCAGAAACCAGCTGGAGTCCTGAGACATCTCAGGTTTATGAAAGAGCAACACCCAGATGGTGCCTAGGCCCAGGTGATAGCATAGAGAAACATAATGCAGTGAAATTTCAGAGTGTGAGTAAGGTCTGTGCTCAGCCTTTCTGAACTGGGCTGCAGGTTGTTAAAGGAGTTGGAGGAATCATTCTCTGGGACATGGCAAAGGAGACAAGGAGAGGCAAAGTCAGGCTTTTTTCTGAGATGTATCACTGCTAACTACCTTTTGTAACTCTCCTGTGTGTTACATGTGCTGGTGGAATGTTGGAAGAGGCTGTTACCAACTCCTCTTGGTTTCATGCCAGATAATCACTCCACTATTTCCTCTTGAGATGGTGATCCAAGTAGTCAGACTATCCATTTTTCTTAATATTCCATTGAAAAGTAAATTACAATAACTGAAGCACGCTTAAAAGAACTAGAGCCCTTTCTTATTATGTCTTAATTCCTGCCAAACACTTGTAAGCAGACAGCATTAATTTTTTTCTATGGGAGGGTTAGAAAAAGACCCATGTGAGAAAGTGACATGTTTCCACTTTGGGAATAAACGTTGGTATTAGCTCCTGTTATGTTCTGCATTGAAATCTCTCAACAACTGTTTTGAATAAAATCCAGATAATTCTTGTTCCAGGAAGGTAGGTTCTTGTGTAAACAGTTTGTTCAGTGTATGTTTTGCAGTAGATGGTAGCAGGGACAGTAAACAACCTGCAGCAGTTACAGCCCTGTGCAGTGTGAAGCTTTACAGTGTGAATCAGGTCAGTAAATGTTGGGCTCTGTAATTTGATCAGAGTTAAAGCTGTTGATTCAGGCTTTTTTCTTTATCATTATCACTGTGATGCTGCCACAGGAGTTTGTTTAAGGAAGATCTAGGTAAGAAAATCATTAGTGGCTCCTAATCAATCACACAGCCTTGGTGAGTGCTCTCTGTAGGTGCTGTAGGATGTACATGGCTGGGCTCTTCTCAGGGGCTGTAAAATGGCAGAGATCAGGAGCAGCTGAATTCCTGGCACAGCTCTGTGCATGGCCAGACCTCTGCTGCCTCTGTGCAGAGCATGGAGTCCCTGCTTGCCTGTCCTTGTCCTTCAAACACAACAAAGTGGAAAGACAGAAGCAAGAAGGCAAACTGCTGTGTGGTGTTTCCTCACAGCCAGCAAGGCAGAGTCCAGCTACAGGGTAGGGTATCTGAAGGGGTTTCAGCTGCATGGAGAGTAAAGTTCTGGACTATTTTCCTTTAGATAACCTGTCAGCTGCCATGAGGCTCCTTTGTCTTTGAGCCTGAGAAGGCCCCATTTTGTCCAGTTCATTTTAATCACTGCATTGGAATATGTGTGTAAAAACAACAACAAAACCCCATCTGCATGAAACCAAATTTGATATTGGCTCCCTCTCTTAATGTGATCCCATGAATTTCTTACATTGTTGTGTCTCATGTAGTAAGGGTCCCATGCAGAGAGCAAACAATGCAGCAGTGAGAAGACAGATGCTCTGCTAATGGGAAACCAAGGAGCAGAGAGTCTGTGAGGGATTACAGGCAGCCTGGGGTTGGAATACATTATTAGCATAGCACCCAATTCAGAAATTAGTTTTCAGAATTAAATGCCTGAAGCATTTTGGCAAAACCTCCTTATCATCCCACTCAAAAGCTCTGAAAGTGTGAAAGAGAGGAATCTCAGGCCTGGGCTGGGCAGTGGGTGACTGTGCAGTGCTGCAGCAGTGAATTGGAGATTTTACAGCTTCATACCATTGCCAGGGCAGCAGCTGCCACACCCACTGCAATGTAACCACTGGCTCTGCTTGCACAAACCTTCAGCAGGTTTTGGACGTCCTCATCAAAGAAGCACATGGGCCTGAATGAGATTCCAGGCTCTGTTTCCAGGAGGAAGGTTTTGTTTTGTTGAGTGCAGAACAGCAGGGAAGAGCAGCAGCCCCTCCTTGGGCACAGTCAGGCATGGCAGGGAGGAGCTTTGGCTTTTCCAAGGCCTGACATTGCCTAAGGCAGAAAGTTTGGGTCCTGAAGCCTTTTTCAGGAGCGCTATTTTCTGAATGTTTTTCTTTTGAAAATCATGATGGGAACATCAAACTTTAAAAGACCCTGGTAGACAACCAAGGTTTGCTACAGGGCTGAGAAGAGGCAGGAGAAATTGTTTCTCATAGTACTTGGTGGGATTATCCTCCATGCATAATTGTTCATTGTATGCTCAAAATTCATTGTTAATTTCTTTTAGATATATTGCATATTAGACAGAAGAATTATAAATCCCAGGATTATCACAGGAGGATACTAACAGGCCTAAATATTCAGGACAGAAGGGGTCTTGTTTTCCTCTTACATTGAAACAAAGACTCTTGGACAGGATCATTAAAGTTTTTTTGGTTTTTTATTTTTGGGTTTTTTGTTTTGGTGGGGGTTTTTTGTTGTTTTGTTTTGGTTTTTGGGGGTTTTGTTGTTGTTGTGTTGGGGTTTTTTTTGGTTTTTTTGGTTTTTTGTCTGATAATCAAAGTATATTGGACAGCAAACAAAAGAAAAGTTCAGCCAGCCAAGTTTTCTACTTTATTTTTACTCTGCTATTCTAACATAATTAACATATTTCTTAATGTTTATTTAGCTTCCCAGAGTCTTATTTTATATAAGTATCATTGAGGAGCTGAATTACAAAGTCTTCATTTGTGCATATAAAATGAGATTTTATTATCCTGGTAGAGAAGACAAGGACAAGGTAAATAAGGGAGAAAACAGTTGAGACCAGACTTAAGAAATCAGGAGAAATAATTGGCCAGCTCTTCAACTTGCACTTTGTTTTCTTTGCATCCTGGTGTATCCAGCATTGTACTGCTGAGTCACAGAAGGGAGAGTAAAAGGTAACACTTCATTTTCAGCTTTGAATTTAGAGCTGGTCTTTTAATAACAACTTCTCCCAGTGTTTTTCTATGTGCTCAAGGAGTATCTGTAATGAATATTAGGGAGAGTTCAAAATGACACTTCCCATTTGTTGTGGATAGAGTGTCCATAGGCTTCTGCCTGTTCCCATCCAGACTGACATTGGTCTGTGTTTACATCACTTTACTGCTCTGCCAACAAAATACTTTTTTTAAGAAGCTGGCACAGAGGGAACCCATTTATAGAGGAAGGCTAGAAATGAGCCCCACATTGCTGAAATCCTGAATGAAACTGTGCCTGTGAATGCCAGAGGAGCAGGAGCCAGAGCTGAGATTTGGCTGCTCCATGAGGGTCCTACCTGTCAGCCAGTGTCACCTCAGCCTGTTTCTCATGTCTCCAGACTGGGAATGGGGGTTCTGTGCTCAAGAGCTCTTTGTACTCCTCTGACTCTGTCAGTAATGAGAAAGGCTCTGATTCTGTGTAGCAAAACCTTCTCCTCTCTCAGTTACCTGCTCACAAGCTCTGGGGACCAGTGCTGCTCCCTCCAGTCGTGCTGGGAGCCCACCCTGGGAGGCTCCTGATGTGCTGAGACAACAAAGAGGCTCTTCTGCCTTGGCTGCAGGCTGGAGCAAGTCCCAACTCCTCTCCCATTGCACACACAAGATCTGTGAGGGTTGTTAATAATCAAGTGCTTCAAAGACAGATGTTGACAATTTTAATTAGTATTTTAAGACTTTTAAATTCTGCTTCTAAAATTCAAAGCTTAGTACAGTAGCTCTATTTGAACACTCCACATTGGGATCAAACAGTGCAAAGAAGCAGTTTACAGTCAGCTCCAGAAATGTTGAGAAATTGAGCATTTATTGCTTTTAGCAGCAGTGCCCACAGTGCTGCCATCCTGTAGAAACAGTGCTGCTGGGCTCAGGCTGTTACTCTTTTCCAGCCCAAATAGATTTAAAATACAAGCAGACCTGGATCCAAAACCCTGATGTCTCTGAACCAGACCTTCAGTCTGTCTGGGATTGACCCTCTGACCAGGACAGAGGAGTGTCATGGTAAAGGACAGCTCCCTGAGCCTGGGAAATATTCTGTCACTGCTGTTGCACTTACTGCCATTTTGCAAAGTCTTCTTAATGGGGTAATCCAGTTCTGGATGTGTTTGACTAATAACAATTCTCTTGTTAAAAACAAATAATGGTTTTAATTTAATAGGGTTACTTACATAAAGAGTGATTTTGTGTCAGCAAAGCCTTTCTTTCTGACAAACAGTATAATTTATGACAATCTAGTTAGCAATAAATGCCATTAATCTGACCACTATGCCATTCTCTTCCTGGGGAATAATGTCCCCTCTTAATCAATAGCTGGGTGAATGCTCCTTTGCATTCCTTATCAAATGACAGCCAGATGGTACTGGTAAATTCATTCCAGCAGGGTTTTAGAATTAGCTGGATTTGTGCTGCTGTTAATCCTCTGCTGTCTGTGTCACTAGGAGCTGCCCACCTGTTTCAGTAAGCCTGGGGTTCCCAGCCCTAGGAACAGTCAGCCAGAGGGTGACTCAGCCATGGGGCAGCCAAGAAACATCCCAAGCAGTGAGACCTTTTCCTGCATCAGTAAGAAAAACGAAAAAGCAAATAAAAAAAGTCTTGCAGCAATAGCCAGCTAGGACTGCCCACCTCTGTATTTGTTCCTCAACACCCTGATCTCTTCCAGGGAAGTTTCTTAATCCTGCACAAGCTGTGTTTCTTAAGGCATAGTGAGATTTGGGTGTGACAGCTGCTATATCATTTACTGACTTCTGGGCCCATCAAAGTGTCTGTGAGACCTTTTCCTACCTAATCACTTTGTTGCATAGCAACAATAATTTTGTCTCCAACCTATTGATTGATAACATGTAATCCCCTCACTCCAATAAAAAAGAAAACATATGGCAGCTCCAGGCAGGGAACCACAGGCTTTTGATGTGAGGGGACAGTTAATCCCCACTAAACCAGGGGGGAATGGAGCAAGACACATTCTGTTGGGTTCAGAGGATGCATTAGGTGCCTGAGCCAATTAACCTGTGTTCTGGGAGAGGAGCCTGCTTTACCTTCATCCTCCCCTTCCTCATCTTTTATGTCGTGCAACTGAAGCACATTTGAGGTGAGCTGTGCTAGAGGAGCATCGCTGTGCAATGCCCCAGGGGGTGGGCACAGGCAGGATGGTGCTCACACAGCTCTCAGCTGACATGGGCTGCAGAGGCCCCTCAAACACCAGTTTCACAGGGCTGGAGTCCCTCAGAAAGATGTCTCTTGTTTGTAGGCTGTGGTTTGCTGGGTCACTCTGATCACCTGCATGATTTTTCCATACCTCTAAACCTTGGCATCTGAAACAGGATCTGCTCTGGAGACAGGAGCACAAAGTTAAGGTCAGGACTGCTCAGGCAGGGAGCACAGAGCTTTGGTCCCAGGCAGACACAGCCTCTGGCTGTGCCATGCCCTGGCACTGCAGTGTGGGCTGGCACCATTGTTCTGAGGTGCCTCCTGCTGCCCACGCTGTGCAGCCAGCCCAAGGCCCTGTGAGTGCACTGCTGGATCCTTCCCTGCCTGGAAGGCTTGGTGTCCACAAGGCAGCTAAATCCCTCTTGGGCCTGGGTTCATTTTTCTAGCTTGCAAAAGCACTGAG
This sequence comes from Molothrus aeneus, assembly GCF_037042795.1. Classification (NCBI taxonomy): domain Eukaryota; kingdom Metazoa; phylum Chordata; class Aves; order Passeriformes; family Icteridae; genus Molothrus; species Molothrus aeneus. The sequence goes on from NC_089656.1 coordinate 2,179,128, forward strand.
TGAAATGTGGGTCCAAAGTCTGAGGTGGCTGATTTGAGCAGGCTTTGGGAGGTGAGTCCTCTGTTATTTAAAACAACCACCAAAAGAGTCAATTCAAGCTAATTTCTGCACATCAAACACAAACTTTCCATAAAGACTTTTAAAAAATCAAACTTAAAATAATACTGTTACATGGGGAATCTCAGTGGAAATATTGCAGTGGATCAGAAGGCCAAACTGCTCTCTGAACATGCTGCAAGAGCTGAGTGAAGGCTTCTGAGTCACTGTCTCCCAAACCTGTGTCATACATAGCACAGCCTTCACCTAAAAGGTATTTCTATGGCTAGAGGAGTGGCTACTAATGATCCTTTCTTTTCTGTCATTTTAACAGTATTCAGGTTTTCAGCAAACAGCAGACAAGTGCTTTGTTTGTGGACACCTCATAATGGAAATGGTAAGAGACCTAAACTCCTAATGACAGGTAACTTGGGAAGTGCACTGTGAGACATCTGCTTCTCCCTGCCCAGGCTGGTATTGTGTTTTCACTGCTGTCAACATAGGTTTTGCAACTGAGGCAGTAAATAAAAATACCTCCATGCTCCATGCTCCTTCATGCTCCATGCCCCTACTACTAGGGGCAGAAAGTTGGGCTTCTTAGCTACCTAAGAATATGGAAGGCTATTACTCTGCCATTTGTGAGTTAAAATAAAATAAAATTTTAATAATAAAGGGGGAAGTACAGCAGAGCTTTGTATGAGAATATGGTAAAGGAACACAGTGGGTGTGCTCTGTAAGACAGTAGATAACAAGAGCTCAGTCATGTGGGTGGAATCTGGGGTAGAGCAGAGAGGGACATTATCAATAGTCCTGAGATTTTCACCTGCTCTGTGACTTGCTTTGTTTACCCTCTGTTGCTTGCTCCACATCACTTAAAATGCATTATTGCCACTGGGATTTTTAGGGAGCCAGCAATCAGAGTTACTTTTGTAATAAAAATAAAATCAAAGAGCTTTGGGTTGGCCAGATCCTTCTGGCATCCTTTCAGGGGGTGAAAGTAAGAAGAGTTATGTGTGCTCTTCCTAAGCAGAAATTCCCAAACCAAATGAAGTGGTTTGCACCACAAAGAAGGGCACATCCTGCAGTGTATCTGTTTCTATCTTGCTTTAAAGTGTGCATCAAGCTCAGTGTGCCTAAGAGAAGTAGCTGGTGTGCTGCACAGACAGAGGTTCAGTCAGAGCTGGAACAGGGACTTCACTAATGAGGATTCTGGCTCATATTCTGGCACCACTGGTTGGACAAGGATATTGCTCGTTTTAGCCCAAGAGCAAATCTCTGGAGTTGTGTCATGCTGGGAGGGGGAGGGTATCTTGACGTGCTTGCTTCGAGCTGGCCCTTAATTGAAGAATCCCAGGCAAGAGTCCATAATATCTCACTGGTGGAACTCAGTAGCTGCAAGCTTGGCAGGTGCTTGCCTGCCTCTCTCCCATCAGCAAGTGTTCTCTGACAAAAGGAAAGAGCTCTGGGAGCTCCAGGAATTCAGCTCTCCTGTTTGGGTAATTCCAGCGTGCTCCTGCCTGGGAGCACAGCCCAGCCCTGCTGAGTGCTGGCCTGGGGCAGAGCTGGGGCTCTGCAGGGCTGGGGAGGAGCTGCCCTGTGCTCAGGGCCTGTGGCTGCACAGCTGTGCCAGGCTGGCACCACAGCAAGCTCCTGCAGCAGCAGCAGCCCCAGCACAGGGACCAGCTGCCTCTGGCTCAGAACAGCCTTCCCAGTCAAAGAGAGTGATACCACTGAGCTACTGGGCTTCATCAGAGAGGGGAAAAAAGGTTAAATTAAATTGGCCTTTTTTTCTGCCCTTCTTTCCTCTTGGTTTGATCTTTATTCATAGAATCACCTATAGTGCCATGGGAGCTTGGTCTGTGCAGATTTTTCACCTCAAACTTCCCAGCAGCTCCAAGCTGAGCACGGTGCTGGCAGCTGAAATTTTGAAATTACCTTCTAAAGATACTTCTTAAACCCAAAATGTATGGAATTGGTCTTATAATCTGTTGAGAGCTGCCTGAAAGTGATAGCTGTGTCTCACTCTTCCCAGGGGCTTGTTCATGGGCTTGCAGCATCCTCCAGTGCCACACTGAGTGTCACGTACGAGGATGTCAGGAGTGGGGGATCTGTTCTGTAGTAGTGCAGCCAAGGTTGCATCAGACCTTTCCCTGAAACCTTGAAAATGCAGTAGGGAAGGTCAGCATGGGAGCAGCCTGGGCAGGTGCATGGATCAGTATCCAAACACATGGATAGTGATGGAATTTTATCAGAAACCAATGAGCCCCTGACTAAGTGATAACCAGTCAGTAACTCTGGGAGATTAGGATCCTTAGTTAATAGAGAGGCACCTCTTTATTTGCTTGTTATGTTATTTCACTTTTTGAGTAATGACCAGTTTGGATTCTGTCTGTCACAGCCTGTCAAGTTTTGTAAGGTAACTCTGTATCCCAGTACCTTGTATTTGGGATTTCCCCAGAGAGGGTCTGTGAAGCCATTTTTAATTTCCATTGGCAGTACTGGCCCTGCAGAGCTAAAGCTGATGGGCTTAGTCTGATTTTCAGCTCTTGCTCTTCCTTGGGAGCATATTGAAACCCACTAAAATAAGCAAGCTGATTGTTTTAAGAGGCCCCTTGCTGACAGATCTGCAGAGTGGTAATTTCATCCTGAAGTGCTTTTCTCACTGCCATTATTAAGAATGAGAGAGACACAGCAGTTTATGGGGAGACAATATCTCATGTAATCATGCATCCACTTATTTTGTTGTTTGCCTCACAAGATCTTACAGGCCCTTGGCAAGTCCTACCATCCTGGCTGCTTCCGCTGTGTGGTGTGTAATGAGTGCTTGGATGGAGTCCCCTTCACTGTAGATGTGGAAAACAATATTTACTGTGTCAAAGACTACCACACGTGAGTACACAAATCCACTGCATGCCCAGCAAACCTACAGTAGTTAAATCATTGATGTAGTTATAAGCCTTGTGATAAGCAAAAAGGTCACTCCTGTTTGCTCAGATGTCCTTCAACTGCTTCTTTCACAGAAGTGTTGCATTTGTAAAGTATGTTAAGGTTTGTTAAGCAGTACCTTCTGGGCCCACTATGGCACACAGTGGCCAGGTGAGGCTGAAAATCAAATTGTGTCAGAGGATGGGCTTCTTGGGGCTGTTCCTCTGCTTCCTTCAGGACTACCAACACTACACCAGGGCACTTCTGGAAGTGTTGGTAGGTTCTGCTGGCTGTTACAGGAGCAGAGGCTCTGGCAGTGCTTGACTCAGTGTAAGTTTTGTTAACTGACACAGAACACAGGTAATAAACAGTTACTGGCAGAACAATCTGAGCCTTACCTGACAAAAGGTAGAGGTTTAAGAGATTGCTTTTGGACTCTTTTCTAATTCCACTCAAAGGCAACGGGATCCTGCTCTTAGCTCAGTTAGCCAATAACTCAGTTATGCAGCAGGAGTAAATCACCCTGAATTCAGCCCTGTTGGTGCCAATCTGGGTGTGTTACAAGGACACAGTGAGTGTTGGCCCGATGATAAAATGCAGCTGTGGACCATAAGCCCATTTGTGTATTTACCTGGGAGATTCTGGCCATGATCAGCCCCTCTCCTGTTTAGGACCCGTGGTTGTGTCTTTCTGATGTCAGAGTCCCTAAGTCAGGAGCTGCTTTGTAGTCAAGCATCAAGGCTCTGGAAGAATTTGAATGGTTTTATAAATAAAGGAAGGAAAGAAAAAAGGCATATACAGGAAGAGGGGTGGATTCACTATGCCTCAAGGTTGGGAAGACCTAAACAATAAAGTTGGGATAGATCAGCCTTTCCCAAATCTCCTTTTCATTGACTATCAAACAATTAGAGGCATTTCAAATCCTGTGGATCTCCATTTTACTAAAAACAAGGCATGATTAGAATGGCTCTCTTGCTTCTGCTTTTTGAAGATGCTTTAAATGTGATTGGAACCCTTTCTTCTTGCACCCTAGGGTTTTTGCACCAAAATGTGCTTCCTGTAACCAGCCAATCCTCCCAGCACAGGTAGGTGTTAACATGCACTGACTCCTGGGGAAAACAGCTGTTGGCATATGGGCACTTTCTAAAAACACACTAAAGGCTTCTCCTTCCTCTCCAGAATCTGTACCATGTTAGATACTAAATTAAACACAGTTCAGCAGTAAAGTCACTCCCAAACATTCCCAGAGGTTGTAACAGTCATACTACTCCTACAGCATAGTACTTTTTATCTTTAGGGTGCTTTCCAGGTCTTCATTAATCTGTTAGAAACTTCATTTAATTGAAAACACTGACTGGGGCTCCAAGAACAACTAAGGGAGTAAAACCCTTGAAAAGGCATCTGATGGTTACTGGCCCTGTGAGAAGGTCACACAGTCTGTAGTCCTGAGGTGGCAGTGGAATGGAAGTTCTTAAAGGAGTTAAAAAGGCAACAACAAAAATGGAACCAGGTGAAACCTGCCTGCCAGCTCAGCCTGTGCTGACAGTGTTATTGGCACCATTAGCCCAGAGTGGGGCTCCCTGGTGCTCTGGTGGGTGCAGGACCCTCTGAGCTGCCTTTGCTGAGGTCACTGACCAGTTCATTTGTAAGCAAGGGCCTCAGCATCTCCCTGCTTTTCCTCTGTCATGTTTACAGCACCAGAGCTTCCCTCCTGTGAGCTGCTGTGCCCCAGTGAAGCCTGATGCTAGAGCCTCTCACATGCCCACCTCCATCACTCTGCACATTAGTCTCATTTGTCATTAGTATTTCTGTTAATTGGCCAAGTAACCAAACCCCAAAAAACCTCATAAAGGCTGAACTGCTGTCTCATGGGTTGTGAGGAGAAAACCTCTGTGTAAATGTCACTGAATTTGGGTCATAAAAAAGGATTCTTTTTTCTTTTCAAGAAAGAAAGAAAAAGAATTAAAAGGCAGTCATAGTGCTGACTCACCTGACTAGCAGGACACACTCCATGTTCTTTCCCTGGGAGATTTCCTGGGTTAGTTCAAGTCTGGTAGTGCAGGTGCTGACTTGCCCACAGCTTCTCTCAGACACAGTCCACATCATATCTGGTGCTCTAACCACACCTGGAACTGGAAACAATGCAAGGCAACCAATTTAATGAGCTCTGTCTTCAGAGTGGATCAGGAAAAGAGCCTGTGAGGTTACAGAAGGGTATGGGCTGCTCTGCAGGCCTGGGGCTCAGCCAGGATTGCACAACTCTGCTGAGGTTTAGCCTGTGCAGGTAATTGCCTGCCAGACTGGTATGTCAGTCCCTGTGGGGACACACAGTGACACGTGCATGTGCAAAAGGGCTGTGCAGCAGATGGTTGGAGAGGAACACAAGTCCTGGAAATCAGAGCAGGATGTATAGAAGGGAAAGTTATCCAATGAGCAGGTTTTTGACTGGTGATTTGTTCAGATCCTGGGCGCCCTTGGAAGAATAAGTGATTTCAAGACTGATTTATTCCTTGAGCATGAGGCTTTGGCTACACTTCCCAAATGACCTGTGCATTTTAGATGTGCCAGACACCCAGACTGCTGCAGCACAGCTGAGGAGTGGTGCAGGCATGCCCAGGGCCAAGGCTTTCAGTGGCCACAGAGCTCTGCTGTGTGGGGGGCAGAGGGGATTCCCCCAGGGACACAGCTCCCCCCAGGGAAAAGCTGGGCACTGCATGGAGACTGAAAAACACTTCTGAGACACCACTGGCACTGTGTCCTGAGACACTACTGGCACTGTGTCCTGAGACACCACTGGCACTGTGTCCTGAGATACCACTGGCACTGTGTCCTGAGACACCACTGTCACTGTGTCCTGAGACACCACTGTCACTGTGTCCTGAGACACCACTGGCACTGTGTCCTGAGTCACCACTGTCACTGTGTCCTGAGACACTACTGGCACTGTGTCCTGAGATACCGCTGGCACTGTGTCCTGAGACACCGCTGGCACTGTGTCCTGAGACACTACTGGCACTGTGTCCTGAGACACCACTGGCACTGTGTCCTGAGACACTACTGGCACTGTGTCCTGAGATACCGCTGGCACTGTGTCCTGAGACACTGCTGGCACCGTGTCCTGAGTCACCACTGGCACTGTGTCCTGAGTCACCACTGGCACTGTGTCCTGAGACACTACTGGCACTGTGTCCTGAGACACCACTGTCACTTTCTCTGTGCTCCCCAGGGCTCCGAGGAGACCATCCGGGTGGTGTCCATGGACAAGGACTACCACGTGGAGTGCTACCACTGTGAGGTGAGTGCCAGGCCTGGCCTGCAGCAGGGCCTGCTCTGGGGGGGACCTGCTCTGCCCTGAGGGGGCCCTGCTCTGCCCTTGGGGCCCTGCTCTGCCCTGGGGAACCTGCTCTGCTCTGGGGGGGCCCTGCTCTGCCCTGAGAGGGCCCTGCTCTGCCCTGAGGGGGCCCTGCTCTGCCCTGAGGGGGACCTGCTCTGCTCTGGGGGGGACCTGCTCTGCCCTTGGGGACCTGCTCTGCCCTTGGGGCCCTGCTCTGCCCTGAGGGGGACCTGCTCTGCCCTTGGGGACCTGCTCTGCCCTTGGGGACCTGCTCTGCTCTGGGGCCCTGCTCTGCCCTTGGGGACCTGCTCTGCCCTTGGGGCCCTGCTCTGCCCTGAGGGGGACCTGCTCTGCCCTTGGGGCCCTGCTCTGCCCTTGGGGACCTGCTCTGCTCTGGGGCCCTGCTCTGCCCTGGGGCCCTGCTCTGCCCTTGGGGCCCTGCTCTGCCCTTGGGGACCTGCCCAGCCTCAGGGGGACCCTGACTCACCCCTGGGCTGCACTCCCTGCCTCTTGCCCCCCTGGGCAGGCAGGGCTCTGCCCCACAGCTCCTGAGGAAGACAAACAGGTGAATGCTGGGCTGGAAGTGGTGCTGCCATCACCAGTACCAAATTAGTTTTGGAGGGTTTTTCCCCAGTATATGAGCTTCAAAGCTGGGCTTGGTTTGTTGGGTTGAATTTTCTCAGTACTTCTGGATGGGGAGTGAGCAAAGAGTAGGTGCCAGTTGTCTTTTTCCTCATCTGTACAGTCTGTAGGGCTCTGATCTGCGGAGATTTGAATTTACATTGGCTGTGCAGGGAAGGAGTCTCACTGGAAGGCCTTTCTAGGGGATCTGGTTTCTCCATGCTGAATGAACATTGATTCTTTACTAGGATATTGACCAGGATATTATTGACTTTCTGTCACTTTTTTGGGAGTAGTTTCTTATTGTGCAGAACATTTAAACATTCATTGCCACGGATCAAGTTGTGGAATTAGTGCTCTTGCTTCAGAGAGGAGACCTGAGTTCATCCTTATCCCACAGCCAGGAACATGAGAAGGGAAACAAACTCACTAAGCTGGGATCAGCCAAAAACTTCCCTTTTGCTGTAGGTTTGGCAGTCTGACACAGCACACAAATATCCACACAGATCTTCCCTGTTAGCACCAGGGGCAGAAATACAGCAGTGCTGCCTTCAGGCACTGTTGCATGAAGGTTTTACAAAGAATCTTCTGACTGAGAGAGAAAATAACAAAATTCAGAGCATCTTGAAATGTTGTGTTCCTAAATGTAAGGAAGTCCCCATCCACTCAGCTATCTCCTTTCAACAGACACCTGATACTCCATCCATTTCTATTAATTTTTAAAGAGAAATTGGCACAGGAAATCACAGTATTTTGGAGAGCTGAACTTCCCTCCTCCTTTCCCCAGCTATTGCTTTGTGCAGGCTTCACCTAAGATGACAGCTCCCTCCCCTGCTCTCAGGCTATTGACTTTATGCTGGAATGTCCCACTGGGGGTTTATTTTCCCTTCTGTTTCATTATTCATTTCCCCATTTGAGGCAAATCAAGCTGCCTCCACATCTGCCCAGAAAGGCAGAGTGCATTTATGTACAGAAATCAGGAGTTAGCAGGGGTGGGTTACTGCCTGATGCTCTCAAATGAGGCTCTCTGCACACTGCTGGAAAAGCAAATGCTGCTGGAAAAGTGAGTGCAGGATTTTGAGGTACACAAGGTAGGCATGTGAAGATTTTAGCAAGGCTCCATGACTTGGACAGCCACTCCTCACCTGCTGCTGGTGTCACCCTCAGCTGGTGCCACGCACAGTCAGTGGTCAGGTTGGAAATTTGCAGCTTTTCTGTGTCATCTCTTTCACGTGCAACCACTTGACTTCTGTGGAGGAGTTCAAGCCCTTTTGCAGATCACTGGAGCCCCATTCTGAAACTGGAACCCTCTGACAAGGCAGGCTTCCTCCTTGCAGAAAGGGAATTCAGGTTTGGAGAGGGAAGAAGATACGAACACTTGGCACATCTGTAGGGCATCTGAAATTGGTAAATTCTAATTTTAAATCTTGTATAAATTGCTATAAAATCATTATATAATGTGTAGCAACACACAGAAAATTACCTTGGCAGATACTTAGATTAAGACCTCTCTAAACTAACACTCCAGTTTTAAAGCTTACTTTAAAACCCATTTTCAGTCTTATTTCACTCTTGTAAAATTTGAGGATTTGAACTTGAGCTGTGAAAGCTGAAAAATTATACTCTCTATTCAGTTAAAAGTTTTGCATTTGTTTTCAGTACTGAAACCACCTATATACCCAGTTTGTTCTGTTTGGCTTTTTTATTTCTTTCTATTAAGCACACAGATAAATACTCAGAATCTCTGGTTTCTCAGAACTGATCACTGTAATCATTTCTAAGTATTTAACATACTTGAAACATTAAACCTGAGTACCAAACTTCAGTGATTTCCAAATGCCCTCAGAATTACAGTGATGGAAATCAGAGTGGTCTCTGTTGCAGTGTACAGAAGGGTCAGCAGGCAGGATCACTGATAGCTGCTTCTCTGTTTATCTCTGTCTCTGTCTGGAGTTATGTGTCAGTCCCAGAGGTACCAGCATTTCCACTAAAGATGGACCACTGGTCTTAAAGTCTTAAAGTTCTTTTAATTGCAAATTAGAGAAAGTATAGACCTGCTCCAGAAGTAAGCTGTGTCATGTCTCCCCGCTTTTGCCCTCCCCTCTCATTCTCTGCTTATGCTCCCCCCATCTGGCTGGCTGCCTTGCTGCAGAATCAGCTCCTCCTCTGTTCAAGCCTCTTCCAGTTGTATTTGGCAGGGTCAGCCCCTGGCCTGCTTTTAGGCTTTTGGTTTGCATCTCCATTTATTAGATGGAGAAGAGAGCAGAATAGGAAAGAGGGGTGAACAAAGGCTGGGCACTGCTGCAGCCTGTCCTGTTGGATCCCAGTGATGTCAATGGTCAGGGTGCAGATCCCAGGAGCTCTGGGGGCTGCTGGTCTTGGAGGTGGGGGAGCTCTGGGGCCCTGCAGGACAGGGCAGCAGGGCTGGGAGAGGCCTGCCTGAGTCACTCACTGCTCTGGGATGTCTCTCTTCCTTCCAGGACTGTGGCTTGCAGCTCAATGATGAGGAAGGCCATCGTTGTTACCCCCTAGAGGGCCACTTGCTCTGCCACAGCTGTCACATCAGGCGCCTTAATATCAAACTGCCATCACATCCACCTCCCAGCTACCCCATGCATGTCACAGAACTCTGAAAGACATTTCCACGATCAAAAAGCCGCTGGAAAGAAGACAAAAATCTAAAGATTACTTTCGTGTTCCTTTCAAGATGAGGTTCCAGTAATAACCATCTAAACCAGCTATTTATTTTTTGAATCAGAGGTGAGGGGTCCTTTTCTGATCTTGTACATATGCATTCTTTTATCTAAACATTTTCACTGAGACACCGTCTACTTGAACAAATAATTCACCACTAAACTGTAACTGTAAATGGCAGCATTGCTAAAAACAATGGTACAAAGGGCTGTTCTGCACTCCCTGCTCTCTTCCTTCAGTGGAGATTTCACCCGAGTAAGGAGTGTCGAATTACTTTCCAAAAGTTAGCACCTTATCATATTGCAGCAAGCATGATAAGATAAATGCTAGCATTTTAGCTAGTTTTGTTGAATTCTGGTCTTAGAGAATACTTAGATTCCAGAAGCAGGGAATAGGCAGCAAGCAGGTGTTTTAGCCAGGGCAGTTTTCAGCAAGGTTAAAGCAGGGTGTTCTGTGAAGAAGTGTCAGGCCAGCTCTCCATGCTACAGGGTCCCACAGTCATCCAAAGATTAATTATTTGGCTTGTTCAAGAAATGTGGCAAGCCTCTGATGAAAAACCCACAGTACAGAGGATTGTATCCAAAAGATTGGCACGTGCAGGGTCAGCAGTTGCAGCCCTCTGTAATTGCTGGCTGTGTAGCCATGGCTTCAAAATGCATTCCTATCAACTGGACCATTTGGCACTTACTAAAGAATTCGTCTTTCAAACCTGTTTTTTGTTCAGTAGGGTTCTATGCAAAGGTACACTTGTCTTTATACTGCTTGTTTTATCCAAGACTTCATTTGTTACCAACTGCTTCATGATTGTATGTTGAGACATTATTAAAGAGAGGCACAGTGGTTTGGTATTACCTTTTCAGCTTTGTTTTCTTTTCAAGATTACTTTTCAACTGATTATGGTGACTGTCTTCATTGGAAAGCAAAGTGCAGTATGGCAGGAATAGTAATTTAGAGAGTCAGACCATGAAACATCAGTGTTTACAACAAGTGTTAGCTGTACATAGACTGTACACACTTTCATGTTTTGCATAAGCTTTTACAGTACCCTCAGACCTCTGGGGAGAAATATATGTCTTCCATATAGGAAGTTAGATGAATCTTTTTTTATGGTTTGTTTTTACCATGTGCTGATGTTTTACATGCAAATCACACATCTGTATGTCAAAAAAATTCCTTGCATTCTCACGAGAATTGACCCAGCCTTCCTGAAGCTGCAATTTATCATTGCTGTCTTTAACTGTATTCAAAGTTACAATAAAATAAAATTCTTCAGGCCCAGAGGAAGTAGAAATACCAGACTGGATTCTTGGCATGTGTGAATTGGGCCATTTCCATGCCAGTTCCAGCACTGCAGAATCCGCCCGATCGTTCGGAAACGGTCCCGTGTTCAATCCGGCATGCAGACTGATGGAGTGACTTATTTGGCAACACCATTGCAGTTTAGTTTCTTATGCTCCATTGACTTTTTGAAAGCCATTTGTGGTGCTCTTGAAAAGCACAAAGAGCATCCAATGGCCACTAATTCCTAAGTGGAATAATTAACTCCCTTAACAGAACTTTTTGATAGTCTGGAATTTCCTTATGAGGAAAGGTGGGGGGAAGGGGAACAGGAAAAATTCCTGAGAACTATTTTTTCTGTTAGTAAGGAACAAAAAGGATGCTTTCTGAACTTCTGCCAGACTTCCATTGGCCTAGATTAACCTGTCCTACTGAAGACTCCTGGGCAAAGTAATTTTGTAGTTAATATGTATCAGTTTGTAATTAACATGTTTAATGTGACTGCCAGGATTTGAAGCAACTTGAGTGCAGTCAGTGCCCCATTTCTGCACTGTGGCCCAAGAGGCCTGGCCTGCAGATGAGAGGCCAGGGGTGCACCTGCACTTCTGCATTTGCAGACACTCCCTCTGTGTCCATAGTCAGCAGCCCAGCCTCAGCAGGAAGTGGAATTACAGAATTACACATGCCAGCAAATGCTGGAGAAAGGGGAAAAAATGTCTCAAACTGGATTGTATGACTAGGTCAATTCCTTCAGGTTACTACAAACATGGAAGGTGCCAGAGCTTCAGGATAAACTTTTAGCATCAGCTGCAATGGAGTGCATTTTCCATTGCATGAGGGTTCTGTGGACCACATTTAGCTTTGAGGCATTTTCACTTGCATGTCTTTACATGCAGTCTTTACCCAGATTAAGAAATCATTAAAATACATAGAGGAGGTTTGGGTATGTTCCTGGGAACAAATAACAGTTACTTGCTGAACTGGAAAAATGCTTTTCTCTACCAGTAGAGAAGCAAAACCTTCACAGTGACAGTGGGCAGAGCTGGAGCTGACTTACCCTGGCATTCAGCCCATCCTCTGCCAGCACCTTCCTGAACACTTGGCCTCCATCAGGGCATCAGTTTAAGTTTCCAACATACTTTCTAAGGGCCAGCACACTTTCAAACATGTACATGCCAGACCATTTCTTCATGTTTTTTTCAAAATGATCATCCTGTAGAACAGAATAATATTTAATTTCATTTGACATGCTGATTTTTCAGTCTCTTGTAGTTCTGTGCAGTTCTGATCTGTTAAGTGTCACCATGGTAAAAATTCTGAAAGGTAATATGTCAATATAGAATAAGCAATTTGTTTAAAACCAGAAAGCAGCAGCTGTTGTTCTAGAATTTTCTATAGACAGATGCATTCCATTACTGTATTACAAAGTGCAGCTTTGCTTTTCCAGCATTTACTATAAAAACTGGGGCTTGAGTGAGATTTGCCAGGTTTGGTTGGGTTTTTTTTTTCAAATCAAAGAGAAAAATAAAATCAAACCTAAAATAATGATGTGCTGTACTCTTTAGTGCTAGTGACAGTTTCTGCACATTTTACCTCCTGCCTGGGGAATAATGTAAATGAGAACTTTCATTTTAATGATTTTCTTACAGAATATTCTTACATTTACATTAACTCAGTTCAACACAGATGAAAACTTCCTAAGTCCGTTTTACAGTGCAGTTGTTCTTCAGAAGCAGTTACTGTACTTTCAGAATATTTCCATAAAGTCACATCAATAACAACCTGCTCTCATTTGCATCAGGGCTGCCCCTCCCACCTGGGAGGGGAATCCTCCCCAGCCCCTCCACAGGAGCTGCTGCAGGGTCCCTCCCACCCGAGGGCGAGTTCCAAAGAAAGGACCAAAATCATCCTTTGAAAACAAAAGAATGCACTCAGAGAATCGAGCTTACACAGAGAGTTTGTTGGGGTTTCTTTCCTTTTCCTTTTACTTGTGTGCACGTGTGTGTATATATTTTGTAAGGTGGAGCTTCAAAAGGAAAACATGGTTAGAGGAACTCTTTAAGACCAGAAATTCCAGAGTAGTAAAGTAAACCAAAGCTCTAAAGGAAACAAAAGCTGCTTTCTTGTGTTTCAAGAAAAGTTTAAAAGTTTGTGATTCATCCTGTAACTAATGCCGTAACTAGAGTATATAATTTGACTTAAATTAAGTTTTCATTTGAGAAATATTTTCATTTTCTTTAAAAGAATATAGTTTTCTTCCAAGAACTTGGACCAACGTTGATTTTTATTTTGTAGGAAATATATGAATTCCCAGTTTGTATATCATGTAACTAGTTTACATGCTGAAAATATACATTAGTTAACTATTTTTGTATATATATATCTTTGTAAAACCTTTCAATGTGCTTCTGTCTTTTAGTCTTTAGAGTTACTTGTGGTTTTGTGTTTCAGTGTTTGATTCCCTTGATTGTTGAAGAAAAAATTGGGAAATGTAGATTTATTTATCTAAAGAAGAAGCTACTTGCTATCATCTTAAGTTATTTAATATTAAAGTCAGAAGTTTCATTTAACCTTAGATGCTATAATCTGCTTTTTTCAATAAAGACATTTTGTAGTTTTCTCTGGCTTTGTAGTCTGTTGCATGTAAGTATTTTATTTAATCTAGGTGGGCATTAAAAGAATTTTCAGGAACCCTTGTATACCTACAGAAATGCCTAACTGATATTAATTGATTGCAGCTGCATTCATGAAAGATTTTGGTCCTCTAGTGCAAGTGTTACTAATTAAGGTCTAAAATGTGCCCACAGCTAACGTTCTGCAGCTGCACTTAGAAAAGAATTTAGTCACTCTGGCACTTTTTAATTAAGCTTTAACCAGTCTGGCTAGTTCACATGTCGGACAGTCAGTATTGAGGAACACTTCCTTTTCAAAACTCTCATTATTTTTTGGAGTGTTCCACAAGAGAAATATTTGCCTGGGCTATGAACTTAGCTCAAAGCACTTGGATCTCGGTTTGGTGAATTTTCTCTATATATATCTATATATATTTCTCTATATTGCTAAGTCACAGTAATCCAGAAACTGTGGCCAGAGCTCTGATAGGATCAAAGAGATGCATGTTTGTCTGTTTTGCCCTTCTGAAGCTTTTTGCCACGTTCCTGTCTCCAGTTTCATGGCACAGATGGGAGCCTGGTCACATTTACCTTGCCCGGGCCGTGTCCTGCAGGAGCAGCTGTGTCCATTGGGCAGGAGGTGCCTTGTCTCCAGCTGGCCAGGGGAGAGGACAGCAGAGCTCCTTCCTTGTTTCCTCATGGTCAGTGTCCTTCCTTTCCATCAGGCTGGGCAGTCTGCTCTGGTGAATGTTCTTCCCTGCACTGAGGGGCACACATCAAACACTCACAAGCTGCTCTTGGGGTGTGCAGCCACCCTCCCATCAGAGGGGCCTCTGCAGCTCTGCCACCCTGGCTTGGCCAAGCACAAATGACTTCACAGCTGGAAAAGAAACTTCCTGGAGGTTTTCCCACAACGGCTATTTTGGCAAGTTTTCTTCTGCACAGTCAGAATGGAAAGAGTTACAGATGCCACAATTGTTTTAGGGACAGTCTGCACTTTGGTGCTTTGAAACAGATGTACCATACTTCTGCAGGGCCTTCACATACATGCTATTTTCTCACTCATTATTTTCAAAAATTCATTCAAAATGAGCAATCCATGCCCTCCTTGAAGGAAAAAAAAAGGCACAAAGACTGGCCAACTCAAAGCATTTTAGCAGGGCCTTACAACATGGGTGACACAAATGTACTTAATAAAAATCGAGGACATCTTAATGCAGCAGGAATTTACACCAACTCATAACCAACTGACTGAAAAGAACAGAGTACTTAAATACCTCAACTGTTCCATGTGGGCCTCTGAGCAGAAAGCACAGACTGGAGAAATGAACACTGGTTCATGGCAGGGTGGGTGTGAGTCAGGCCCTGGCTCCTGGGGAGCACCACCAAAGGCTGCAGTGCTGGGTCCCTGGCTCTGTGCTGGGTCCCTGGCACTCTGCTGGGTCCCTGGCATGGCAGTCAGCCACAGCCTGTGTGTTCTGGCACTCTTGAACCCCATGGTTGCTAAACCTGGCGTGCAGATGATTTGGGAGGGCTTGGCCAGCCCTGCTCTCACCAGCCACCCCCAGGGCTGCAGCCCTCACCTTGCAGCTACTGCACAGAACCAGGATGTTGCCAGGTCATCCAAGGACTGAGCCAGAGACATGGAAACTGTTAGGAATGTGTGAACTAGGCTGGTGAGGCTGTCTTCAGTCCCCACAGTTCATAGAATAAATGAGGATGGACAATAAATAACTAAATAACTAACTAACTAAATAAATATGTCATTTGATGCAACACCTCACCATCAACATACACACACAGAGCCAAATATGTGTGTGTACACAAGTTTAGAATTGTTTAGGTTGGCAAAGACCTCTAAGATCATTGAGTCCAACCATTAACACAGCACAGCCAAGGCCACTACTAAGCTATGTCCCCAAATGCCACATCCACACATCTTTTCTATCCACCCAGGGATAGTTATGCCAATGCTTGACAACCTGTTCTGTGAAGACATTTTCCCTGTTATCCTACCTAAACTTCATCTAGCACAACTTGAAGTTATTTCCTCTTGTCCTGTCCCTGTTCCCTGGGAGCAGAGCCCAACACTCCCTGGCTGTGCCCTCCTGGCAGGAGTTGTGCAGAGCCACAAGGTCCCCCTGAGCCTCCTTTTCTCCAGCTCCCTCAGCCTCTCCTGGTGCTCCAGCCCCTTCCCCAGCTCTGTTCCCTTCCCCTCCAGGTCTTTCCTGTAGCTGGGCTCCCATAGCTGAGCACAGCATTCAGGGTGTGACTTCAGCAGCACCAAGGACAAGGTGACAATCCCTGCCCTGGTGCTGAAGCCCACCTGGGCACTCCTGGGCTCATGTTCAGCCACTGTCACCAGCACCCCCAAAGCCTTTCCCTCTGCAGATTTCCAGCCCCTCTGCCCCAGCTGTTGCTGTGCAGGGGGTGGTTGTGACCCAAGGACAGGACCCAGCATTTTCCCTTGTTGACTCTCATACCGAAGGCCTCAGCCCATCCATCAGCCTGTCCTGATCCCTCAGCACAGCCTTCTACTCCAGCAGGTCAACACTCCCACCCAACCTGATGCCATCATTGGGTTTAGCTGAATTTGCTAAAACTGTGATCCCAGTTGGTGCAACCAGCCTCATGCTTGGGGCAGCGTGCAGATAAGAAAATTTGAAGGAGGAAGTGCTAAGCAACATCTGGAAATAGTGAGCAAGAGCTATCTGACATGGAGAAGGAGACATCAGTCTTCACTGGGTGTCTAAGCTGGACATGAAAATGTCACTCTCTAAATAGAGGGCATTGGTTTCTGGAATAAATTGCAGGTCACTCCTCAGCCACCATTACTGGGCTCATCAGCAGATGATTTATACATTTTAAAAGCTATGGGTTTCACTGTAACTTCTGATAAAACTCCAGAAGACAAAATAAATATTTCTTCCTGTCCAAAATTCATTTGAGATCCTATCACAGAGCTTGATACAATTCCATCTCACACTTTGAGACAGCAAACCCAAGTTCTTGTGTTGTTTAAGAGCAATCTCCTGTCTGCAGTACCTGCACTGCCCTGTGCTGTCACTTTCTGTCCCATCTGAAGACAATACACAACATTAGACAGCATAAATCACTGTGCTCACACAAAGAGCACAGGAGAAGGACAAGCTGAAAACTGTACAAAAAGGGAGAAACCATGAGGAGATCTGGTTTTGCAGAAGTGATAAAGTATCTATCCAGCAACACATTTAAGAACAAATTCTTAAAGGCTTGCATCACAGCTGAAAAAAGAAATCCTCAAAGCCCCTCATTTGTGTGTACATGTCTGGGAAGCCATTGCCTTGGAGAACAAAGTCTGCTTTGGTTAGTCACAGCAATTCAGGCAGTTAAGTGGACTATCCAAAAAACCCCATGTTCATTAAATCTTTGGCACATTGAAACTATTGCAGGAATGTTAAAGCCAAATGATCAGTTAATTACAAGGCAAATGAAAGCCATAGACACCCTCAGTGGCTGCCCTGGGAAGGGAACAGTGACACCACAGCTGCCACACGGTGACAGCAGGGCTGGCACTGCTGGCCCTGGCACTCTGCTGGGTCCTGCTGCCTGCCAGCGCTCGGGGCATTGGGACACGACAGGAAATCCCTGCATCAAGCTGTGCCTTTTGCCATCTCAGCTTTGCAGCTGAAAACTTTGTGAGTCACAAGCAACAAGCATATCAGAGGGAAAAGAAGCAGTGATGAATTCTGCTCTGTAGGGTCAGGTGTTGGGGGGCTCTGGTCTCACCTCGGTGTCTTGACCAGAAGTTCTCAAAGCTCATGCATTATGGATGGATACACAACAGAGTAGGGCAGAAGATGAAAGTGGCCTGTGTGGCAGGGTGCAGTGCCAAGCAGAGGAAAACAAGAGTTATCTGCAGTACCTGCAAGCCACATGTTTAACTGCACTTACCTGTATCAGTGGACATGGCTCCCAATTTTATTTTTTTTTCACAGAGCTTCTTCAGTGAGGCAAGAGAAGGGGCTGGTGTCCTGCACCAGGCATTGCTACCTGACTCCCAAAAGGATGGTGGTGACACCCCTGCACACATGGCTCTCTGCCTGGGCTCACCTAGGAGCTCATCCTTTTTCTCACCTCTTCCTATGTCAGAAAAGGAATAGGGGAAAAAAGCATCACAGCTTTCTGCACCATTTACTGTCCATTCCTTGTCAGGGCATTTCCCAGCAAGGGAGAGGAAGCAGCTGGCTGGGCACAAGGCTGAGGCTCTCAGCACAGTGTCCCTGTCACACAGGAATCCTTCTATAAAAATGGCCAGTTTTGGTCCAACAAACATTATGGCCACTTTAGGCACATTCTACTGCTTCTAGTGACATCTTATCTTGTAGAATGATTCATTTGCTACCTACATTCCTCACCCATAAATGCTACAGCTGCAGTTTCTTTGTCTTGTGGTTCTTTTATCACCCCAATACACTGTAGTTAATGGTAAAAGTGACAGACATGCAACTGTATTTAGATCTGCCTTTGCTTGGCTATTTCATTCTCTATTTAAAAGAAAATATTTGTAACCTTTTTTTAAAATTACTTACTCTCCTTGCAATCAGCTGCTAGCTGCTCACCTACCCACAGTAAATTTTCAAATCTCTAGGTAAAAACTTCTTTTTTAAAGCCAGAAAACCCTATTTTTAAAATTAATAAATGTACTGACAGTTAATATATAACTGGCTCATCATTTTCCAGAAGCCACATCAGCATGGGGAAAAATTAACAAAAATATCTGTATGGAAGAGTCCATGAATGCCCCTGAAAAGGAGCAGAAGTTCTTAAAGAATGTGCAATTCAAACAATCAGAAAAAAAGGAAGGTGGAGCAAGACAAAGTTTTCTTTTAATGTTTCTTGGATAAGGCCTTGAGCAACCTGATGTAGTGGGATGTGTCCCTGCACATGGCAGGGGGGCTGGGACTGGATGATCTTTAAGGTCTATTCCAACCCCTAAAATTCTGTGATTCCCATTTCATTCTGCAGCATACAGAAAAAAACCTGCTAAACCAAAGGCTCTAGCAGCCACCAGATAATGCTTTGATAAAAAATGATGTATTTCAGGGTAAAATTTAGCTGATGTTTTTTTTTCCCTGCATTAATCACAATATCTTCAGAGGTGAAGTATTTTCCTTTGCTGATGAGCCAAAAGATAGTGTGAAGTTAGGCAGCTACTGCACTGCAGTCAGTAGTTTCCATATCACCTTTCCCAAAAGTTTTATGGCTTTATTGGCACTTGGGTCCAAGGATCTCCTGCAGCAGGAATTTGCTTGCAGGCTTAGCAGGCCCAGTCAGGGAGGACAAAGGAGGGGGAAGCACAGGCTGCTGTTTTCCTTGAGCTGGATCCTCAACTGCAGCCTTGTGTGTGAAGGTGCAGCCCAGAGAGAGCAGCACTGCAGGGAGGCTGCTGCAGTGCTCAGCAGTGCTCAGCAGTGCTCCTGTGTGGAACAGGAGAGACATGGCTGGGTGTGCTGTGCCAGCTGCCCCTGGCTGTGAGGAACAGCTGAGCTCTCTTGAGGTGGTGCATGAGCAGTCTCTGTGTGCTTTGTCCAAATTCTCTGCAGTTTTCATCACTGCATGTTGTCCCTTGTATCTGCTTGTGAAGAGAGCAGAGGTTTTGTTTGTCCTTACAGTGCCTCCCACCTCAAAAGAGCCCCAATCCCAAATATTGAACTCACTGCAAATACTGTACTCAATATATACAACTAAAGATCCCACATGTGGAGGTGTAAGTGGGCTGAAGGGCTCCTGTCTGCAAAATTCTCCTTTTAGAGGGAAGCTGGTCACATCAGATCCACAGACAAAGGGTTACAGAGCATTTTACATGTTTCCCAATATTACTCCTCAGGGGCAGATGATAACACCACTTAGATTTCCTCTCACTGTGTGACAGTAGTTACTCCTCACTCCCTCTCCAGCTGAAGTGTACCAGATTTCTTGTTTTCCAGGAGGAAATTCTCCCTGTCTGAGCTGCAGAACCACACCCAAGCACAGGCAGCAGAGGCAATGCCCACTGTGGCCATGGCAGGGCACAGCCTGGGGCCAGGCCATGGCCAGAGATGGGGACCAGACTGTGGGGCTGCTGTGGGGGTTCAGGATGCTGCCCCACAGCCTCCCCCAACAAAGCACAGCTCTGCAAGCACAGCAAGATGAGCCCTCCTGGGGTTTGCTGTGTTTGGGTCTCGGGTGGAAGAAAAAAGCTGCAGCATATAGAACTAAAGTAAAGGTGGACAAAAGGTGGGAGAGCCAGAGGTGACCCAGCCTGGGGCTGGACTGAGGTGGTCATTGCTGGGCTCAGCTGGTCATTGCTCAGCCTCCTGCATGGTGCCAAGTGCACCAACTTTGAAGGACATGGAAATGTTACCAGAGGCTTTTCCAGCAGAAATACCAAAGTTATTTCAGAGCAGATCCCCTTGAGGAGCATCCTGTGTCCTCCCCAGTGCTTCCTGGTGTGCCCAGCAGAGCCAGCTACCAAAGTGAGCACTGGAGAGGCAAGAACAGCACCTCCAGCTCCTCTCCTCCTCTGCCAAAGTGCCTGGGAGCTGAGGGCCAGCACAAGAACTCAGGGAGCCCCCGAGGCTGCGTGAGGAACCCTCAGAGCTCTGTGGGCTCCTGCCTGAGGAGATCAGCCATGGTTATCTGGGACACCCTGAGTGTCCCCATGCTGTGTGAGGGACCCTCAGAGCTCTGTGGGTTCCTGCCTGAGGAGATCAGCCATGGTTATCTGGGACACCCTGAGTGTCCCCATGCTGTGTGAGGGACCCTCAGAGCTCTGTGGGTTCCTGCCTGAGGAGATCAGCCATGGTTATCTGGGACACCCTGAGTGTCCCCACGCTGTGTGAGGGACCCTCAGAGCTCTGTGGGTTCCTGCCTGAGGAGATCAGCCATGGTTATCTGGGACACCCTGAGTGTCTCCATGCTGTGAACTGCAGTGACCTCTGCTGAGCCCCCCCCCCCCCCCCCTCCACAGCAAGGCCAGGTTTATCTGGGTAGCTATCTCTTTTTTTTTTTTTTTCATTTTTGGATAGTAGAAGTTTCTGGAAGTCACTAAAAATAAGTTTGTTTGGGTTTTTTAAGGCTGATTCGAACATATTTGTGTCGTCTTTCAAGATGGCACCTCCCCCTTGCGCCTACTTGACAACAGATTTGTCAGTCATGAAGAATGCTCTGTATGCACAGAAATATCTCGGGTTACTTTTCCCATAATCAAAAGAAAACAAATCCCAGAGCAGCCCTGGCAGCCACTTCCGGCCAGCACTGCTGCCCCCCCTGAGACACATCAGGCTCAGCTGCTGCCTTCAGAGGGCAAACAAGGGAATTTGCTTCCAATATAAAATTAGACACTGAAACAAACTGACTTCCTCCCCCCCTCCAAAAAAACCCAAAAAACCTTCAAAAAAAAAAACCAAACAAAAAAAACCCCAAAAAACAAACAAAAAACAACAAACAAACAAACAACAACAAAAAAAAACCAACAACAAACCAAAAAAAAAAAAAAAAAAAAGAAACCAACTAATAAAAAACCCCTGGAACAAAACCCCAAACTCTAGCCCAGCTGCTTCTCCACTAAGGATATCCCAAGGCATCAGTTAGATGTGAGTGAGTGTGTGAGTGCTTGGCTGGACAAGGCAGCAGAGCGGTTCTGTCCTGCCCTGCCCTGCTCCAGGGCTGGCTGCTGCTCCCTGGTAGGAGCTGGCAGTCCCCAGCACCCTGTGAGCAGTGCTGGCCCAGCTCAGCTTCCAGGGTGCCCCCTGCCACTGCCTGCTCCCAAAAGGCCCTTCCTGATTACAGAGGATTGGCATTTAGAAGGAACTGCGACGTTTTTTACCTCATTATCCTCCTTTAAATCCCTCCCTAATACCTTCATCTGCTGCTATGGTTAAATGAATTTTGCCGGTTTGAGATGGTAACATGCTATGGCTACAACCTGTGTCTACCTATCCCACTTAAATTTGGACAGTAAATTTGAGAGAAAAAACCCTGTTTTTAATTACAAGAAAGACAGTCTTGCAACTCTACAAATTTAAAAGTAATCACCAGTAAATCTTTCAGTATTGCCAAAATCTTGACCTAATGTAATAGCAGTTCTGCTATATGAAGAATTTTTCTATCTAGTACTGAAAGCTGCCCTTATTAAAAATGGAAAATGTAAAATGAAAAAAAATCTATCACAGCCATCCTTAGCAGTACCGCTCCTGCAGTGGGTTTACATTGCTAGGTATAAATTAAAGAGATTCCATAGGCAGTTTGCAATAATTTACTCAATTAGCCTTTTGCTTTCCCTGTCCATTTTATGTAACATTGGTGAGAAAATTGCTGGCTGCTATCTGGAATTGTTGAGGAAAGCTTCTGGAATGCTTTGCATTCCTGTGCTGGGGACCTTAGCAGAGCCCAGTGCCGGCACTGCTGGGTCTGCAGGGTCAGATGAGTCACTGCAGCGTCTCCTTTTCACGTCTGATCAACTGTGCAAAATCCTGGGGACAAATACTCCTGCACATTACTCTTATGTCCTGGGGATCTTCATTCAAAACCATTCAGAGAAAACAAGCATGAAACAAGGCTGCAAAGTGACATCATTTAAGAATTTCAGCAGAGTTACAAAAAACATCTGGGGGCCTAAACCAGCCTTTTGCTACCCACATACAGTACCCAGCACAATGGAGACCTCATGTATTACTGTGCCCCTGGACTTAGTGGCTTAATAAATAATTTCAGCAGACCTGCTAATTCATTGGATGTCTCTAGGCCTCTTTCCTTAAATATATGTATCATCACACTGGATGTGCCACCATGGAAATGCAAAATAAATGTTCTGTATCATCACATTTGTTGGTGTGGAGTTGCACAAATTTCACCCCAGAGAGCTCTGGAAAAGAAGAAAATTACAGTAGCTTCAATCACAATAAAATATTCAGAAGGTGAAGCTCAAACACATAAAGGATTCCAGTTGTGAAAGGTTTTTCACTGCTGTTCACTGTGAAGAAATACCCAGAGGCACCACTGAGCATTGTCAAACCCCTGCTGCATCAGCCTTTATGTATGCAGGATTCCACAAACCACTACACTGGGGTTTTATATTCATGTTTAAGCCAAAACCTAGTTCTTGTTCTTTGCTAATGAGACGGGAAGGGCATGGGCAGGGAAATGTTCTGACACCAGAGTATGGCAAAGAGCAAGGAGAGAAGACAGTGCCAAAGGAAAACACCTGCCTGTCTTTAATTTGGAGACAAATTGCTTCTCAGGGCTGGGTTTCATGAAAAACAGCAGCTGAGCACAGCTCCTGTTGGCCTTGGCAAAGTCACAGCCTGGGGACACAGCCAGGTCTTGGGACAACTTAATCCTCTCAAAGCTCTTGGTCCACGAGCAAAGCTTGGTGCAAGTCCCCACCCCACCCCACAGGACACTTGAGGATCACCAGGAGTCAGGGACAGACCCCTGCCCTGTGTCCCCTGGCAGAGTGGACACCCCTCTCCTGACCATCCTCGTGTCCCTGCGTGGCCTCCAAGCAGCAGGAGCATTTGGAGAGGTCTGGAGCAGAATTACACAGGCAGGCTCTCCCTCATGTGTTCATGTCCTCTAAGCAAAGAGCAGCAATGCTGCAGCAGTCACAGCCCTTCACCAGCCCCTGTGGTGGGCTGCATGCCTACCCCAGCTCCACACAGATAAGAGTGTCTGCAGCCAGGGACAAGCTTACATAATTAAAATGCCTTCACTCCTTGATTTCTTAACTTTCAAAAAGATGATACTGAGGTGGAGGTGTGAAAACACAGAAGCCTTTCCATTTGAGAGTCGCCCACTTCCCAACTTTTAAAATCCTTGTGTACAGGACACTGCAGAATGCCATACAGCCACCTAGTGCTGGAAAAAAATCACTTCCCCACATCTGGGACTGTCCTCTGCAGTCCCACAAGTGCAGTGGAGACCAAGTGTCCAGCAAGGAGGAACAAGAGCCAAGTCTCTGCAAAAGTCATGATGCACTTCCAGCTATGGACAGCATCAAGTCTGAGAACAAAACTGATGAGCTGCCCACAGGAAACAGCTTTTATCCCAATAAAGACAGGGAAAGGCATCCCACAGATGACACAACTGTGGCTTCTGCTATCTGTGGCACATCTCCTCAGTACTCTGGCTTAGGCTGAGTAATAAGCAGATCTGCTTCTTTTCAAGGGTGCCCAAGCTGCCCACCCCACTGCTGGCCCTCCCAACTCTGTCTCACCAAACACATTGCTCTCTTTAGGGAACTACCAAGATTTTATTCAGACAAAACCATCTAATTTCACAGCAATTCCTTGCCATGATAGGACTGAGACTCCCTGTCCTGATATCTAATCATGGCTATAAAATGAAAGCACAGCATGCTCCTTCCAAGTCACTTGCTCCCACATTCACCCGCTCAGGTGAGGTGGCACAGGCAGCTGTGCACTGGAACAGATCAGGGAGCTAATCTGAGTTAAAACTCTTCCAGCAAAAAGAAAAAGAAAGACAGGGGAAAAGGGTTTGCATTCAGCCAGATCCATTACCTGGGTCCTGTTCACAGCATGGGGAAACAGATGCTCGTGCCAGCAGGAGACTGGGGCAGCACTGGCCCCTGGTATATTGAGCAAACTGCAGCCCCTGTCACCATGCCTGCCCCACCACGGCCAGGAGCAGCCAGCAGAAATCTGCAATATGCCCTGCAATGCCTCCTGGGCATAACCCTGATCAAAATCAGGCTGGTTAGTTAAACATTTCCCTGAAGCCTGTGTCTTTCCATAGCTTCTAGACTGGTTGACTGGAAGATGGTAGAGGTAACCCCACTCTGGATGCATGCCATTTGAATGCCATTGGAATATCAAACTTTATTGGGGGGCTTTCCCCTTAGAATTTGAAAATATTCTGCCACACAGCCAGCTAACTGGGTCCTAGAGAGATATGGTTTCTTGTTCTCTTGCTTATAAGGGAAACTTGAAATAAATTAAAATTATACTGGCCTCGTACTAAAGGTCAGCGTTGTGGGGAAAGATGACTTGCTCGGAATTCAGTCAGGAAGTTTAACACAAATAATCCAGCCTGAAGTTCTGTGAGAACAAGCCCCAGCCAACCAAAAAAAAAAAAAAAAAAAAAAAAAAAAAAAAAAAAGAGTGCTGATAGAACTAATTTAAGTATTAAATCTCTGTTTCCAACATTTTTTCCACTGATAAGCCCAGAGGGTTTTAAAGCTGCCATGTGAAAAATTATTTAGCTAGGTGTGAAAGAGATATATATTGGTACCTTCCCAGATAAACACAGGCTTTTATCAGGAGATTTGCACAGGAATGAGCAGGAACAAGCAGGAGAAGGAACAAAGTGTTTTGTTGTGCATTACTGTGGAGATAGATTGTGCTGTACAGAGTGTCACAAATACTTGTGGTAAAGCTTTAGGCTGCCTCAAACTATTTCAGCAAAATGTTCATGCCATGAAAAAGCACATAAATAAAACCCAACAGTTATTTGCAAATAACTATTCTTTGTTAGTAAAGAAATGCCTTGCATTTGTACAGATGCCTTTTGTATCTGTAAAGCAACATTAGTCTCTATAAGGCTCCATCATAAATTACAATTGGAACTGTTCAGGACTTACCTTAAAGTCTTTCTGGGCTTTCTCTATTCTAATCCCACTAGATACAGGTGTTTAAAAACAGGTATTAGAATTAGTAAAAAATAGTAGATGCTCTACCTTTAAGTCATTACCAGCCTTGAAATGATGCCTTCAAAAAGAATTAGAAAGCATTTATGTTTTAGAGAATACATTTGTGTTTGTAGCCATGTAAATACCTATGTCCCTGTGGTTTTTTAATAAAGTCCACAGGGATGCAGTGGCTAAGGAGATCCCTCCCACAACTGAGGAAAAGAGAAGAACATGAGCAGTTGATTCCTCACAGATCTGCACCTCTCTGGTAGGTCTGACTGAAGCCAAAGGGGCTATAAAGCATCTGCATCCAAAAATCTGCACCCTGACTCCACCAGTCTGGTTTTGTTTTTCTGGCTGACCAAAAGCTGTTACCAAGAAATGAGCCTTTTGATCCCCTCTGCCATTTCAGAGCATTCAGTTCCACCAGTGAGTGGCTGCTCTCATCAAACTGGTTGTACTGGGACTGGAGGAACATTAAAACCAAATGAGCTGCAGCTTCCTGTGGCAGTCACAACACCCAGGGAGTGTCAGGAGTGAAACTGTCCTGCAGACAGAAAGGACAGGAGCAAACCAAGGAGTCTGCCTTGTTCTTAAAAGAACTTCCATTCATTTCCAGAGCTGCTGAGCTGCAACAATAATCAATCCCCTCTGAAAGTACACTAGGAAGCTTTAAATTCACTTTCTATACCAGAATCTAACAGGACAACAGACAATCTATCAAATCCTAATAATAAAATAGCTTTCATGTTGTATAGACAAACACTTGGACAATTTTGCAGTTAAGAGTTACTGTGACCCACATGTGAGCAGCAAATATGCACTTGATGAACATGAATGAGCACAATTCTCCCTCCAGGCTCTCCAGAGGTGTCTGCGGTGTCACCTGCAGCCCGGTCCTGCACGATCGTGACTCGCTGCTGCCCTCTTGATCCAGCAGCAGCTCCGGGCGGGATAAATAAAATACAGCGGCGCCAGGAATCCTTCTCCCAGCCGTGCCTCGGTCCCCACTACTCGACTCTCGGGGTCTTTCGGGTCGCTGCGACCCCGACATTGTTCAAAGTCTCTTTTCTTAGCTCGAGTGCTTGAAGAATGACTCGGAGCTCTTCATTTCTCGGTCTCAAGGTTGTTCATTGTTCCTTATCTATAAAATTCTTTCTCCTGCCCTGCCAGGTCCATCCAGCAGGACAGTTCCAGGCACTCTGCCTGCCCCCAGGGCAGGGTTATGTCTTTATACTAAAAACTACCTGTACAATGTTTACAATTCCTTCCCAATACCCATCACCTGTGTTAGACAGTGAGCTTCTACTCTAAACCAATCTGTGAGTGCCACCATCACAGCAGAAGATGGAGGCCAAGAAGAAGAAGGAGAAAGGCTGGACACACCCAGATCCCTCCATCTTGCCCCCTGCTGAACCCCCAAACCAAAAACCCCAAAATCTATTTTTCCACCCCATGATAACTTCACTATTATTCTACCTAAACTGTTGTGGTTTGCTGATCTTCCTCCAAGGTTGGTAATTTGCTCCATGGGTCATAATCAAACCCACAGGTGTTCTGGGCTCTGTGCCAGGGTCTCTGAGCCCCTGGGCAGGGGTCCTGGGTGTCCTGGACAGCCAGAGGGATGTGCTGGGTTCCCACACTTGACTATTCTTTCTTCTCAGCAAGGATAACTCAGGGAAAGTTACATTTGGCTCAGAAGAAACCCCCATGCCTGTATTCCGGGTTGGGGAAAAGGGGACAGAAAGCAGAAGGGAGCCACTGAGCACTCCCTCCAGAGACACGAGGTTTTGCCACCCAAGGTGCTGTAACCACACCATAACACATGGCTGTTCCCTTTCAGCTCTAATGAAGCATCAGCAAATGGATAACATATCTACAGCCTCTCCCTTTCTCCCTGTCTCTGGGAGGCAGGTGCAGCCTCAAGGAAAGCTCACAAAATGGATTCAGATGTGACAGATTTGTAAATTCCCAGGCAGCTATGTGGAAAAGCTTGCTGCTGCCAAAAATGTGCTCTTTGGAACATCACGGAATGTCTTCTGTGTTTACAGCAATGGTTTCACTTCATTCAGTTCCTCAAGAGAAAGGATCAGAAGGACATCAAAGGAATATCAGATCACAGGGAGTTTAAATGGAAGTATCAGCAGCAGTGCTCTTGCTCCAGCTGGGTAGCAGGGAGAGCCACCTGTGAGTGCTCCCCCAGAGCAGCCAGGCTGCTTTCCAATGCATGTGGAACACTTCTTCCAATGGAAACCCATTCCCAAATCCCCCCAAATCTCAATTTCCTAGATAAGGTTGTATAATAAAGTATAACCACAATGAATCCATCTTGGCCTTGAATGGGAGAGATGTTTTTTTAAAAATGGCTTTTGGAAGGTTAGTTTTCCTGTACCATATAAAAATATGAATTTAGCCATGGTCACTTTATTTTTTGTTGACTTTCTTGAGACTTTTTTTTCAGCTTGTCTTGTTTCTCAAACCAGCAAAAATGAAAAAATTCCCTGAAGTGTCATTTTTAATGGTGAACATTAAAGGCAAATGCTCCTTTTGGCCAAACCCACAAAAGTTCCTTCAACTCTGCTCTTCACTTGTAATTAAGAGTCAGACAGTCTATTAGTTATTCTGTTTCATGATTAAGTCTACAATGTACTGAAAAATAAGAAACAGCAATGCTAACCCAAAGAGTAACATTCCTTTCAAATCTTCATTTATATATGTCATCCCAGCAAAGCCCTTTGGCATGACTGTAACACAGCAGCAATCCCCCTTTTATGCCCTGTTTTTCCAACAAACCTATTAAACTTCAGGCAAATAACTAATGAGAAAGCCTGTATGTTTTCTTGCTCTTTGCCTGTGTATAATGGCTGTGAAATAGAGAATGAAGTTATCAAAGATGTCTTAAATGACACCTTACTGCTGAAAGACAGGGACAACTCAAGACAGCAGAATATTTTGGGTTTCCCCCAGAACCCTTTGTCCAACCAAGGATATCAAGTAGAGTCCTCAAGTATCAGCTTAGCTTTAAGCCCATGGCTCAAGCTGTAGACAAGCAGAACAATCACCATTTCCAAGCACCAGTCCTGCCAGTTCCCTCCTGAGCACCTCAGCCCTGTGAGCTCTGCTGCTCAGGAGGGTTGGAGTTTGCCATTTCTAACTCATCACATCTGAGACAGGTGAAATGAGCAGAGACCTGAATTAATGCCTTTTTAAGGATTCCCTTTGTATTTGTCAAGCTCTCCTTGTCCCCCAGGGAAGGTGAGGCTCCCCACAGCTCTGAGCAGCACTGTCCCTGCCGTGCTCCTGCCTCCAGTTAAACCAGAGTGACAGCAGTGACACACAACAGCTGCCCCACAACGTTCCCTTACTTCCATGGGCCTGGCAGAGTCTCCCACCAGCAGCTCCCTGCTCAATGTCACATCACTTTTCAAGCCACTCAGGGCTTTTAGAATCTCCAGAGCAGCAGTGGAGGCATACAAGGGGGAAATTGTAAACCTCCTACTCCTGGGTTACTTGTGCAGTTTTTAGGGTACTTTTTGCCATCTTGGAGGAATAAAATAGATCAGAAGGCCTCTTTTCCCATCCTTCCCTCTTCCCCACCAATCACTAATGAAGTCTTTCCATAGCTGTGAATGTTTCATAGGGCTCATGAGGGGTAGTAAACAAACAAACAAATAAATAAATAAAATCCAAGGAACACTCCCCTCTTCCACATTCATTTTTTGCCATAGCCACAAGCCCTGAAATGATACAAGGATGGAAAAAGGAATTCAGATATTTACAGGGGGCTTATATAGCTAAAGCTTAAATACCTGCAAGTATAGCCCATGACTATACAGACTGCAGCCCCAAGAAGTCAGTTGCATGTAAAAAGATTTTAGTTGCTAAATCAGACTCCAAGTGAGCTTTTAAGAGTTTCCAGAATTTGTGCTCAGATACCTGCCTCCTTTGTTTTCCAGTCACTTTGCTGCCACTTTGCCATGCCCAGTCCAGCCAGAGCAGCCTTGCAGTGGCACAGATACCCTCTGCAGGACAGAGGGACCAGGATAACCTGGGACATGTGCTGTGAAGGAAGCTTGTTGCAGCTCTCCCAGCACACTGCCTGCTGCCAGGAGGAGCTCAGCCCTGTGGGCAGTGGCACACCAGGGTGCCCAGCCCTGAGAGCCAGATGAGCTGGCAGCACTGCTGGCTTTGCCTGAGGTCCCTGCTGGCAAAGGTCACCATGGCTCATTTACAGGGCCCAGCCCAGCCCAGTCCTTCTCTTCCCTCCCTCTCAGATCCTTGCATGCTGTCCCTCCTGTGGGCAGCCAGGGAGCACCACAGCTGGCCTCACCAGCAAGGTCAGCAATGCTGAGCCTTCTTTCCATCCCAAAGAGCTTCTCTGGCCATACACAAACCTTCAGTGACCTGAGCTATGCATCTCAGTGTTTTCTTGCTTTGCTTGTAGCACAGCAATGTGATAATATTACCAAAATTTGTATTGTGCCTTTTTGGAAATGGGACATTTCTGGCAAGCCAACAGAATCCTCTGGGGAAAAGCCTCCCACATCTCTGGTAGTCTCCAGGGGTGCAGGCACAGACCAAATGGCACATCACAGGTTCCTGTGCAGGGATCACTGGTGTGCTCCATCACAAGACAAATCAATTCCCCATGACTGAGTGGAAAATCCTGGAGACAAAATGGAAAGGTACAATCAGTAATTTCCAAATACACACATACCCCTCCCATACTGATTTTTATTTGCTTCTGCATGCTTGACCTTCTGAAGCCTCACTCTAGAAATTGAAACTAATTCAGATGTTTTTATGAAGCTTAAAAACCCCTTTGTTATAGAGAGGAGCTTCACAAAGGTCACAAGGATATCCCGTTCATGGATCAAAGCATCCCTTGGCAAGTATTTGACAGTGGGTAAATAATTTCTGAGCAGAAGCCTGGCTGCTAATTTCAACTATATGAATAGATTCTTGCAGGATCTAGTCCTCCTGATTTCTGTCTGTGAAAAGAGAGACCTGATGGAATCCAGGCAGCAATGAAGCTGTTGGTGTGGGACTTACCCAGGTAACACTGAGCATGCACCTCTCCCAAACAAAGCAAAACCCAGGTAAGGGCTGCTAGCAGCAGAGAGCTGCATTATTTGTAGTTACACTGGCAATCCTCCCAAGGAGCTGGACAGCAGCTTGCAACCCTGATCACTCACCTACCCTGGGAAAGAGAATGGGGGGCAGGATCTGTGCACAGGACCAGGAAAGCACTGCAGCTCCACAAATACACATATCAAGTGAATATTCTGAAAGGAATGAAATAGATGTAGAATTCTTGTTAAATAGATATAGAATTCTTAAGGACTGCTATAAAGTTTCATATGAAGAACATCAAGAACTCTTTATCTCAGTTAAAACCTCTCATAATGTTGCAGGACATTTTGCCCAGGCCTGCACACATACTGAGAAGAATTCTCTGCAGTCTTTTTATGGCTACAAGCAAGCCAACACCAAACCTCAGTGCTGAAGAGTCAAGGAAATGACAACAAAGATGAGAACTGCATTTTGAAACTTCAGCCTCCCTCCAATTCTGTGCAGAACAAATTCCCAAAGCTGAGATTTCCAAAAGGAATAGGGCTCAAAGTGCAAAGAAACATTTGTTTCCTGGTCTGCTATCCTAAAGTTTGGATGGGAGGCAGTGTGGTTCCTGTCAGCTGAACACAGAGCACTGCCTGAGGAGTGGGGACAGGGACACAAATGATTTGTTGATGTCTGTATGCTGACTGACTCTGTGGTGATGGACAGTAGGTAAGATCTAGAATCAGATGTCTGTAGAAAGGGAGAAAATACAACTCTGGATGGGCAGATTAGAATAGTTCCTACTTCTGTAAATCCAACTCTGTCTCACATAGAACTTCTACTCAAGTAATATCAGTGAAGGAGGGTTTCTGAATGAATTGAACTACAACACAAGGTCTTTGTGGCTTTTCCTGGCAGAATTCCAGCCTAGGATGGGCTTTCCATGGCAGTGTCCCCACCAGTGCTTGTGAGACAGCTGAGAGGATATTTTGCACTGGACATTTATTCCCTCCTTAAGAACAATGATGAGGTTAAAAGGGAACCATTCAAGTGGACATAAGCACTGCACTTCAGCAAGCAAGCTTGGTGTGAAGATGAACCAAGACCAAGATTTCCTTCCCAATAGCAAAGACCCTCACAAACCACGTGTGAGAATCACACAGCTGATACTTAAGAAGGAAAGATTTCTGGTATAAATCAATAAAGTTACAATATTATCAGCAAATGTTAGAAGTGAGATTCTCATGAAATTTCTGTATCTGACCAAGCCTTGATCTGAGCTTCCACAGGGCTGCTGGCCTTAGACACCAGCACATCCCTGCTGTTCCCTTCCTGCGTGGAGGATTCAGAGTGGTGCCTTGCTGAAGTCAAATGACACCACAATAACCTGTAAGCTGGCTCTCCAACACCAGAAAAAAATAATGTTACCCCACTTAAAACCTTAATCAAGGCTTGAACCTGGCTGGGTGACATGTGCATTTACTCCAATTCCAAGGGAGGTACAACTTAAGAGTGTGACAAGTCCTTCATGTCAGTGAACCAAATAAAAAAGCTTTATGTTATGATTAAGTTTTATGTTATGATTAAGTTATGATTAGTTACTGGTACACTCTCAGGTTTTAGTTATGATTAGTTACTGGTACACTCTTTTTATCATCCCACACCATTTTTTCCACAGTTAAGGACAGCTGACAACATCTAGGAAGACACAGCTGACAAATACTGCAATATTTTCTGCAGTTCAAAATTCAGTGCAATTATTTCACATCTGTTTTCCTTACTGGTTTTCTTGCCTCAATTCTAGCTCCTTTCATGACTTCAGATTCACTCTTTTGGAAAGCAGTCTGGTCAGTAATTCTAATCTCACTCATTTCCCAAAAATGGCAGCAGAGCAACACAAGGTCTCTTTCTTGACATTTCCAATGGTGGAGGCTGTGGGACACAAGGCTTGCAGCACAGAAATCACTGGCACAGAGGGATGAGCAAGGTGGCTCCAGCCAGGTCTCAAGGAGCAGCTGGGCACTGTTAACTCCCACAGAAATCACACTCAAAGGACAAATCCTCCACACTTCATGAGTAGTTTGACTCAGTCCTAACTGGAACCGATCAAGGACAAGGGGAGTTTCTGTGACAGCCACAAAGATCTGTATCTTGCACTTGTTTTTTCTTTTTCCTTAGAACCACACTGCATAAGGAACAAAACATGGATGTTTTGGCACAATTCCTCTCAACGAACAGAAATGGCCATCAAAACCACAGAGAACATGATGGGGACTTCACTGGGATGTGGGATCTCCCAGTTCAAGATTTCTCTTGCCATATTGCAGAGACCTGGACTGAAAATCTGCTTTATCTCAGACACAGCAGGCACTTGTTTTCCCATGTCCCAAGTGCAAGCAATCTTTCTTCTCCCAGTATTTCCTCCTCCATCTCCTGGTCCCAGAGATGCTCCAGTAAAGGAATGCATTTTAATTATATTTTTTTTCAGTCCCAAATAGTCTGACAATCTCTAATCTTAGCATTTTTCTTCTCTCCTTATTCCCTGGGGTCACATCACTTTGAATTGTGCTGTGTGAAAAGTTATTGTCTTGGATACAAAAGCACAGACAGAATATTTATAATACTTAAGAGACCAGTGAATTTCTTGGTTGCTGGTCACGGAGAATCACTAGATAAAATCCACATGTACAAGCAAAACTAGGGCAAAATCTTAGTTTTAAAGTTAGCAAGAGCCTTTTACCATGTATATTAAAATTAACTAACAGTGACTTTTGGATCAGTGAATTCCTTGCAAAGGTACTCCTTGCACGAGGGACAGCGCCTGACACAGACCCACCATGTATTTGGTACAATTTATTGTTTGATTCAGGAGAAAAAAATCAGACTGTGTTAAAAAAGCTGATAAACACACACACACACACACACACACACACACACTTTCAAAAATAGATTTCTTAAGATGATATTATTATCTTGCATCACAACTAAATTTTAAATGTCACATTTATATGGCCATTTCTCAGGTATTGGTATAACCAAGAAGAAACCATGATACCACCAACAGACAAATATTAGTAGAGAAATAATATTACATTTGGCAAACAGATAAGCATATGAAACAGTTACATTTACTGCAGGAGTGTTTGAATACAGGTTTCCCACATGGCAAAATCTGAAAACACCTTGCATTCCAAGTGCAGCTGTTCTGCTATTAAGTCGGAAATAGAGTTTTCAACTAAAATCCTGTTAGACATGTAGGGAAAGTTTTGGCAAGACAGATTGTTTTCCATCATTAGATGAAATTTTGAAAGCTGTTTCCTAGTGGAACATTTCACTGCAAATATTTTGGACACTTTCATGTGACTTGAAAGTCAACTGAGATCCATGCTTGCATCTCTTATGGTTACAAGATAAATAGCAGAATTCTGAGGATAAAAATAGCTCTCCTTCCCAAGGCAAAACCTGGTTTTCAGAGGGAAAAATGCTAAAATATTTCACAGGAGTAGATGCATCTATTTCTTTTCTTTAAAGAAGTCCTTTATGTAGTTACAGTTATGCAATGGCCTAATTTAATGTCCAAGGTCTAATTTAAATTGAAATTCATCTCCCAGAACATTAAAAAAGGCCAGTGTCTATGTTTGGGTGTCTGGTAGAAGTACAATATCCCCTGAGGACCTGTGGTAAGGACCTTATTGTCCCTGAATACCTGAGCAGGGCAGCACATTCCTTGCCTTGGACACAAAGTGATGCTTCTGAAAAGGCAGAGGCCACCCCGGGTGTCTGCTGCACTGCCATGTGCTGTCACACACAGCCCTGCACTGTTTGCAGTGACTGCAGACACCCCTCTGCCCCTTCAGAAGCTTCTGCTGCCACAGGGGTGACATTCATCTCCAAGGGAAGAGCCAGGGGCTGCTTTGAAAAATGGGAAATCAACAGCAGGAGCAGATAACTGTCATGAAGGGCTCTATCATTCTGTTAGAAAAAAGCAACCAAGCAAATGAGCAAAGCCAAAATTTGAACACATTGTGTTTGTACAGCCTCAGGATGGGAGGCAAATGAGCTGCTCTTCCTGGGCTGGGAACCTTCGTGGGCAAGGGGGAAAGACAGAGCTGATTCCTTGCTGATGTTCAAGGAACACACAGGATTCTTCCTCAGCAGTGAACTTTACCCATGAAAATCCACCTGAGTAACTCCTAAGTCAAAACCAGACCTGGAGCTTTCTATAAAGCAATAGAGTCTTTGAAAACATCAAACATAGCCCTCAGTCAGTGCAATGAGAATACAGTAATCTTTCCCAGAAATTTATTGAATTTATCAAAGATTTTCCTAGGATCACAAATAAACATCTTTTTGCAAGTTCAAAATGGGTATTTCCCACAGAACAACTGCCTTTTCTACCAGTTGTGCCCCATTCTAAAATCAGGTGGAAAAAGTGATAAAACCTAGGCTGATCCAGAGATAAAAAATGGGATTTTTTCCCCCAGTAGTGATTTAATTCCTCACACATCTTGGAGTATTTTTAACAGCCTTTCCATTGCAGGTTTTAAGGGGTTTGTCTCAGATCTCAGGACATGTAAGACTAGCACTGCACTCTCTGAGCAAAAGCTGCACTCAAATGACTGGGAGATGTCAGACAGGGACATTTCCTTGGGGTTTTGGGGCATGGGCAGCTCAGTCTCTCCCCTTAGAGGAGAATACCCACACCCAGGGCAATGCCAGATGGCTGGAAAACACACAAACTTCTTAAGGCTTTCCAAGCAAGCCATCAGAACAGATAACACCCAGAGAATGTCACAGCCAGGTGGTTTGCTGGATTCAGCTGTGCTGGGCATTCCCAAGCTGCACAGGCAGCCCCAGCTGTGTGCTGAGGGGTGTCAAGGTTAGCCCTAAAGAGTTCATAGGAAATGGGGGATGTTTGGGGTGTGCCAGGCAGCAGCTGTGCCCAGGAGAGCAGAGCAGGACACTTGAGCCAGGACTTGGCTGAGATGGGGGAGGTGACAAAGAACAGAAATGGAGGTGGTGCCCAGTGTGGCAGGGGATCACATCACTGGGGGTAGATGTCACTTCTCCCATCCTGTGCTGTCTCAAACAAAAGCTCTGGGGCCAGTTTTCAAACCAGACCAAGTACCTGGGTCTTTCTTCAGCACAAAAACTTCTTCATCTGGAAAGAGAAACAGGGAAAGACCTCACAGTTGTGTCTGTCAGACCAAGGAGTGCATCACAGCCCAAACCATCCATCTGTGGAAGAACACCACGGGTTTATTCCAGTTTGTACAGACATTATGAAGGCCACACACTGGCAAATCAGTGCTGCAGAGGAGCCCTGTCCTGGGCTACATGAGCCAGGCTGCTGAGAACAGCACTGCAAACACACCCACTCCTGGCCATGGAAGCCATCTGCTCACATGGGAAGAGATGTTCCTGTGACACCACATTCTTCTGGCATGCTGCTCAAGGAACTAACAGCAGCACAAGGAGTGGGATTTCTCTGTGGTTTACAAAACAAGAAGGAAAAAAACCCAATCCCAAAGAAATGTACGACTAATATGATATATTCAAAAAAGAAAATCACACAAAAATCTCTCCATGACAAGGTTTATATAGATCAAAACAGTAAACAAGAGCTGCAGCATTCAAAGTAGATCACAGACTCTGGAAAGTCAGCTTTAGTTCCCAGTATCCTGGCAGAAATTAAACATTTCCAGCCATACAGAGGCATTACTGACAATCTGCAGCTAACATTCTCTTTTCTAAGAGATTAGCTCGAACTAAAAACTGTATTATATCCAATATTCATCTCTATAACCACTGAGGATTATGAAGGGCTTTGAATTCTGAGAATACTTGGAATCAAAGTCACTTGAAGGAGCTGGGAGGGAAACATCAGAGCAGCTCCTGCCTCCTCTTCCTCCTCCATGTGTGCTCTCCCTGACAGCACAGCTTTCATCACTGGAAAGCAGATTTGGAAGGAAGTGCTCACACACCAGGGATCCCAACACCAGGTGTGGCCGTGGGGGACCCGCTGGGAATTCAGTTCAGGCTGATATTTATGGCAGTGTTTGTGCTTATGCTAAATTACAATTCAGAGGGTAGAATTGCAGTCACAAATCTGGGAGCTCCTTGGGAAGACAATGATGGCACCATTCCCATTTGGTGCTAGACGTGACTTCAGTATTCAGAATTGAAAATGTGTCCAATGAAACAAACAAAACACTCACTCAAAACCCACTGCAAACATACAGATGTGAGTCACTACGTCCTACTGCACTAAAAAAAAATCCCAGACATCAACCATAACCATCTAAATACCCAAAACCCATCACAACAACCCACAAAAAGAGAAAGCATGCTGATTAAAGTATGTGCTATTAATTACCCAGAGTGGGACATGATATAAAAAGATTCATCTCAGCCTACTAGGTAACATTACTCATGCCTGCATGACTGTTACAAAAAGCTATTTGTAGATATGAAAGATTTACCTGGAAATCAACATGATAGTTACCATAACTCATAGCTATCTTATTGGATTTGGGATGTGAGACAGCTCAGAGAGCAAGAAGAAAAAGACAAAAGAGATCATGTTACTTTGCAGCTCCAGCTGGATGGTAACAGAGTTTTTCAAACAGAAAAAGAGAGAAAAGGAGTCTTACATGCACCTTGCAGTATTTATGAACAGCTGGGGCCAAATAAACTTCTGTATGCAAACAGGCACTTGAATATGTAAATCAGCACTTACACAAACAGATCTCCATGTGTACAGATATTTTCCCATGAAAACTGCTCCTTTCTTAAGCCAAATCTGCTCCCATTTAAACCTATGGCAGAATTTCTTTTGACTTCAGAGGAAGCAAGAATAGAAACCCAACCTCTACAAAAACATTCTCAAGTTTGTTTGGGGTTTGTGTTTGAGTTGGTTTTGCTGTTTTCTTTCAAACAGACCTACATAGGGAATAGCCCATCAGCTCAAAGATCGTTCAGCAGTAGGAATAGATTTATGGGAATTTATTTCTACAAACTTCTCTCAATGTAAGGTCAGAACAGCTTTCACAAGTGCTTGTTTCCTGTAGCCTGCACTCATACTTACATTGCTGATGCACCCAAAGGCCCCAGAAGGTTTGTCTACAGATTCAGAAAGCTGAGAGCCCTTTGCATTTAGGATTCATTCACATTTTCATTCCAGAGAATACACTGTTATATTTTAACCATAAAAACCATCAGGTATTCTACTTCTATAAAGACTTTGGCAGAATTCTGGTGTGTCAAACACACCAAAGCCCAAGAAGGTAAAACCTGGCCATTTATCACAGCTACCTTTGCTGCAGCTCTGCACACCAATACCAATTTGTTTATTCATTTCATTTCTTACAACCCTTCTTTACTTTTCCAATCTATAAACACAGTTTTGTCAGTGCCTAAAAAGTACCCAGGAAAAGTGATGCATGAAATACAGAAATGCAGCAGGTTTCCCATGGCTACCCAAGCTATGAAGTGTTAGATCAGGTCTGTGGGCAGTGAAATCATAGCACCATTATCACTGCCTTGTGGGAGCAATAATTCTGGGTGGTCTGTAACATTACAACTCCCAGCCCCTGAGATAGTATGACCATGTTGTCAAGTAGAGCCTCTCTAGGAGTGTAACTAGGCTGAGGCTTTTTGACCTCATAGATAAATAGGTTTTGTTGAAAGCTGCTCTATTATTTTTCAGATTAGCTTGGACTTGCATTTGGTTCATTCTCTGCCATGGGAGTGGGAGAAAGCGAGGCCTTGAGATATCCAGTACGTGTTTATCCAGCTGCAGTAGCTTGATTCTCAAAGTATAACTGTCAACATCTCCACTCCCTCATGCAAATCCAAATTTGTAAACAATCCTAATAATTCCTCCTCCCTGTTGTTCGTTGTAGTTTTGCATTCCTGACTGAGCAGCCGCAGGACGCGAAGCACCGAGAGCAGCGCGAGTCAATCCAGGCTGACTGTGGTGGAAAAAAAATGTACCCAAACCATGGGCTCCCAGAACACACTGTTCAATGCTAATTTTAAATCTTGAAAAACAGTGCCAGTCTGACATCAGTGTGGTATTTTTTTTTTGTATTTTCTAAATTATCAAGAGAAACTGTGTTGTTTTTGGGGTTTTTTTAACATTTGATTCAGCTTCCATTCCCTTGTGTAAATAGCCATAGAACATTTATCAATTTTTTTAAACTATGTAAACAGAATTGCACTTTGCAGTCATTTTTCTACCACCATAATTCATAAAATCAAATTTCTTTATCTAATTTATCCAGAGTTCGTTTTTCCCAGCTATGCTATGCTGGAGCAGAGGGTCAGCAAGTCTCCCTTCAGATCTCTGTATGGTGAGCAGGCTGAACACTGCCATTTTTCCTTTCATCAAAACCTCCAAAACATGGAGGGCATGGTGCACTGTCACTGAAGACATTTCATTCCAACCACTGTAAAAAGCTCTTTCTAGCATTTATTTAGTTTCAGCAAAGACCTGATATTGCAAGTATTTATACACAGGCTTAATGGGGAATAGCTTTAAAGCCTAATGATCTGCCAAGCCTAGTCTTGCACATAAACATTTGTAGCACAAGGGATTAATAGCCTCAAAATGAGAGAGAGAGCTCTCTTGAAATGTAACTTTTTAAAGATCTTGTTAAGATGTTAAGACAAATAGTTCTTTGAGCAGCAAATAAAATACTATTTCTCATAGGGTTTATGTTCCAAACTGAAGTCCTCAGAGGATACTTTAATGAATACAGTTTTTCCCTCAGAAAAAGTTAAAGTTCTTTCTTTCTTCTCCGCAGCTATTTTCACATCACTTTTAAGAACAACCAAATTTGGTTAGAAGTTGGCTCAAAATTCAGAAGTTATAAGGGGACTGATAAAGTAATGTCAGAAATCCTGTCTCTGGCATGATTTCCTTAGGAAAAACCTTATTAATGCCATGGAAATCTAAAAAAAAAGCCCCAAGAAAACACCTGTGTTAGACCTTACCAAACCCACAGTTGTAAAGGAGTTGTCTAGTCTGTGTAAATGGAATTAGCAGGTGAAAACCTTAAATGTAGATCCCTATTCTCATCTTCTCCACCATTGTTTTCCTTCTTCTGACATGTGATGATAAGGCAGCTTCATTAATTTCACTCTTTCCCCTCTCCCATTATCATATCATAGAGGTTTCCACATTTTCTCTGGAGAAAGCACATTTTGGGTTGTCCATCTGCCAGCAGTCTCTGTTG
This sequence comes from Molothrus aeneus, assembly GCF_037042795.1. Lineage (NCBI taxonomy): Eukaryota > Metazoa > Chordata > Aves > Passeriformes > Icteridae > Molothrus > Molothrus aeneus. The sequence continues at coordinate 2,218,593 of NC_089656.1, forward strand.
CTTCCTCTAGAGCTGCCGAGGTCCTGAGCCCCCAGGTGGCTCCCTGTAGCTCATTCCTTCACAGACACAGGGACATCTCAAGGCCACAGGCTGTTCTGCATGCTGCTGTCACCCAGATTTGCCATCTGAATAAAATTGCACGATTTGGACCATAAATAATAAAGGAAATACCATATTCACAGAGCTGCCAGAACTAGCATAAAGGGCTACTGGGGGTTGCATTTCCTCTTTTCCTGGTAAACAGCAAAGGATCTACTGTGCACCAGGCACTGAAACTTGGTCCAGATTCTCTAGAAGCTGAGAAATTGGAACCAAGTCTTGTGGGAAGGAGAGGCAGGATATTGCCTTCTCCTCCTGGACTCAGGGGATTGTCCTGCAGCATTCAGTGACAGTAAGGGTGGAACTCGATATGAAAAGAATCACCTCAAGCTCCCAGGTAAAATCACTCAGGTCTGCCTGACTCACAAGGACAGCACACAGGGCTGGTGCTGCCCCTGGGGCCTGACCCCTTTGCACTTGCAGAATGGGAAGCCTCATGCAGCAGTTGCTGACAGACTCCATGGAGGAGGAGGGTTACAGCTTCTCCAGTTCCAGTTCATCCTGAAAACAGCCTGAAGCTGATCTGTTTACTCAGATATGCAATGGGCCACCCATTCTTCCAAACAGTATTTTTATCTCTCATTCTTGTCCTTGAGTTCCTTTATTGTTGATATAAATATGGAAAGGAATTTAAATTATTTCTACTGTGTGAAGTTTTCAAATTACTGTTTACTGTTGCAACTTCATACTCTGCTATCAGGCTCAATTTCCTGGCAGTATTTGTCACTACTAATCTGAAAAACCTTGCTCTTGGCACACCATTTTAGTAATTGTGAGATTCCACCAGTGATGCTCCCAAAGTGACGGTGGCTGTGCTCTGTAAATGCAGGGTTACACACACAGCTTTAAAACAGGCATTTACAAAGGGCAGGGACTTGACACACAGATCAAGCACAACACCATTTTCAGACCCACTTTGGCAAGCATCAGGTTGTGTCCTTATAGTTTGTCCCTCACATCTCCTGAGAAGCAAGATCTTCAAAGAAGATTCCAGCCAGGCAGCGAGCCGTGACTCCGCTTCCTGACGCCCTGCCAGCCCTCCAAAACCAAGCTGGGCTCTTCTGAGTCATCTCCTGAAAAATGAAAGATCTCTGTCAGAGTGGCAGAGCTCTGAAAAAATTATTTCTAGGACATTCCCACCAACAGACATCAATCTGGTGGTGCTTCCCTGCACAGGGAGGGCAGGCAGTGTGTCAGTGAGGCTCAGGCAGCTGCTCTGAACTGGACCATGGCAGTGAAACACTTCCTGAAAATGCTTTGTTCCCCTCCTCATCCACCTTCCTGCCCTGGGGAGATGGACATTGCCCAAACACTCAGCCCCTGCCTCACCTGACTCAGAGCATGTGACTGGCCCCCAGCAGTGTTAATGAAATGAGAGAGAACAGCAGCAGCCTCATAAATCTTCATGAGCATGAACGTGTGTCCTGCTCTGCATCCCATTAGTGACTAATGTTTTTAAATAAATAAAAAATCTCAATGACACCTGGACACCAGCCAGTCCCCATTTTCTATCCCCAAAACGCTGATTCCTTATTCAACCAAATATTCATACATGATAAACAAAATAAGGGTGTAGATCTTTAGAGAAACTCATCCCTAGTTCGAAAAATTATTCTTAGAATTAGTGAATGGCTTGGAAGGGACCTTTAAAGGTCATCAAGTCCAAACCTCCTTCAATGAGCAGGAACATCCTCAACAAGTTGGGGCATCTCAGAGCCCTGGCCAGCTTGACCTTGAATGGTTCCAGGGATGGGGCATCCACCCCCTCCCCAGGTACCCTGTTCTGCTGCTTCAGCACCTTCCCCATGAAACTTTTCTGCCTTGTATCTAGGCTGAAGTGACCATATTTTAGTTTAAAACAATTACTCCTTGTCCACTCACTACAGATCCTCCTAAATGTCTGTTCCCATCTTTCTTGTAAGTCCCCTTCAAGTATTGTCAGGTTATAAAGCCTCCCCAGAGTCCTCTCTAAGCCTAAACACGAGGCAGGATTTTCTTTTTAAAATGTTTTCATTGTACTTATTAATGTAGCTACATAAAACTCGAGTTTCTCTTTTGTAAATAAAATCTTGATGGTTATTTTCAGTAGGAAATTTAAAAATTATTTTCCAGGTTCCTACAAATATTTTGGATTAAAATTTGGGATTTCTGTGTTACAGGAAAAACCCAATGCAAAGTGTCAATGGTACAGAACTACATGTCTTACACTACAGGAGTTTAAATAATTATTTCCTTTAGGTTCCAAGGTAGGCATACAGTTACTCTGGGAAAAACTCCTGCAGTTTTAGAAGTTCAAGAATTTTTATGCAAAATAAAATGTAAACATTGTCTTGTTCAGATATACTTGGGAGTATATTTATTTATTTATATTAATACTAATTTTATTTTAAATAGCTGTGAAGTCTATTGAGTTGTGACAGAAGCTCTTATGGTATTTTAATGCATTTCTTGTAAGAAGTAATGGGGTGTACAATAACAGGAAGAGATCTTTTAGATTGAGGTATTCCAAACCATAATTTGTGTTTCTAAAGTTACATTCTTCTGAAGATTTATTCTTCTGCAAAGTTTTACTAATGCTCATTTGCATAGGGGGAAATTCTATTAAGAAATTCTTACAGAATTCAATAATTCCAAAAAGGTTCTTCTATTTAGGAAATGGTAAATCAACTAAATTTATTTCAAAGTGCATTTGTAGTGCCAGAGGGGGACAAAGGTCCCTTAACATCAGAGTTTCCTCTGTGGAGAGATGAATTCCCTGCCAATGTCGGTCAGGTTCTGCCGGGTTTAACCATGTCAGGCCGTGGGCTGCATTGCCCTGCTGCAGCAGAGGCACAGGACAGCCCGAGCACGGAAAGGGCCGTGCTGCCCTGCCTGGGGCAAAGGTGCAGCCAAACCTGCACCATTTACTGCAGCACAGGAAGAACCTGCGGGGCCACTGTCAGCTCAGCTGCTCCTGACTCCTTGGGCAACCCGGCACCCGTCCCCAAACAAATAGCACGGGGTGGGTTCAAGTTCCTCCAGAGCAAGGCTTGGCCTGCTCCGATCCGCGGCAGCGACGGCACGGAGCCGCTCCTGCCTCCCGTCCCCGGCCCGGGAGGGCCTGAGCTGCAGCTGCACTGCCAGGGAGCCCTGCTGGAACCTGCTCTGAGAACCTGGTCTGCTGGAACCTGCTCTGAGAACCTGCTCTGAGAGCCTGGTCTGCTGGAACCTGCTCTGAGAGCCTGCTCTGAGAACCTGCCCTGCTGGAACCTGCTCTGAGAGCCTGGTCTGAGAGCCAGCCCTGCTGGAACCTGCTCTGAGAGCCTGGTCTGCTGGAACCTGCTCTGAGAACCTGCTCTGAGAACCTGCCCTGCTGGAACCTGCTCTGAGAGCCTGGTCTGAGAGCCTGGTCTGCTGGAACCTGCTCTGAGAACCTGCTCTGAGAACCTGCCCTGCTGGAACCTGCTCTGAGAGCCTGGTCTGAGAGCCAGCCCTGCTGGAACCTGCTCTGAGAGCCTGGTCTGCTGGAACCTGCTCTGAGAACCTGCTCTGAGAACCTGCCCTGCTGGAACCTGCTCTGAGAACCTGCTCTGAGAACCTGCCCTGCTGGAACTTGCTCTGAGAACCTGCTGAGAGGCAGCCCTGCTGGAACCTGCTCTGAGAGCCAGCCCTGCTGGAACCTGCTCTGAGAGCCTGGTCTGCTGGAACCTGCTCTGAGAACCTGCCCTGCTGGAACCTGCTCTGAGAACCTGGTCTGCTGGAACCTGCTCTGAGAGCCAGCCCTGCTGGAACCTGCTCTGAGAACCTGGTCTGCTGGAACCTGCTCTGAGAACCTGCCCTGCTGGAACCTGCTCTGAGAGCCTGGTCTGAGAGGCAGCCCTGCTGGAACCTGCTCTGAGTGCCTGGTCTGAGAGGCAGCCCTGCTGGAACCTGCTCTGAGAACCTGCCCTGCTGGAACCTGCTCTGAGAACCTGCTCTGAGAGCCTGCTCTGAGAGCCAGCCCTGCTGGAACCTGCTCTCAGAACCTGCTCTGCTGGAACCTGCTCTGAGAACCTGCTCTGAGAACCTGCCCTGCTGGAACCTGCTCTGAGAGCCTGGTCTGAGAGGCAGCCCTGCTGGAACCTGCTCTGAGTGCCTGCTCTGAGAGCCAGCCCTGCTGGAACCTGCTCTCAGAACCTGCTCTGCTGGAACCTGCTCTGAGAACCTGCTCTGAGAGCCTGCTCTGAGAGCCAGCCCTGCTGGAACCTGCTCTGAGAACCTGCTCTGCTGGAATTTGCTCTGAGAGCCTGGTCTGCTGGAACTTGCTCTGAGAACCTGCTCTGAGAGGCAGCCCTGCTGGAACCTGCTCTGAGAGCCTGGTCTGCTGGAACCTGCTCTGAGAACCTGCCCTGCTGGAACCTGCTCTGAGAACCTGCTCTGAGAGCCAGCCCTGCTGGAACCTGCTCTGAGAACCTGCTCACAGAACCAGCCCTGCTGGAACCTGCTCTGAGAACCAGCCCTGCTGGAACCTGCCAGCCCTGCTGGAACCTGCTCACAGAACCAGCCCTGCTGGAACCTGCTCACAGAACCAGCATATCACAGGGCAGCAGGCAAACCCTATTCACCGTAAAGTTCCTGCAGGAACCCCTATTCACTGAGTTAAGCTGCAAGAAAGAGGAGATTTTGTTCACTTTTGTTGCTTAATGTGAAGATTCAAACTGACCTTAAGTCTGAGCTATTTAGAAAACAGTTCTCTGGGTTTCAAATAATAATTCATACAGAAGAATTATTATTCTCTATTCTATAGAGAAGAATGGAAAACATTTTGAATGTCATTACCATTTTTTCTCCATCACTGCCTGCACAGAATTGAACAAGGGTACAGTAGCCCTGTAGATTTTTATTTTGAGCCAGGTTCTTGCCAAAAAACTGTACTGCAATGCTCCTGTTATACTAAAAGTACATAAATGCCAAGAAACAAAGCTGCATGACTGTGTTTGTCCCTCAAAAAAAGGAATGCTTCTTTTGCCCTCCAAAGTTTTGCCCTTATTCCTTCCTTTTACTCTCATTATAATTTTTGCCTCCCTGCGATGGCTGAGATTTCTTTCTAATGTTTCAATTACTCCCCAATATCCATTGTCCCAACCCTCTACATTTGTCCTGCTTTACATGCAGCCCATGTCCTGCAAGCATGTGAGGAGGCCAAATACCAGGCATCTTGGCACAAGCTAATACTTTACACCTATTCACAAAGAGAAAACATTCCTCTTTTCTTAAGGAAGAAGAAAAAATAAAAAGAAGAGGGAGCAGAGCTCCACCAAGTAGTCATAGCAAAGAGATGAAGTAATGTTTACACCCACCATTTCTAAAACGTCTGGTCCTTTAATAATGACCTGTCAAAGCTGAAAATTAAGAGTACACAACCACCAGCACACTTGATCCATTATTTTTCATTGTTATGTATACTGTAGCTATTTCCTTAGTTCCTGGAGCTGTCCCTTTGTGCTGGCTGCTTCCCTTCCGCAGAAGAAGAGGTTTCCTCAGGAAAGGCCCAGCCATTGGAGGGTGAGGCTGCACCCAGGCTGGCCCCTGGCCACAACCAGTGCTGTAGCACAGCAGCACCTGAGAGCTTCTCAAAGTCCTCCACTGGTTTAGTCCCAGAGCCAAACCCTCAGAGCTGCAGGGCGAGAGCAGAGGAGTCATCAGAGAGCACTCTTGGACAAAGGGTCTCCAGCAGGGGAGGGCAGGTGGGAGAGTGGCTCTGGGCCAGCCAGGAAGGGGGAATGCCAAGCAGGGAGCAGGAGCAGCATTTGCCTCAAGAAAGGCCCAAGTGGTAAATGAGGTGGGAGCTGGGACCCTGGCCCAGGACTGTGGAGGAGGAGAACTCTGCCCCTGTCCCCTGGGCAGCCCTCCAGGCAGGGCAGCACAGAGCAGCTCTGCCAGGCTCCAGCCTGGCACGCAGCAGGGAATTTGTTCTTCCTCTACCCTACTCTGCCAACAAAGCTACCACAAGCAGCGAGCCAGAGAAAGAGCTTTGTCCCAGAGTGTGAGGGTTTTACCATCAAAGTAGCCTTTTATTGCAGAATTCCTTCTTATGAAAGAATTCATTACCTGCTATCCGGTCATGAGCTTTATTTAGGGGACAGGAAGCACAATGTTATTCCCCAAGATTCAACAAATTATTTTTGAACTTATACAAAATTCTCATTACCATCTTCATATTTTCTTATTCTTCTTAAAATTGGATACTTTGCACATAACAACCAGATTAAGGCCTCCCATGGGCACAGCAACATCAGCTCATTGATTGCACAGCTGAGGATGACTTGCTCTGGGCATCATAGACAGCAACCTAAGAGGTGTAAAATCTCTCAGCTAGGAAACCCATCGTAGAAATATTTACTATGTCTCTTTTCAGCTCTGAATTTTCAACCCACTGTAATATCTGATAGAGTTTCCTTCCCTTAGATTGCAAGGCAGATTAAGCCTCTTGTCTGTAGAATTTACAGTGTAACCAATAATTAGGTGCCTTGGTTTCATTTTTTAACATCACCAAAACATGCACTACTTGCCCTTCTGACACAAAGCACCATTTGTGAACACAGATCAGTACAATTAATTTCTTTCATGACCAAATCAATACCACATCAGAATAATTCCACTCACATGTTTCCACAGGTCCATCCTCCCAAGCAAACACATTAATTCTCACAGACACTCAGACCTACTGGACAGCAATTTTTTCTCTACAAAGTGTGGGGAAAAAAATCCTCAACACATACCTGGGAGCAGCAAGGCCTCTGGCCAGGGAAGCAGAGTAAGGCAGGCAGGGACCTCCAGAGGAGCAGCACAGTCCCCCAGGCTCTGAGCAGGCAGAGCAGGCCCAGTGGCACTACCTGGGCTCAGCCACAGCCCTGCAGCCACCAGACAAGTCTGCAGTGATGAGGCAGGCAGGGCCAAGGGCAGGGTCAGCCAGGCACACACACACAGTCTAACTTGGGCAAGGAGCTGAGCTCAAGTGGGACTCCTAAAGGGAGAGAGGCCCCAAGAAACCCTCTCACAGGTTTTTTTCACACCAGCCTGAGCCACAGTTACACAGCTGGCCTTGATCTCAGCTGGGGGATGGGGAAGAGGCTGCTGGCCCTGCCACACTCAGCACCTGAAATGCACCTCCTGCAGCCCAGAGTCCCACAGCCCTCCCATCCCTCTCTCCTGTTTCATCATCACCTCAACTGTACTCCTCAAATGAACTCTGCTTCTCCAATTTTTAACCAGGCTAGCGTTTACATTTGTATTATACACCAACTGGCTGATTTTTTGAAAGCAATGTGACTGGTGCAACAAATATGAATGTGAAAGAATTTGGCCCACTGATGTTCAGGTGCATCATGGGCAATTATAAATAGGATTTGCTACTAACATAAAAAAAATAAAGACAGCATTAATATTTAAATAGGAAAGATACAGTCTTAGTATTAACCTCACTTAAAAAAATCAAGCAAACAGACAACAAAAGTCCCAACCCCAAAAACCTATGTTTTTTGCACTAGTCCATGTATGTGAAGTTCAGGTGAATTCTCCTGTACAATTGCCATTTGCCTGTGTTCCACAAATACATGGCAGTGTCTGAGAAAGCTGGTGGTTACATCCTTGACTTTTACAAATAGCATAACCATGCTCTCAAGCACCTTGTAGAAGAACAGCAATGTGAAGAACAAGCCAGGGTTTATTCCTGGGTCAGGCCAAGTCAGCAGAGGGAGGTGTTTCCTCCAGGCTGGCACTGGCTGAGCACAGCTGTGAGAGAGCAAGGCAGCTCTCAGGTGATGCAAAGCAGCCAGAACCAGGGCACAGGCACCATCCTCCTCTCTCCGTTTGCCCTTGGCAGCAAACTGAAATTTGAAACACGCTGCTTGGAAGATATTTCTGCCTACTCCTATTTTCTAGTATTGAACGAGTTTTTTTGTTCAAAGAACATAGACTTTGTTCATACCTGACATTTCTGTAAAGCTCTACATTGTTGTGGTCTTGAAAAGAAATACTTTTAAAAGTTAAAAGAAGAGATTTCTTGCCAGCTGGGATTTATTATTACATGTTTTTAAAAACATTGTCTGAAAGAGTTCTGATAATCTTGTGGCTATAAGAACTGCACAGTTACTATAAATTATACAAATGACAGTATAAGGAGTACACTGCTCCACAACAGTGACCAGTTTTCACAGCCAGACTGACATCTCTAGATCTATTTCAAATTATTCCCTCTTTAAAGGTTTTTACTGCTGTTCTTTCCTTAACACCTCTGTATTATTAAACTGAAACTCAGCTGAGCACAATAAAGGACTGAATTAAAAATGGGGAGTGGATGTCATGTGTCACAGTCAACAACTTATTATCTGGCAGTCAAAAAGCCTCTCCTGGCTCAGCCTTTCCTCAGGATAAAGGCTCCTGGGGAGTCCTCCAAGTTCCCCCACCAGTACATCTTGCAGTCAGAGTTCTCCTGCAAGCAGTGAGGGGATGAGAGTGGCACGAGAGACTGTGCTGCCCCTTGTGCCCTGAGCCCACTCCTCTCACTGGCATTTCCTCCTCCTGCCTGGACGAGGCTTTCTGGGCCAGGCTTTGCTCTGTTCTGAACTGCTCATGCTGGTCACACACATTGCCCCACTTGGAATGCACATTTTATACTGTTTAACTAGAGGCTCTCTTTCAGTAACAGTGTGGGGGGTTTGATTGTGCATGAGAACTACAGAGCCCACCAAGATTTTAAGGACAAAATGTATTGAATTACTAAAGACAATTTCCACAGAGCTCCAGCAGCAGCGATACAAGTTTTCTCTCCCAGTAAGCTTTGATAATTGCAGGCAGCCAGATAAGGATCACAGAGAGCCTGCCTGCTGCTCCCGGGGAGGGGTCAGGTTCAGCACAGCTCAGAGCTGCTGCTGCTGCTGCACAAGTACACACACTCCTGAAACATCCAAGCAGGCACTCATGAAATGCCTCCTTCCAAAACAAGCCTCATTCCTGCAGTTTGCACGTATGGTGAACAAAACAGCTAAGAATACATGCAGTCTATGCTGAGTAAAAAAATACTGTTTGTCTGCTTTTAAACCAACCTACCTTGTATCAGTTTACAAGCAAAACAACCTCTATAGCAAGTGTTTTTGTTCATACAGTTGTGTCTGCAGCCTGACCTTTGCTTGCATAGGGCCTGACTTGAAGAGAACAATAAAAGCCTTCTACAGTCACCATTGAGGGGGGAGAACTCCAATTCAGTGGAATAGTATAGGAGTTTGCATTCCTTAATCATATGATTCAATATACAGAGCAGACTGTACTTTAAAATGCTACAGAATTGTACAGAGCAAAAACAGAAAACTAAATTGGTCACATCTGAAATCCTTTATGTTGGTGTCCAGTCACCTCCCAGCTGACAAACATCTACCACCAATGTTAGCCATGTCAGGAGCTGGCTGACTAAAGGAAACCAGAAAATAAGCATCACACTAACCCAGAGATGAAGTCTTACAGGAACAAAAATTTAATATTTAGTCTTTGTCATTTTACTTCTGAGAAAGATTTCTAGTACAACCATAATTTCTATATGTCAGCAGAATGCACAGATTGCTGCAACTTGTTATACTTTAAAGAGTGTTTGTCAGCTGGGGAAGGAGCAGGGGTGTTTTAGGTTTTCATTTTTTAGAAACAGTAATTTCATTTCAGTAGAACAATCTCTGAAAGACAATGAATATGTGCTTGTTAATAAAAAGCTTTGGTCCAAGGACAAGAGCAAAGATGATCTTACGAGAACAAAGGTATATGGAGTCCATAAACCACACTCTGCTGCAGCAAGGCTGGGTGGCATTTGTCATTTTTCTCAGATCTATTTTCCCGTATGTTTGGTAAAAGGAACATAGCCAAATGTATATCTGCATTGTAACAGTAAAAATCCTGGGTTTTAACAATGATATGCCTTTTTCCTCCCAAAAGTGTAAATCAAAATGATTCTTGGAAGAACTTGGCCTTGTGTTTCCAGGTACTGTATACACAAATACAGTTGAAAAGCTCCATAGCTCCCTGCCAGATATTAAGTATATATTGTCAACAGATGGCTTTGATAAAACCAGCCCCAGTCTCTACACACACTCACTCAGTACTGGCTGGCTCCTAATACATTTTTATCTTTAAAGTCTGAAGGCCCTTTGGAGTGCATTTTGTACTCAGGGGAGCACATGGCTGCATGAGGCATTCAAACCCCAGTGGCAGTGACCCCACATTCCAGCTGGCTCCATAACCACCCCCTGGCTCTGCCCTTGCACACAGAACACCTGAGCATCACCATCACCGAGGTCACTGGGACAGCTCCCCTGGGCCCTGCCAGCCTCACAGGCTGGGATTTCCAACCAGTCTCTGTGAATTCACCTTTCCATTAGAGTCCAGCACTCACCCCTGGGAAAACAGCCAGCCTGGAATCCCTGCTCTCTGCAAATCTCTTTAACAAGGACCACCTTGCTCCCCAGGGCAGCAGGGGCAGAGCCCCAGGGTCCCCAGGAGAGAAGGGCTGTAAGATGAGTTCTCCAGAGGGACTCTCAGCAAGCAAGAAAACACCACAGGCCAGCCTCGATACAGCAATCAGTGGAAATGCTCCCTTGTTAGAGAATTCAAGGCTGGCCTTGGTTCTCTTAGAAACATGATCATGAGAGGCATGCACGTTGGAGTTGCTGTTTCCCCGAGCATTTTCGAAGATGCAGTCTGTTTACTCTTCCAGTGGAAAGATAAGCTTCTTTAGAGCTCCCTCTGTTGAAAAACAGAAGGAAAAAACCTAAATGTTAATTCTCACAGCAATTTCTGCAAGGACCGACCATTTTTGTATGGGAAAGGAAAAAAGAGAACAGGTTATATGATATAAAATGAGTTATATTAACTTATTTCAGGTGATAGTAACCCTGGGAGAATATATAGGTTTTGTGTCATAAAGAGAGAGAAAGAGATTTGAAGCTTTCAGAATTGGTTTGGGTTTTATTTCCACAGTTTTCAAAAAAATTTTTCTCAGTGGTAGACTCTGAGTACATTGGGATAAACTCAGCTTTAGTGTTCTATTCATTAAGTGTGGGTTGCACTAGGGGTGCATATGAGCCTATGTTTGACAGGGCTGGTTAATTCAGACTAACAATTGGAGTGAAATGTTAGCAGAGGCCTGAGCACACTGCAGGTGTACACAATGAGGTGCTGAAATGACTGAGGAGCCCTCACCCAAAGGACATGAAGAAGCCTGCACTGTGACAGTGACTGATGTGACATTTTAAAAGGACCACGAGGTACCTGATGTTGAGCTTAAGGCAAGAAAACAGAGGCACCACCTTGGCTGTGAAAGTAGTTTGAGCATAAAAACCAACTGGATTGCAGGAGATTTACTACATAACAGACCCAACACCCCGAAATGATATTTTTACCTGTGAAATTTTTAAAAAATAGTAATTTTATGTGGATTTATGCCACATATGGAGATTAATTATTTTACTCAGTCAAACCTACCTTCTGTGTTGGTACTTCACAAGCTTCACAGCACATAAGGAAACCCAATTCAACTCAATTCAACTGTGCTCAGCTCTTGTTTCTCCCTCTGCTCACCTGGCAGGCTTCCCTACCAAGCCAAGAACTGAACCTACCCCATCCCAAATACTGCCCTCTACACATTTTCTCTCCAGAAAATATGGAAGACCTAAGAGTGTTAGCACCTTTCCCATGAGTGGAACCAGAGACAGGCACACTTTAATTTACAGCTATAAACTGAAGGTAACAGCTCCTACTGCATGGCCCAGCCAGGCACACACACCGAGTGCACATCATCATGTATCCAGACAAACCTTCAGGTTAGCTCTGCCAGCTGAATTTAATATTTAATATCATTTAATGTGGAGTTGTTATAACAGTTATCACCCAGAGTTATGACACTAAAGGGGGATACTGTCACTCACTACTATCTCATGACCACAATAAAAGAAAAATGAAGGCAGGCAGAAAAGCTGTGTGGCACCAAAGGGTGGCACTGCCATCTCCATGCTGTTCCACCTGTTCCCACAACACACAGGGACACTGCACCTCCCACTGGAGTCCTGAGCACGGTCCCAAGGGGCTGTGTGGAGTGGGTGCTCTCAAGCACACCTCATCCTATGGCAGTTTCACTGCTCACAGATCAATTTTTCTTCCACTTTCCACCACAAGCTTAGGGTTCAAATTCTCCTTAGTGGTTCACCAACAGTTGTTCACTCAAACACCACATTTTCCATTCTCTGATGAAAGACCAGGAGCCCAGAACCCACTGTCCCTCTGGGAAACACCAAGGGAACACCAAGAAGTGGGAAACAGGTTTGGTCCCAGCAAACCTGTTTGGTTTGCTGGGACCAAACAGGACCTGTCCAAAAGAAAAAGTGAAGGCCAAACTAGAAGTAATCTCTGTTTCTCCAAAATGGATGACTCTGGAGATTACAGAGGCTCTTCCAGCTCCCTGAGCAACCTGTGGTGGCTGCTGAGTGTCCCTCAGAAGCAGTGTTTGGCCACTGCCACCCAACAGGCCAGGAAGAGCAAACAGAAACCCCCATTGCCCCCACAGGGCCAAATTTGACTGGAAAAGCAGCATTAACATTGCTGGTATCCCCAGGTTAGCACAAGCATGTTTTTAACAGGGAAATAATTACCACATCAGAGCACACAGTGCAATTAGCATTAAGGTGCAGCTTGATTTTAAACATATCTATATAGCAAGAGTCACATCTCCAAAACCCACCCCACTTGATTAAGTGATAGGGATATTGCAAGGGTGTAAACAAGGCTCCAAACCTTTACTCTGAAAGCAGCTCATGCATCAGGTCCCACCACTGTTGTGAAATTTTGATGGTGCTGCATCAGTGTGGCTGGTGTGTTTCAGGGCACCTCCAGAGCTTAGGTGAAAGACAGGGGAAAGAGTGAATGCAAACATTGTGGAGAGGGTTGAGATTTTTTTCTCTTTGCCTTGAAAGAGACACAAATAGCTGAAGGCTCGAGGTCACTGGAGCCCCCCAGCAAGTCTTTGTAATAATAGACAGCAATCTCCAGGTCTGCAGGTGATAAGCTATCATTTTTCAGAAATATTTTCTATGCCTCCTGCTGAGCTTTTCTGGCATTCAAGGGACAGATCAATATTTGGTATTTTCACTGCGCTTGAGGTGCTATTGTTCTTTGTATCTGAAAACAGAGTAACTGTTCAGATGTTTATAAAGGTAGCCAGGGCAGCATCAGAAGGAATGCAAACCAGAAAAAACCTAAAATATATTAAAACAAGTGAAAAAAAAAATCTTCAAACTCAAGGTTAGTACAAAGGGTTCTGCCAAAACAAAGAAATACTTTATTTCCTGAGCAACATATAGAGGAACTGTGAAGTGTGCAGTTAGGAGCTACTGATTCCCCCAGTGAAATTATATCTAAAAATTGGAAGTGAACCCAAACCAAAGACCATAATAGGGGTTGCTTTATGTCTTCAAGGCAGTATTATCAGAATGGCATTTTTGTAGATTAAAGAACAGGTGTATTAGGCTTACATATTCCCCATGTTATAGCTAATGGCCTTTAGGGATTTCACTCGCCTTTGAATGAATGAAGCCTGTTCCAGGTTACATGTGACATGTTTAGCAGAGAGAAGGACCAACAATGTTTGTCTGCTTATCAGTTATTATCACACTTCACACTACATTTTATTCAATTGCCCTAAGCAAATGCAACCCATGTTTTCCTCAATGTAAAGTGAAAAGCTCCATTGTTGGAAAAAAACCCCACCCCCAAAAAACCAAGACAAGCAAGGGGGTCTGCCCATCCCAAGCCAGTCATTGAACTGCTCTGCACTGTCTGGGCTTTGCAGACAAGAATGACACCACAGAGGTTTCTATTTCTTTACCAATGTGCAGCCACCACAGCAGCAATGCTGCCGCCTTGTCGGGCAGCAGCCACCACCCAGACTCCCAGTTTCACATGGCTACAAATGCCTTGGCTCTGATCTGCAGTTGCTTCAGATGTTTTAGAGATGTGGCAGGAGTGCACATAACCATATATAAGATGGTTACATACGTACATACATGTAGCATGTATGTAAATTACAGCTCAGCCTTCAGCCTCAGCACCCACTCTAGCTCAGTCTCCTGTCTCCTAGGTACCCTGTTCATTACAGTACAGAAGGAATGAGGTTAAAACATCAGCTCTGAAGAGTACAGACTACAATAGATGGCTAACAGAAAAATTAATATATCCATTTTTAGATATGGCAATATTCCATCATTTTTTGTGTCTGCTTTCAGCTCTGTAGTGTATGGAAACACAAGAGCAAAACAGAGTATAAAGGAATTAAATGGTTTATCATAGGCTGCAGGAGAGCAATAACTCAGTCTGCTGAGACCACAGGCCCCTAAAGCCAGGGTCTCTAGGGCTTCCCAGCCTTGACCATGCACCTGATGCTGCTCTTCTCTACAGAAGTCAGTGAACTGTTCAGAGAAAGTCCCCTCAGCTATGCAGCCTAGAGCTGCATTTTGTGGCACTGACCTCTCTGGAGGAAGGCAGTGTTTACTCTCTTGAAGTCATCTGTGCATTAAAGGTGATCAACAAGCAGGTGCACACTGCTGTGCAATCATCAGTCCTCAGCTCTCCCCGGACATGGAGGAGGTTCATGTCTGCCATGTGCTGCTCTATACTGACAGCACAGGCTGGAGAACACTGCAAACTCCTGTTCTGGATCCTGAGGAGAGCCCCAGCCAAAGGACCACGGAGGTCCCTTGCCAGTGCTGGGGAATGAGCAGTGAAAAAGCTGATCCAGGCTGTCCCAGCACCAGGCAGAGCTGGCTGTGTCTCCCAGGGCCAAGGCAGGCACAGCACATGCCCTAGCCTGGTTCTCTGGGCCTTAGCCCAGTTGAGAGGCCGTAGAGATGAGGCAGCCTCACACAGAACAGCTCCTCCCTCTCATCCTACTCTTTGAGTGAGGGGAGAGCCTAACCCAAGAAGAAACAGTTTGGTGACACAGCTGGGAGCCAGCAGGAAGATCTCACCAGTGAGAAGCAAACAGCAATGGTGCAGCTGCAGCAGCAACAGCCCCTGCAACCAACCTGGCTGCAGTTCAGCCCTTTTAACCATTTCAGCAATGGCTCCACAAACACAACGGTCAATGGAAACTCATCCCTCATGAGCTGTATTTTAATGGCATCACACAGGCTTGGTTCCTGACAGTAGCCTTTTTAGTACCTTTACCTATAAAATGGAAAAAAATTTCAAGCTGTTTGGACATTAACTCCACAGATGACACATCCATTTGAGAATGGCAAATAGTAATAAGAGCAGGGCTCCAAGACAAACCAGTTGCTTGACAGAGTGGCTGTGTGCACTGTGAGCAGTCAGATGTAAGTCTGTGCCTTGGGCTGAAAGCTGCAGGCCACTCCTCCCTCCTTGCTGGGGTGGTGGTTTGCAGGGAGGCAGCATCCCATGAAGCACTATGGCCAAAATGACCCAATCCTCTGGTCACAAAGTGGGAACCCTGGCTAAAGCAGAGATGACATATTCCTGCTGCATATTCTGTTGGTATAAACCTTGAAAAAAATACCATACTTCTGATAACCTTAGTTCAAGCAGGAACCATAAAAAAAGGATAGAAGATTCAGGGTTATAAGGCAATGTCAAGTCCCAATACAAGAGAGCAGGTGTGAGGCTGGCTGGTCTGCCTCGTTTAGTCTTGTCTGATTTAAATGTGGTCTTTCAGTGTTAAGGAGCTTGTGGGTTTTGTGCCATATCTGTGCTGTACTCCTGTTGTCCAAAATAAGCTAGGAAATTGCAAATATTTCTCCCTTTTACATACAACTTTTTGGGACTTGTGGTGGAAGAGGGAAAATTGATGGCTTTTCCCTGAAGCACCAAACATTTTATAGAGTCAGGTTATTCACGCTCTTTATGGTATTATATGCCTTTGATGACCATATTGTTAAGGGACAGGATAATAATTGTTTTGTCTTCTTGTGTACTGTAGTGCATAGTTTGCTTTCCAGTTAATCTGGGAATGTCACTTAGCAAGTTTCACGTTCATGTAAGGGCCTAAGACTAGAATAAAGGTTTCACTCCAGATCTCTTTTCCTGGCACTTCACTGCTTTTGATCTTTTATATAAGATTAACAATTTGAAGTTTGTTATAGGGCGTGTTTTGCAACCTTGCAACCTGGTAGATAAGTGTGAAGTGGGTGTTCTAAATTTAAAAAAAATTCTAGAAAGAAAAAAAATTCTAGAATTAAAGAAAACCCAAACACATGGTGTCAGTGGTCAAGGCTTGATGAAAATGTTTAAATGTTTTCTGCTGATCTTATGGTCCTGCTTACATGAGCAGAACAGTATTGTGACATTCACTGTGATCACAAATCCTTCAGGTTTTGAACAAGCTGTCTAATTTTGATCTGATTGCTTCTGTGTCCAGTCAGGTCAGGACAAAAGAGTTTCTTTAATCCACAACAGGGAGTGGGATCAGCTAACACTAGTCAAACTCCTGACAACGGTATATGTTGGGTAATAAAGATACAGGCAAAGAACTTACTCCTCATAAAGGGAGTTCCCTTTGCAGTGCTGTGAGGAACACAAAGAAATCCTGTTTTGACTGGTTAATTGAGCAAACATTCCATCCTGCCCTAAAATATGCTTGCTATGCTTTTTCAGATTTTTTTTTCAGAAGCGTATCTCTCCTTAGCATGGTCATGTCTGCACCAGTCTGAGGAGCAACTGCCTGTTCAGCCCTGGGGCTCACCTGCTGCTCCCCCACTGCTGTCAGGATGGATTTCTTTAAAGAGAGTGGCGGCTGCTTCATGCAGTGGGAAAAGAAGACTTGAATATTTACCACTAGATTGGTTGTGTTGCCTGCTCCCCAAGCTGCTCCTCCCTTGGCTGCCCCTCGGTGCCATCCATGGCACTGCCAGCCCTGCCTTTGCTCACCCACCTCTCCCAGAGGTGCTGGCTGAGCCCTTTTCCACCGGGTGCTGCTCTGCCTTTCTCCAGACAAAACCCAAGCCTCCTCCCACCACTGGCACAACTCCTCAGAAGTTCCTCTTCCCTCATCTCTCTGGTACTCCAGCTTCTCCCCCTCTCCTGCTGTGCTTTTCCATTACACACAAGACTCCTTCGCTGTCCCCCTGGTCTGGCCCCTGAGCCTGCTGTCCCCCTTCCATGCCACCCTGTGCCTGCATTCCTGCCCCCTCCCCACAGCCCTGCATCCCCATAAACATGCCAGGCCTGGACCACGTTGCCAGGCTCTCTGTTTTCTGTACTGTACTCTTGACATGTTTTCAGCCTGATGCAAAGCTTATTCAACCAACAGAAAGAGCTGCTTTGACTTTAATGGACTTCACATAAAGAATTTAGAGTAAGTCTGCGCAGCAGCACAGAAATAACAGCCATGTTGTGCAGAGATACCCAAGGCAGCTTTCAACTAATAAGGTTGGATCCATAACCATCTAACCATACAGGGAGCTCAGTACTGGGTAATTTACCCTAATGAACTGTAAGCTTGTCAAAGGAGAAAGCCTGTGTTTGCTTTAGTCCAGTTCCAATTGAATATCACATGCCTGTTGCCTTTTAAGAAACATCTACTACTATTTAAAAACAAACCAGCACATGCCAAAATGATCTCTCCTTTCATATTAATGCAACCATACAGAGCAACTGTCTAAAGCACTCAATGTCTCATGGTCAATTCTCTCCTCTCTCATCTGTCTTCTGCAGACTGAACAAACATTACACGTACCTACAAAGACAACATTTTACAAAAGGACAGGAAATATGGAGTACAAGAGAATATGTGATTTAGCTATCAATTAATTGGGGGGGGGGAAAGTAACAAATCCTTTGTTCCACACACACAGAGTGCTCTGCCTTTCAATCTAAAAAGTTGCTATTACTATATCCTTTCAAAATGGGCAAATAAGACGCAGGACACCCCAGTAAAGGGCACCATTTTTCCCTTGGAAGCCAGAGATTATAACACCTGTAGTCTTAAACAAGAGGCTTAAACAAGTTCCCTGTCATGCCTCAAAAATCCCAAAGTGGAGCTTGCAAGCAGCTATTCAGGATGAGACAGCATCCTTTGGAACTGCTCCTTTCTTCCAGGTGATTCCTGCCACAGGTTGCTGCTGGTTTTGGAGTTTTTGCTCCTCAGTGACCACAGACTCTGTAATCAGTGATAGCCAAAACTTAGGAGAAGCAAGAAGTGGAGTGTGTTGAGGAAATGTCTCCTAAAACTCCAGCATTCCTCCGAATTTGTGCTTCTCCATCGTCGCTGTGTGACAGACGTGACTCCTCCCCGGGACCACGGCCAGCCTGGGCCAGCAGCTGCAGGACAGCAGGGCTGTGCCACCTCAGAGACACGAGCCCATCCTCAGTGTGCCCCTGCATCCTCGGCACCGCACAGCCCCGGGCACGCAGAGCTTCCCCGGGGCAGAGGCCAAAGTCAGCTTTGTGCCCTGCACATCCCCTCCCAGGGCAGTTGGGCCTGTTGGTTCCAGAGCATTTAATGCCAGTAACAGTGTACAGGAAGAGAAATGCCCTCCTCATTTGTAGGATACGCACTGCTTGCTTCAATATTTCCAGTCTCCCCAAGCAAATACCTGCACTATAACTTTGGGGCTTTACTGTGTTTTGAATATTCCTCTGTGCCTTTTCTGGTACCAGCTACAAATAATAGAACCAAAGTCTTAAGAACTTGCCTTGCTGATCTTATTTTTTAAAGTATAAAAACTCCAATCTTTTTTTCTAAATTGAAATATTAAGGTTTCAATTATCATTTTCTGGAGAGAACTGGTTCAAATATTTCAGCAAGCTTATCCTAGAGTTAAATCCTACATTTTGTCAGAGTTGTATACAAAGAGAGTACATACTCTTTACAAAATTGAAATTGTTGTACCTATTTTTCAAATCCCATCTACAAGGCATTTATACACCTTTAAATAACAAAATATAAGCAAAAAATACAATTTGTTTTCTATAACCCTGGATCAGTCTTGAGATCTTTAATAAAGTTAATGATTGTCTGTCTCCATAATTAACATACTAGCTGATGTGCCTCATTCCACCTAATGTTAATATTTTACTTTTGAGGGAAAAGCTGAATAGTGCCAAAATAAAATTCTGACTTGCTGTTTTTTCTCCAGCCACACAAACATAAGGTATTAGATGTAAGTTTAAAACATCAAATGACAATTACATCAAATACAGGTAATAAAATACTTAAGTAAGGACAGATAAGTTTTTTTTGTTTTTTTTTTTTAAGTATGTAACAAGATTTTTTAAAGGGAAAAAATCTCCCACAGAGAGTTGAACTATATTTTGCTTCGAGTCAAAATACAGTTGGGCAGAGCAAGGTATGTTGTAGACCTGACAGGCTCTAACAGACATATTTCCCACTCCAAATGAATTCTGGCCAGTACAGTTCTTGACCAGGGCACTGATTTGCCCAATCAAGTCATTATGCACACACAGAAATGCATTTCATCTAGTGGGCTCTGTACCAACCAAAAGTGCCATCTCTGGGGCTGAGATTGCAGGATCAAGAACATGAAAACCAAGTTTTAGTGTTGTTCATGTTGGTTTCTTTCTACAATGACAGGCTTAGCAAAATTAGATTAAGTTACACGGCACAGCCTGACAAGAAATCTAATTAGGAAAACAAAGTGCACTGCAAAAATACAAAATTTGCTTCAAAAAGGATATGAGTAATCTCTGTTGCCAGCATTAAAACAGTGACATCTATTGTTCTTGTAAGCTTCCATTTATACCAGTGACATTACTGGTCTGTTTTGAGTCTAGAGTTAATGCTGGGGTCTAACACAGAGAACTGCCTGAGCAAAGCCTGCACCAGAGGACCCTGAGTACAACACTGAACCTTAACACTTGTCAGCTGAAAGCTGCATTTTCTTTTGCATTTTTAGAGATTTATACAGAGTTCAAATTTGTTTATTTTTCAGGGTGATACTCTCAAACACATTTATCAGAATTTTCTGAAATGCTGTTAAAAACATCCCAGAATTTTTACTTTCTACTCCAGCTAAGTTTGCAGCCCCTCCAGGGACAGACCTTCACAGTAGCTCTGTGGCAGAGCCCATCTCTATCTATGGTCCTTCTACACAGCCTTGTTTCACACTCACCAGTGAAAAGGAAGATGAAATTGCTCTGTGCTATTTCAAGACTGAAGCAGGACTTTTCCAGTGGGCATCCCTAGGTTTTGCAAGGAGTAATTATGCTATTAATCTTGAAAACCCCAATGTTGGATCCACAAAGTATTTTGCTTCTGGTAACTCTGTCTTCAGGAAAAAGAATAGGAATGTAGCTGATTTCTAAAGTCAGGAGACTCAAGGAAATTTTTCTTAAATTATTTTCTCCAAATTCTAGATCCAATAATCACACTCTTCCTTCCCCAAATCCCCTTTTCAGTTTGGGTTAATTTCTAACCTGACATTGTGGAAGTCCAGGACACCAGGATCTACTATGAAACAAAGGCTTCAGCACACAGATTGCTGTACTGAGTTAATTTTAAACATCTCTCAGTGGCTTTTTCCCCCCACAAATCACTTCAAGTAAATTTACCTTCACACTGACAGCAGTGACAGCACTTTGTCATCCAGCTATTCCTTCACGTCTGTGTATTATTTAGACCAAAGATTTTTAAATAGAGATAACGTGCTGAACACAGTTATTGTACAGTTAATGGTCAACAGCTTTAGAAACCATCCCAAAACTTGCCTAGAGAAATTACAGCTGTGTACCACCGCATAGGGGGCATCTATAGAGGCTTTGGGGCACTGCCACCCGCTCCGTGTTCACCAAGCCCCCCTCTCCTTGTAAAGGCAGCGGATTCTCGGAGGCGAGGTCGCGTTCGATCGCAGCTGGAAATCGCCCTGCAGCAGGCGGGGAGCCCATTCCGCACCCAGCATTACCACCTAGCGGACACGGGCTGCTCTCTCCACCCTCCCGCCTGCAGAACCTCTCACCGCCCTTGGCCGATGGATCCAGCAGCGAGTGAACGGCCCTGTCTGGGCTTGGAGAGTACTTCCTTGTTCTGAGCACCCTGCCACGGCAGCCACACATCCAAGGAACCGCAAAGAGACACCTTAAAAATTCAAGCATGGGATAAATCAAATCTTCCAAAGTTATTCAGCCTCAGCTTGACACTCCCTGCCATTTTTCAACCGTTTCTTAGTGCTTTCTACTTTATTAAAACACTTAGCATTTCTGAACTCTGAAAAATACCGAGCTACCCTTCGAGACTCTTTGCTTTATAAATATATTAAGGACACTATTAACATGCTTTGGTTCAAAAGGAATGAGTGCCTTGTTAAATTTAAAACCACATGAAACCTAAAGTGAAGAGAAAAGTCCAAAGTAAAGCATCTGGGACTGGACTGCAAAGCTATTTAGGTACCAGACTCCTGCTGATTTAGGAACCAACATACTTTGTAGACTAAAGCTGATTTATGATTCCCTTGGGGAATTCTGCATTTCATCATTGAATTTTCTGTTACCATAACACTTTGCTAACATCCTTATTCCCTGCTTTGCACCTCTCCTTGAATTGTTAATTTTCATTCTGCAAAGGCCATTAAAAGAGACTCTTTTTCTTCCATTTCCTTTCATACTGTTAGACTGCTTTGTGTACCTTGAATTTCTGCTACATTCCAATCCTATCAGTCTCCTGCAATGCCTGTAGGTTTATGGTGTTGTACATATTAAATGATTGCAAAAATTTAACTGAATCAATTTACAACTCCAGATAATTCTGATTTGGAGACAGCCTATTTTTCTTGCACTTCTATAATCCAGAAGCCTATGTTCAGATGGACTCATTAGAATCCCTCACAACCTCAGTGGATTTAGACCTTTCTATCTAAATACCATTATCTCATACCACTGCTGGGATCTCAAAGATCCCAAGCTTTTTGCTACACAAGCACTACTCCTTTTTGCAATCAGACTTCTTCCTATGACTCTATTTTATTGCAAAAGAAGAGCTTAGTGCAGCGCCTAAAATTAGGCAAAATTCCAGTGTTTTAACTGGACAGATAAATCTCAAAAAGAATGACCTGCCACTTCTAAATCCAAAAGCTTAAAGAAGTACATCAGGGCATATTTCCCACCAAAGCCAAGTCTAGCAAGGGACTCACCAGGGACTAAGGTCAGGTGCAGAGGTACATGGACACGGCTGTTACAAGGGGCACACACAAGCACTTGGGTTATTTGAGGAGCCCTCAGTATTTTTTCTGTCTGAATGCTGCACGTTTCTGATTTAAAAGCAATTTTAATTAGATTCTACCAAGCACAAAATCTAAGAGCTGGGCAACTCAGCAAACTCCATGGAACCCAAAAAAATCAGACAACATTCAAGAGCAAGCCATGTGATTTCCTTCCCATGTCATTCTCTACTGCTGGCTTAATGGCACTGCACCCCCAGGGTCACTGTGTGTCCTGAACTGAATCTTCACAGACTGCACTGTGAAGTGATCCTGACTGCACCCACAACAGCAGCACTTGCCACCATCTCACGTGTGGCTTTCCAGCACTGCCCACTGCATCCCTCAGCAAACAATGGTGCAGCATGTGAGGTTCTGGCTTTGAGCCCCAGGACAGAACAGCTCTGCTCAGCCACAGCACAGCCAGGGCAAAGGAACCCTTTTTCCAACTGGTGCACATCAGCCAAACCCAGTGCTCTTTCTTACATCCCTTTGAGACTCACAAACTTTTTCAGTTTGCAAACAGATATCTTTTCCCGTTGGTTTTACTTTTCCCCAAAAAGTTTGGGTAACTTTATTTTACAGAATGCTTTGTTTTAGTAGAATGATCATTTACATAACCAACTGCAAGGCAAAAATAACAGAATACAATAAAAATACATTTTTCTAATAAAGTATAATTATTATGTGTATCATGGGGGCTAAACCTGGGGCTGAGCACAGCTCTTTCTGTTAAGGCCATACCAAACCCTGCTAATTTACTTTAACAGGAGTGGATGGAAACAACCATTGATTGCTTGCACCATGCCCAGCAGGGTACCTAAGCACTGCTGCCCTTCTGCACGGGGGCAGCAGAGCCCTCAGAGCTGCAGGAGCAGCTGCACGTGGAGCTGAGTGGGACAGAACACCAGTGCTGCCAGCCTTTGTGGAACAAAAGGTTGTGTCAGTGGCCCCAGAACTGCAGCTTTGCCTGGAAAGCCTTTCAGAGGAGGTGTCATGAGCACAAAGACACAGAAACCTCCTGAGCACTTGTTTGTTTTCTTCACCTGTGAAGACACATGGGGAGATGAAGCTTTGTGAAACTACAGAATCACCCATGGATCACATAGTAAAGAAATCTGCTTGTCCTCAAATTAGCTCCCAGCTACAGCAGGCAGAAAGGTGACTTACTCTGAGAGGAAAAGGGTATTTTGTGAGGCACCTTACTTCTGATGTGCAGATACTGGGCTATCAAAGCCAACCCTGCATCCACCACAGCCTGGCCACTGAAGTTCATGAGGAGGCCAGTGAGCCCACTCCGATTAGTGCTGCAACTTCAATCTCTCAGAGAAACAAACTCTGCCCAGTTGGCAGCTCTATCCCAATAAAACTGCATCATGAAGCGAAGGGCCTATATTAATTTATTGTACTGGTTTATCTACAGCAGTACAACCTGTGAGCATGCAAGGCTTTGGTGTGTACGGAAAGAAAATACATTTCCTCTGCAACAGTGGGGGAAGACTTAATTCCCTTAAAGTCAGCAGAATGACAGTGGGGGTGACTGAGGCCCAGTGCCTCTGATAACGAATATTCCTGTATCCCGTGAATCCCCTTGCAGACCAATTAATTACCTCCATACCCTGCTGGTGCATTCCAAATTTTATTTTTATTTCAAAATCAAAGTTAAATAACTAGAAAAATCATGTGGCTGAACCAAACTGTGACTTTATGGGTTTTAATTTTTGAGATTAAAGTGAAGTACAAAGACACACCCAGTCAGCAAAGTCTGGAGACAATAAGATGTAAAGCAATCCTCCTTCTGACCTCACATTAACACAGAAATCACCCTACAGCATGCAAGTGTCAGCCAACAACGGCACCTACTTATTTCCTGTCAGCTTGTCCCTTTGATCTAACCTGATCCTTCTTCACTTTATTAAAAACGTTCTAATCTTTTGTCTTTGATCTCCCTGTAGGATTCTTCAAAGAGCTTCAAATTAGCAAACATGCAAACAACAAAAAAATGTACTCTGTATCTACAAGAAACAATGATGTGGGGAGCAGTTTCCTTCCTCAACACACAAGTTTAATGAGGGGCAGCATTTTAAAGCCAAAAGATGCCATAGTTATCTGTTGTTTATTGGCATTAGGGTGGATGACAGAGCCCGAGCTTTTTTACTGGGGGTGGTTTGCTCTGAAGGTGTAACAAGGCAGCCCAGCAGGGGTAGCAAAAAAGCCATGTGCATACTTCATTCAGCATGCCAGATGAAAGGATTATGTCACATTCAAGAGCAACAAAGAGCTCTGCTTAAGTTTGTACCAGGCTGGAACTGTGGGGCAGCCGTTAAAGACCACCAAGGTTTTAAATAAAACCGGACACTTTTAAGTTTTCTCCAGCTTTCCTTGTGGTAAATCCACCCAATATGAAGGGAATGTCAGTATCTCCCACAAGGAAGATCTCTGAGGCTTTAAAAGGGAAAAGACATTTAATGTATTTTTATATATGTAACACCCATATGTCTATTTTAAATATCTAAGTATGACTTTTTTCTTATTAAAAGAATTAAGGACACCACCATATTATTTTTGTTCCATCTTAAACTTATTTAACAGCAAAATGTTTTCAGAAGGAAGAGCACTGCTACAGGATCTCTTTTACAACAAACAGTTAGAGCATCATCCATCTTCTACAACTTTAATTTAGCTCCAAAGGGATACATTTGAAACAAAATTGGTGCTTTTTTTTCTTGAATACTACTCACCTCTGAAAAGAGTTGTGAGGCCAGAACAGAAAGACCCTACAGGCTACACTATAAGTTGCTTGCATGTGCATCTGTCTCTTACTGCAGATTCCTGTTTTTAACTCTTATTCTGTAGGAAGGTAGATCTGTAACCAGGTTGAAACAGCCCAAGATATCTTTGCCACATAACCCAGGTCAACCCAAACTCCTCCTGACTGAGTTAACAATCCCAGGCACAGACCACTGTCTACTGAAGTCAATGAGGCCTTTTCACAGGTCCATGAAATCCTAGGTATGAATTCTAGGACAGCAGGTCTCCCCAGTAAAGTCTCAATCCAGTGGAAATATAACTAAGCAGGATCTGACCCAAGCTGTACAACATATGGACCTTGGCCAGTAGTCCTTAGCCCATGCTCATAGCTCTAAGGTTAGAGTGGGCAAAGTCCCTGTACTCATTTTAATTTCACTTCTTTGTCATCCTAAAATCCACTGTGGTTCCACGTGGCAGGTGTGTGAGCTGAGAACTGAACATGACTTAGGCAATAGAACATTATCACTTCCATGCCTAATTTCTTCCCTCTTCACCAAAAGTCAATTATTGCAAAACCAGCACACTCACCCAGCTCAAAATTATGTAATTCACGTTTAAAAGTCCATTGAAGATCAACACTGATAATTATTTATTGAGAACTCCAGTGAGGCTCTAGTTGATCAGGGAACATTAGGATTGGAAAAGACCTTTAAGGTCACCAAGCCCAAGCATTCACCCAACACTGCCAGGTCCAGCACTACACCATGTCCATGGACATCTACATGGTTTTTGAACACTTCCAGGGACAGTGATTTCACAACTTCTCTGGGCACCCTGCTCCAATATTTGATAATTCTTTCAGTGAAGAAAATTTTCCTGGTACAACTGGAGGTCATTTCCTCATGTCCTGTTGCAAGGGAGTAAAGTGTTGGCCCCCCTTGTTCTGTCCTGATGCCCTGTACTGGCTCTTGGAATACTGATTTTCTTAAGCAGCTCAGGAAACATTGGTGCTAAAGCACAGACTACCCAGCCACAGAGCTATGCCAACTGCTCTTTTGGTGTTGTGTTGTTGCCTATAATAGGTTTTGGAAAATAAAGAAAGAGAAAAAAAACCAAACAAAAACCACAAACAAACAAAAAAACCCCCAAACCCTATTAGATAAAGTATCAAGACCACAACAAAACTGAATAGATTTGTCAAGATAGCTGAAAAAAAAGGTTTTGCATGTCTTGAAAAGCCTGGAGAAGCAGTTCTAAAATGAGGAGCTCTGCGAGCACAGCAAAGCCCTTTAGTTAATCCAGCAGTTTCCAAATAAACATAAATCAACTGTAAATTGAAAACTTTATGAAAAGTCAGAGTCAAGGTCTGAACTTGTCAAACTCATGGTTAGCTGCTTTACTGACTTAGAATGACAAAACTGGTGTTTTTAATAAGTCCAAAGCCACAGAAATATTCCACAAAACCCTGCTACTTCAGATTTATTTAACTTTTTTTCACAGTTCACTAGAACTCAGAACAACAAACAAGATGCTCTGCTTTTATCCCGTGTGAGGGATCTCTCTAGCAGATCTTGTCTCTTTTGGCTGCTGCTCATGCCAAAAGGCAGAGCTCAGCCTTTCTAGGAATCACCACATAGCTGAGAGTGTTCCAGAGCAGGGTCACAGGCCAGCTCCTGGCCATGCAGCTCTTCCCTCAGCTGCAGCCTGCATGCAGCCAGCTTCCAGAGCCAGCAAGGACTGGCCATGCCCCAGGCAGGGAGAGCCCTGCTCAGCACAGCCAGCCACAGTCAGTGCCCTCTCCACACAGCACTTACTGTCCACAGGTCTGGGCTCCAAGTAGCTCCTTAGAGGAAAGACCACGTAAATCTCAAAGAACAGTGCCAGAAATCCTGAAAGAATGTCTACTTGTGAAAGCACCATTCAGTAAAATCCAGGGTCTGACCATGACAACCTGAACACAAACTATTTTGTGAGTATAGTTTTTGAAATTTCAAGTACATCCAGCACGTTTGGAAAATATTGTTTTAACAGAACATCAGGATTTGTCATTTTCTTCTCTCAGAAAAAAACATCTAAGAAGGAACACAAAAAAATGAGGACATAAAAAATTATCTGGACATTACCAGCCCTCTGGAAATGTTTCTCTTTAGGACCACTTTTTATCTGATCTATTTTGACAATCCCTCTGCCACAAAACTAACAGAAACTTGAAGTTTGCTTTCAGAGAGGGTAGAGCAATTCAGTTACTAGCATTAAAGTTTGACTGAGATAAAAGCCAAGAGCAAGCTCTTCTCTGCTGAATTTTCATTAATAATCCAAGTTGCTTAACTTTTCTCTCTGGAAGCCAAACAAAACAAAACAAACAAAGCAGGAATTGCCAAAGCAGAACAATTTCAAGAGCATCTAAACATAAACACTATGCCTGAAATAGGTAAAGAACAAATAAGGCAAAGCTATCTTCTTACAGGCTCATGACCTGAGCACTGGAGATCTGTAAATGCTCTTTATTCCTCCATAACAGCAAAACGTTCAACTGAAGTTCTTGGTACTGTTTGGGAACTATATATAAAAGATAAATACAATTTTATTGATCTTATCCTCCTTCAAGGTTTCAGCATAAGCTCATGATGTCTGCAGGAACTCCACATGTGGCACAGGATAGTTGGGAAATTAGAACAGTCCCAGCAGATCAGATCACTGATCTGACTTGGCCAAAAGGGATCACTCATTGATTATCCCTGCCAAATCCTCTTTAAACAGAAGGACTTGAAGAGGCCTTCACAGGCATAGCTCTTTTGAGACAGTCTTTTTATATCAACTGCTATACAAACATATTCCTCTGTTAAACTCAAACCCACACAATCTATATTAAGTACATGTCCAGTGGGAATACAATATGAATTTAGCATAATTTTCTTTAAGTATTAGATTTTTCCCATGAATACAGTAATTACTTTCTCAAGAACTCCTAAAATACATTCATAGATTAATTTTTACATTGAGATGCTATTACTATTAGACAGTCAAATTAGCATTGCAAGCATAAAATATATCATCAACTTAACTTACATTGACTGAAGCATCTGCACACAGTATTTCCTCAGAGGCTTTAGGAGGAGCAGGTCTTGTAGGCAATGGATGGGGTTGAGGATTAGGGATTGTGTGCCATTTTAGGGGTATGACAAGCTTCTGCTTACTTCAGGCACATCATTACCTTTCATTCTCTCTCATATATGACAACAGTTTTTATCAGACCTCAGCCATGCTCATTACAATTATCCCAGATGTACTTGAATGTGTTGGAATTTCTCATTACCAGAGCACAATTTATGCAGAAATCACTTTTATTCTTTCAGGAATGTGGTGGCCAGATATTAAACTGAAGGATTTAAACCAGTTCAGTGGAGCTCAGGAAACTGAGTCACAAAGTGGCTGCGTGTCAGGGCCATGTGTCAGGGCACAGGTCAGTGCAGAGTCCCTGCAAGGGAAAGGCAAAGACCCAGAGGCCACAAAAATCTCCTGTCACTGACAGCAGGTTCCTGAACCCTATGAGGGTTTTGCACCGTCTCCTCTTCAAATCGCAGCCACAGACCCTCCCTTGCACATTACTTGTAGCCTCCTCAAGCAGTGCAGGGAAAACCAGCTCTTTTTAAAGCCTCTTTACGGCTCTCATGCTGTGTTTGCCCGCAGCCCCGCGGCGCTCCGGCCCCGAGCAGCCCCTGGCGAGGGTGAACCCGGGCTGGCGGTCCGGACATCGCGGGCTCGGTCCCGCACGGTGCCCGCCCGCCTGTCCCTCATGGCGGCGGAGCCCAGGGGGTGCCGGTCCCGCACGGTGCCCGCCCGCCTGTCCCTCATGGCGGCGGAGCCCGAGCTGGCGGTGCGGACATCGCGGGCTCGGTCCCGCACGGTGCCCGCCCGCCTTTCCCTCATGGCCGCGGAGCCCAGGGGGTGCCGGTCCCGCACGGTGCCCGCCCGCCTTTCCCTCATGGCGGCGGAGCCCGGGCGTGGCGGGGCGGGCAGCGGCGGGCACGGTCCCGCACAGCGCTCCCCAGCCTTTCCCTCATGGCGGCGGAGCCGGGGTGACGGGGCGGGCAGCGGCGGGCTCGGACCCGCACAGCGCTCCCCAGCCTTTCCCTCATGGCGGCGGAGGGGGCGGGCTGAGCGCTGAGGGCTGCGCCGGCAGGGGGCGCCCCGCGCGCGGCCATGGCCCCTCAGGTCCAGCCCGGCCGCGCAGGGAGCCGCGGGAGGGAAGGAGAGCGTTAGAGCCCCGGTGAGAACAGGCCGCTTTCCTCTAGCGGGCTCTCTCTTCCTATAGAAACATTGCTCCATCGGGCCTGAGCTCTGCAGGCAGCGGGTGAAGCACCGCGGAGGTGCCAGAGCAGGCAGGCTCAGCCCGCAGCACCCAACCCTGACAGTGAAGCTGCCCGGCAAAGATGGGCACTGAGGGCTTCCAGCCCACACCGCGCAGTCACCATTGGGGCCATGAGAACCAAAGTGTCCTTTTAATGCTTGTGTCTTACCTTTATTAAAGGTGTTACAGAACAATAGCCAGAGCATGCCAATTTGCTAGCAAGGAGGTTAACAGTAGTAGAGAACAAAAAAGAGGATAAACAACATATTGACAACAGGTTTCTCTATTTCTTTCACTGTTGTTGTCAGAGAGTGATGCTGATTAAACAGTGAGAAATTGCCCCTGGAGGATACCAAAACCATTTGTTCTCCAAGTGATCCCAAGCTTTTGCTTCACAAACTCTGGAAAACTGTTTGGAAAAGTTAAGATACCACTGTCTCTTCAGGAACCTTCTTCCTTTTTGGATAGCTGTCCACATAGCTTACAGACAAAACAGGAAATCTTTTACCAAACATCAGTAAACTTGGATTTTCACAGTAGCACTGGGGGGAAAAAAAAAGTCTGTATCTTGCTCAAAAGGGATGAAATGTAACTGAACAACCTACAGCTGTAGGTCTGATTCTTTAAACACATTCTAGTTTCCAGCTTAGAGTAGAACCAGTCCAAAAAGACAGAAGTCGGCTCACTTGGCTTCAGAGGACCTTACACAGTGAGTGAGGCAAATGTTACTAGGGCTGCACTTCAAAAATAGAGTGAAGAAGTTTTACTCATCCACCATACCATTTATTTTCTAGTATCAGTAGGTGACCATCTTTAAGGAAGTTGAGGGATAAAGAATCGAGGAATATACCAGCTGCACTTTACAGATTAACAGCCACAGAAATAGAAAGCAACTATACAATCTCAGGGTTTCACAGAACTAGTTTCATTTGTAACACTTGACGCAACAAGATTAACTGCAACAAGTGAAGAGAGCTACATCTGTAAAGTGCTATTTTTGTTAAAAGTGGCTAAAAAAAGCACATCTACAACAGATTTGGGTACTCGGTGGTGAGATTGTCGATGTCCTCTAAGTGTTTCATTTCAAGCTCTGTGTTTTTTGATGAAATTGATGAGCCCATTTGTTGAGCTATCATGAGATGTCACTGGAGCATCTGACTCCAGTTCAGGCTCAATTTTCTTGGCAAGTTGTTTTCCAAGCTCAACTCTGCATTTATAAAAGCAGGAGAAGAAAGAAAAAGCAATGTTAGTGCTAAAAACTTACAGTATTTACTATAAGCCATTGATATTAAAAATAGAAGCCAGTAAAAAGTAACCTCCCAGTGAACAATCTGATGTTTTATCCCTCAAAAATTACTCTTGAAGTATTTAACTCAGTGTCATTCATGAAAAACTGGAGTTATCATTGTTCCTTAGCTGAGCAGACAGCTCAAATTACAGGATGTCTAAGAGAATATTCTGTTTTCAGAGTCAAGCAGAATCTTTTCACCTCGGTAGTCACTTGTGTTATGCAGCCTGCCCCAGTGCAGAGTGCACTCAGCTGGCTCCTGTTCACTGTTAAACAGGACAGTGCTCAGAACACTGATTTGTGTCACCCAAACAATGCCCAGCTGAGCTACAGCCTGGAAGCACCCCCAGCACCTATCCAGGAGTTACAGCCCCACTGTCTAAGAATCTAGGATATTCCAACAGCTGCAAGAAACAAGGCTGGTTCTACAGCATCCCCACCTTGTAGTTTTGGATGCCATTCTGGAATTTCATCTGTGGCAGTAAAAGCTGTATTTATTCCTACCACACTCCTGACCTCAGAGTTTATAGCAGGCATCAGCTTGTACTAGACACAGTCTGCCATTTTCATGTTCTGCTACAGTATTTGGTTATAGAACAAGCTGTGGTAGCACAGCACCAAACAATGCATACAAAGATGAAGGCAGCTTAGTGTAAACTGATATTCTACACCTGTGGAGCAAATGTGCTCTTCAGAACAACCCCTCACAGCACAGGCAGGCTGCACCTGAAAAATCTTATTTCCCAATCCCTCTACCTAAGCCATACAGTATGTTTACAGGTCATATTACAGATGAAAGAACCTGATTAACTCCTGCCTGAATTTTTCAGTGACACAGTGACAGAATCCCCCAAGCTGCTGTTGCACACATGGAGCTCCAGCACAGCCCTCAGTCACAGATGCAGCCTGCATGAAACCAAGGGCTGCTGCATACAAAGACCTCTGCCAGAAATGCTGTCTCTCCAGCACAGGAAAATTAAGAGGTAATCAATCTTTTGCTCATCAGATGCCACTCAAACTGCCTACTAATCTAGAGGTAAAATAATTCTTTTTTCCATGCTATAGGGAAAACATTTCCTTTCCTAATTCTCAGAACATGTGTTCAGCCTTCTTGACTGTTTTCCTCACTACTGCATCTTTTTTACATTCACAGTATTTTTCTAAATTCAACAGAGGTCCTTAGCCAGAATTGTTATCTACAAGTCATTATGCATTATAGCATGGTAACCTATCCCCAGAAAATCTGTTTTCATTTGTAACTATCCCATAATCATGTGCTCCAAGTATAAAACCCTTTTGATGGTCTTTTCTCTAACTCATGATAGATTCAAGAATCTGTCAAGAAGTATACAAGAAACAAACCAAGGAAACTTACCCCCACTGGTCATAACTGTTAATGTCCCAGACAACTCCTTGAACAAATATCTTGTGTTCATACATGGCTATAAGCAGAAAGAGATTTATCAATAAACTCGATCACAAAGTCTTCATTAGAATTCACAGATGAGAAATGTATTTACTTACCAATGATGGCTCCCAGGGTGAAGGGGTTGAGTTTTGTAAACATGATGGAATTGGTTGGCCGATTTCCCTCAAAGACCTTTCAAAACAAGAGATACATTGTCACCCAGTATGTTGTAAAAAGTACATCAGAAACTTGCAGGTTTTGTCTTTGTTGGAGTCCACACTGGACTATTTGCATTAGCAGCAAATACCAAGTTCTGAAAGCTTTAAAGGCCTTCAACCATAAAATTGTACAATTCCCATGTTTTTTTACAAACACAATGGAAAATATGTCCCAAGCACCATTGCTGGCCACTGTGGCCTACAAGAAGTAACCCAAGAGTCACTGGGCTGAGATAGCCCACATTCCCTGGAGCACCTCCAAGGCCTCAGAGCCACAGCGTGCTCACAGCCTGCTCCCAGTGCCCTGCCAAGGTGCCATCAGTGCCACCCCATCCAGGCTGCCCTGTCACCCCCAGCACAGCCCCCCGGGCACCTTGTGGGGAAGGAGCTTCTCCAGAGCGTCCCCGCTCAGCCCGGCCGCCTGCAGCTCCTTGCGCGCCTCCTCTGGAGTCTTCCCTTTCATCAGGGCCTCCGTCTGAGCCAGGAAGTTGGCCAAAAGGATCTAGCAGGTAGAAAGAAACACCAGTTACTGTTTGCATAGCTGGAATACTGGTACCTGGTGCTTGAGCCCATACCAAGACCTAGTCTAGACTTCCCAGTTCATTTTAGCACTGTGGCAGTACAAGATGTATCAGTTTTAACATTGGCAGTAAAAAATGTATCAGTTTTAGCTACTGCTTCTTACCTCAGAGTGCCAGGGGACTCAGTTACTATTAACACATGTGCTAAAGTCCATGCATCCAAAGATAACCAGGACAGTTCTGCAGAATCCTGCTCCTGCTGAAGCTGGCAGCCAGTGTCCCAAAGGCACCAGAGGAGCCTGGACTTCACACAGCCCTTTCACCCAGTATAATCTATGATTTTATCTCATTCTACACCATCTCATGGAGAGCCAGGTACTAGGATTAGTCAAAGGTAACCCAGCTAAGATGTATTTGGTCATCTGTATGCAGGAAAATCCCCACAGTTTACCATACACCAATCCCTACCAATGCAGTGCAAGGTTCCAACTTATTGCTCCCTATCTAATGTTAGACAGCAAATTTGTGGTTTTATTTTACCTGAAGACACAGTAAGTCTTTTACAGCCAAATGAAACCTTTTTTCCCCTCTTCTTTTGTGAATTCATATTTCCAATTTTCACCTATATTTAGTCTTACTTGACAAAAAGATTACTATTACACAATACAAAGAGCACTTGTAATCTGAAATCATGACAAGAGTGAAATTTAGTGACTAAAGATTCTTTTTGTGAAGTATGCAGAAAATAGTTAACCTGAACATGTTTCCCCCTTGGAAGTTAAGAAAAATCTTAGTTCATTGAAAATCCTTAGTCAGATGATAAACTGAAAACTGGACAGGTTATCAAGATCTGTGTAGAAGGCCATCAACCCAGCCATACCATTACATTCACCAAATTTTGTTCTAGAATTTAATTCTTGAAAGCTTCCTCAGAGATGGTGCCACATCAGGTCTGAGAATTTGCTTCTTTCTACCCTCCAAGAACTACATTCCTTAAAATTCTTCAAGGAATTTTAAACACTTAATTGCTCACTCAACTCTTTCCAGCTTCAGTAGGCCCACAGGAAACACCACTGAGCTGCCACTGCAATTCCTTCAAGAATAAACATACCACTGCATTACATATTACCTATAAATGGCAATTATAATCTAGGTACTTTTAAATCTGTTGTGAATGTTGACAGAGCTTTTGTGTATAGTTTCAAAGGGACAGTTAGAAATATCACATACTGCAATACCAAGTAAGCCTCAGTGCCTTGAGCCACAAGAAATGTGGTGCCCTGACAAAGAACTCACCTTGTGATGCAAGCCATTTCTGATGGGGTGCTGGGTCTGCACTGGGATCAGGAAGTCACAGGGAATCATGCGAGTTCCTGTAAAAAAAAAACAGGTCAATAACTCTGCATCAGGTAAGTCTTAGAAAACCTTCACTTCTCACCCCATTTTCAGAGTTGCTGGAAGACTCAGTCATTTGTACAAGCTTTATAGAAGAGCATTATTATTTGCAGCAGGGGGAAGTAACAATACAGCTCAGGAGTTCCAGCTTTGTTTGACCTCCTTAGTGCAGTTAAAACCTGCATCTTGTAGCCTTCACAAGCTACTAATTAAAAACCCCACAGCAATGTGATGCTAGGTTAGACAGGGGTCCAACCTCTAAACAAGTGTAAACTCAGCAGCCTCCTGCAGTCATTCAGACTTGAATTCCAGAACAAGGTATTGACCAGTTTGCTCACCTTGGTGAATGAGCTGGTAGAAAGCATGCTGCCCATTGGTGCCAGGCTCTCCCCACACAATAGGGCCAGTGCTGTAGTCCACACGAGAGCCTTTCTTGGTAATGTATTTGCCATTAGACTCCATATCACCCTGAAGAAGGGAAGGGGAGGATCACTCAGTTTCCATATATACTTCAACTACAATAAACAGTGCTTGTTTATAGGAATTTTCTAAGCATGAGGGATACAGCTGACTCATTTATGGACGTCAAGATAACAGACATATGAGGAACAAAGGTCTTTAAGTGAGGAAATAAGCTGGTATCGATCCTGGCACCAGTCTCTCGAGGCAATTGAAGGCATGCATTAAGTGACTGCACTTTTATCTCCCTCATGCACTGAGGATGCTGAACCAGGGCAGAATGTTCTCTGCACTGGCTGCAAGCTGTGGCCAGCCCTACCTGCTGGAAGTAGGCAGCGAAGCGGTGCATGTACTGGTCATAGGGCAGCAGGGCGTGCGTCTCACAGCCGTAGCAGTTGATGTACCACACCCCCAGCATGGCCAGCAGAACAGGCACGTTCTTCTCCAGGGGGGCAGTGTGGAAGTGATTATCCTGCACCACACAAAGCAAAGTTACACTTCTGACAAAGCAACTGCCATCCCTCCCAACTCCTACATTGTTTATAGTGTTGTGTTGATCCAGTGCAGGCTTCCCACAAACTGTCATTTTATCATCATTGATGAGGACGTGGGCAGCTGGACAATCAATGTGCCTTCCATTTCCTTACTAACAACTCTTTAAGAGGAACAATCTGAAATGAGCATCCAACACTCACCATCCAGTGGGCTCCTGCAAGCAGACTCTCAAAGTTGTCAAAACCTAACAATGGAAAGAAGTCAGTTTTTATTTACTATTACAACTCAAGCTTTATTTTTCCTATAGACACAACTGAGAAACAGTTTTGATTCCTTGTATGCAGCAAGGCTCCCAACTACTAATCAAGTTTAAAGCTGCACTCAGACTTCTCCTGATATTGCATCCCATAAGCCAGACATTCACTTATGCTTAAAGCCAGACTTCAGAGCAAGTCCAACTTCATGAAACATAATTCAAAAACCTTTGCCTAAAATCCCCAGGCAGAATGAGCAACTAGAAGGAAAACAGAGGCCTTTAATACAGAGCCTACTTTGAGGCCACATAGTTTTTAGCACATTTGAACACTTAATCACAGCCAGTGGGAGACACATCTGCCAAAAAAACAGGGCAAGGCTAGCACAGCAGGGATTTCTGCACTGGTGTGAGGAGAAACAGCTCTAATAAGATATTCTCAAAGAAAAAGGCTACCCCTCCCTTCCCTGTTCTTGCTAACAATTCACCTGAGCTTCCTTTGCTTTTCAGTTATGGTATCTAAACCTCCACTCACTTTCCCAAATGAATAGTTTAACGGCTAATCTTTCTTGAAAAAACAGAAATCCTGATTCATACATAGCAATTGGGAGGTGAAGTGTTTGGACTCAAAGCAGCAGCTCTACCTGTGGTCAGAGGCCAGCTGTGCCAGTTGAGGGGCCTAAGAGAAAGAAGTGGAGATAGGCTGGCATGTCAGCAGTCAGCACCAAATCTGCCTGACAGCAGCAGTGAACAGTTTATTGCAGATGAAACAGTAAGTGCCTGACTTGTTTATTTTGCTCTTATAATAGGTTTTTCTACACATGAAAACTCCTATTCATATAATTCCAAAAAACATCAAACCCAATGTTATTCTTCTAATCCCAGTCTAAGGGAATTCTAGCTTTTGCCTAGAAAAATAAATGACATTATAGTTTCAGACTTTAAACATCTGAAAGCAGTGAAGAGGGAACAAATGTAATCATCAGGCCCTATAGCCTAGACAAAGTACTGGGAGCAAAAGGAATTAATAGCAGAAGGACATTGTTAACAGTGCTAAACAGAGCTCATATGCAGAACCAGAGACAGGATTTTGGTGTTAGTGTGTGTATACTCACAGATACTAAATACTCTGCTTCAGGTTTAGCAGTGTCAGATGCAAGGTCTGATTTTCAACCCTGCTACAGCTTTACATAAATCAGGCACTTTTGGCTTTGTGACTAAAGCAATGCAATTTGACTAATCGTCCCCAAATACGGGGTAAGTTCCAAAACCGTATTTGCAGTATTAAAATACCAACGTTTCCATTACATTCCAGATCATTTTTTAGCACCCACATATAGTATTTGCCCCAAATCTGATTCACAATCCACTATTGGTAATGCACTCCATAGTTACATTCCTGAAGCAAACAGGGCAATTCTTGGCACAGTGACATCCCAGGAACACCTACCAATATGCAGGGCAATGGAGAGACCAATGGCAGACCACAGGGAGTAGCGACCACCAACCCACTGCAAACAAGAAACAGCTGAGATGGAGAAGTGCAAGGCTTTTACATTCAAACTATTAGAAAACAGCAGTGTGTGCTTAGACTGTTCCCAGCAAAATCAATACTCCTTCTGGTGACAGTTCACTGTATATATTTGGCATAGTCAGGAGAACCTGCAGTCTGAAGTTATCCTACTTGTCCAATTTTTATAACATCTCTTAACTAAATAGCTTGATTCCAGTTAACTTCCAAATCCTTAATTTGTTATATATAGCTTGTATAACTGCTTTCATAAAGTCACTCCTCTAAAGGGAAAGCCTGCTTCAGCAAAATTCTGACACTTGGGAAAGGTAACATTCCAAACAACTTCTGAACAGCAGCTTATTTGTCAGGCAATTAGTCAATGAGACATACCAACCTGTTTCTGATTAAGTATAAGGACCAAGACTAAGGGCAGTATACTTAAAATATGCATCTGCTACAAAATCTCCAATCAGGCTCCCATTTCTGATGTCTGACCTTTACCAGGCCTAGGTTATATACCATAGACACCAAGAGGCAAATGTCACAGCTTATAATAACTACTTGCATAGAGCAGTAAGTCAAGACTATCTCCTGTTACTCACAGCTGATTAGACAGCCAAAAACATGGAGGACTCCTCTTCAGACCTTTGACTGGAAAATTTTAACAGACTGAGAAAGAGTTGTCAATTTGCCTTTAGTCAGAGCTTTTCAGGTATTGAAGTGCACTGAATACAACTCCTATAATTTAGGAGCTGCTGTTTTAGAAACTGCTTTTGCAGTTCCAAGACATCTAGTTGGAATCATCTTACTTGCTTCAGAAAAAGCTAACAGTTCACATCTACCACATAATATCAGACATTTACTTACATCCCAAAACTCAAACATGTTCTCTGGGTCAATTCCAAAGTCTTTAACTTTAGGCTAAAATCAACATGAAAAAACACCATCAGTAAAACCAACAGCATAAAAAGCTTTATACCAAGCAAGCAAATGCAAGTTTGATATCTATTAAATAAACAATCCTACACTACATCTATTTTAAAAAAGCATTGCATCCATCACAAAAATTACATTTTCATTTCCAGAAATAACTGTCACTACTCACTATTAAAAAATCAAGGACATACATTCATTTCCTGATGAATCTAAGTGGCCATAGAGTTAAAGCTGGACTGACACTCAGTTTACATTTACCAGAAGCATAATGTCAGTCCCTGACACCCTGCCAATGACTGCAGTGCTTTTCTAGTTACTGACAGTCTCTCTGCTTCATACTTTTGCATGAAGCACCACACAGTGTGCTCATCATAAGCATTTTCAAACTGCCTGCACTATTTCAGCTCTTACCTGGAGTTTGGAATAACATTTGCTTATGTAACTGCAGTCACACAACTTAGGCAATTAGAGGTAACACTCATTAATAACAAGTCATTCCAAGCACAAGAGCTCTTGATTTCAGATTTAAAACTCTAGCAGAAGAAGCACACATCTATAATCAAAGTCCAGTCTTAGTACAGCTCAATACTTTAGAAGTGTTTCAGTTACTCTGAGTAGGAAAAAATAGGTTTCCATTCAGAAGGAATGCTAAAATTTGGAATTCAAGCATCTTAAAGGACAGACTTCCTTGCTAGATTTTAAGGTAAGGCTGCCTTAAAGGTACATAGGAAAAATTAACTAGATTGACTATACTTACAGCATTGGTAGATAAGGCAACAAAATGCTTGGCCACAGCTGAAGGCTTAATAAAAATAAAAAAAATAGTTAGATCTACAATGTTAACTACTTTCATTTCTGGTTATAAAGCTGATCCACTACCATTTAAACAAAATGCTGTTGACAATCATCAGTTGTTATTAATTTGAAATCATCTTATTCACATTCACTGTGGGATTTGGGAGCATACCCAAAGAGAACCCTCTGGGGCATTCCCATCAAAGCCTCCAGAGAGAGGCACAGCCTCTCCTTCAGTGTGTTCCCAGCCTGGACACCACCACCACAGCCCTGGAGCAGATGGAGCTCAATGTACACCCACCACCCTTCCAGCCAGGGGCAAAAAACCAAGACAATTGGAATTACTGATAAATGTCAAGCTCCAGAGGCACACTTCAGTCTTTTAGAAGGTGCTGTGATAAGGATGAGTTGTCTGAGTGTAAGGAGGAATTTCAGAGCCCAGCTTTCAAACTAAGTACAGCTACCCTGACTGGG
Organism: Molothrus aeneus; assembly: GCF_037042795.1. NCBI lineage: Eukaryota > Metazoa > Chordata > Aves > Passeriformes > Icteridae > Molothrus > Molothrus aeneus. The sequence continues at coordinate 2,257,763 of NC_089656.1, forward strand.
AACAGGTCACTGCCCATCTTAATTACCTGAACAGGCACTATCTGCTTTATTACTTTAAGAGTTCAAAATAGGACAGAATGAGCCAAACACAAGGTTTCTATTCATAGCACAGCCATCTGCCATAGAAATGTCAGTGTATTGTTCCAACCATAGCTTCACCTCTAGTTTTTAAAGATTTGGCAATAATTTAAAGGTAGTACCACACGCATTATTCTTGTTTTTTCATTACTAGTAGTTCTAGCAAATTATTGGTTATCTCTAAGCAAACACTACATTCTATTACTTAACAGGCAAGATTTGGAGGAACAATGCAGGAGAACCATTTATAATGAAAAACTAGCGGGTTATCACTTCAATTGGACAAAACAGCCTGTCATTACCAAAGCCCTGAAATGATCTAAGTACAAATGCATTTAGCATTGTATCAATGATCATTTGCTAAGCTGATGTTTGGGCTGTTACTGGCTCTGCTCCAAGGCACACAGAATGATTGGAAAGAAATTGCACAACAAAAACTGCTGCATTCTGTTACTTAGGCTTCCATCTCAGACTTACATCATTAGCAGCACGCAGGAACCACTCTTTGGCTGTTTCTGCATTGGTGATGGTTTCCTGTGTGGTGAAGGTCTGCACAGTGGAAAGCAAATAAGTAAAACTGTTCTTAACATGGAAACAACTTCAGGTTACTAAAGCATCACATCTCAGATAACTAGAGCAGAGTGATTCTAGATGTTCATAACACACAGCTGCTGCCAGATTACAGAAAAAAAGCAAGCTTATGAATCCAGTAAACACTAATATTGCTAGATTTACCCATCTAGTTTTAAGCTAGTATGTATTTGAAATTGGAATAACTATTCCCCATCTCCTGCCTTCCCATTCCCCAAACTGTTTTGTAAAACCTTGAGACTAAAGTCCTCTACTTTAATTTTTTAGTAAAAGACTGAAGTTTTACTGTTCAACTAAAAAGAAACTAATTGAACATCTAAACAGGATAACCCAGCGGGACTGTCCTATTGTTCTTCAATTCCTACTTTTTCATGGATGAGCACTCATTTCTGCCAAGACTCTTGTCATAATTTTTCTTTTGCTGATTAGAGGAAAAAATTTTCCTGCTTTATGAAGTGTGCACAGAAGTTCAGTCATGCAGTTTTGCAAGTATCTACAACCATTCTGATTTATTCAGCCATCAAAATTTAGCTTTAAGGGTGAACACTAGATTCATCCTACTCTCATCCATCTCCAGAAATACTTCATTATGAAACATAAGCCTGTTATGGAAAGAAAAAAATGCCATTCATCCTCTTCCAAACATATCCAATTAGCTAACTACAGTCTGGCAAACAAACTCAAGTGTTACTCTTTCAATCTGGCAGTTTTCTAAGCCTTTGAACCGTGATCCCTGGACTCAGTGATTGCAAGTGACCATCAGTATTACTTTGTGCAGTTTCCTTATTGCTCCATAAGCTGTTGCTCAGCTGCAGCAGTGCCAAGATAAGCTCGTGAGCACCGTGCAGAGCATGACCAGCACTGCACACACATTCACTTGCTGCAGATTGCCTCCATCAGCAGAAAGGTTCTACTGTGCTTGACAAACGAAGGCAACCCAGGTTACATAACCATGAAGTTTGTCTCCACCTCCTTCCTCTGCTCAGACAGAAGCATTCCTCAGAGGGAGAGGGCTGCTGGCAATTATTGCTTACAGAGTCAGCTCTTAGCAAGGCAAGACTTAAAGGCAGCTATTCAGTCTGCAGTCAGAAATAAGCTGCTGCTGCTTCATAAGATGACACCTATCTTTACCTCTAAGTAAAGCAGCTTAGCATTTATAGTGCTCAAGGAACTCAGCATTGAAGTTATTTAGGTGAAGGTATTGTGACTGCCCTATAAAATGGAGATTCTTAAAGTACATGCAATTCATTAATGCAAAAAACCAGCATTTAACAAGTACACTGTACATAAAATAAAGGATCAAAAGTCCTTTAGGAATGAAATAATATCCAGAACTTCAAAGAAATAACTACGTTGGATCCTCCATTCCACCTACAGAGAAATGCAGGAAAATAAACTTTTGTGAATAAAGCTAAAACTTGCATTGACTGAGAAATAAACCCCAGACAACATGGAATTGTTCCTGTATCTTATTTAGGTTAAGTAATTCTCAGCATTTGACTTACAGATCCCCAAGTATTTCAGCAGCCAACACAACCTTGTACTGCAAGTTCAGAAAGAATCACAACAGGCCTGTTTAGAAAGAATCCACACTGCAAGCCCCTGGTCTGGATATTCCTGTGGACAGCCCTCCCTCCTGACTGAACTCTGTACAGCAGAACAGGCCAAGGCAGAGCTTGTGTCAGACATACCTTTGATGCAATGATGAAGAGAGTAGTGTCAGGTTTGAGTTCAGCCAGGGTTTTGGCTATATGAGTACCATCAATGTTGGATACAAACCAGACACGAGGGCCTCCCTTGGAATACGGTTTCAGGGCTTCAGTTACCATCAGAGGGCCCTGCATAGAAGCCACAATTAGATTTTATCCTCACTGGAAGCATGCACACAGAGATGGGCAGGGTGTATAGAAGTCAGGAGCTTACCAAGTCAGAGCCACCAATGCCAATATTGACCACATCAGTGATTGCCTTGCCAGTGTAGCCTTTCCATTCACCACCGCGGACCCTCTGGGGCAAAAAAATTAACAAGAGACACAATGACCATTTTATACTTGCACTAAAGCTACTGATGCTAACCCAGGACCAGCAAACAGGCTTTGTTTTCAGGTATTGTTGTAGAAAGTTGCCAAATACAGCTTTCAAACCTCTAGACCTTAAGGCCTACACTCAGAGCCACCTTCTTAGCCAGACATTGTACTATGCCTAAGATAGAAGCAAAACCACACTGAAACATCAAACACTTAATGCAGTTAAAACTCTCCCTCTACTGTGTGAACTGCTGTAGCATTTATAGTGTTTGCTAAGGCAAGAGACATCTATCCAAAAATGATAAAATCTTGGGCATTAAACTATGTGCAACAAATATTTCAACCTGAAGCTGTTCTTCAAGTGTCTTTCATTAGAAAGAGCTTCACTAACTAAACTGGAAGACAGTATGAATAAAGCCACAGAGATAAGAGATTTATTGGCAAACGATTCTAAAAGCTTCTCTTGCAAGTTTGCTTTGCATTAGGATTTATTTCTGGGCTGCACCTTAACAGCACATGGTCTAAGTTCCTGCTCTATTCCTGTTCTTTAAGCATCACTGAAACAAAACAAAATTCCAAACATTAACTGAAACTCTACATTAAATTTTGTCCATCATCTACCACCTCTGCATTCAATCTGCTCCAATCACAAAAGCAATCTTCCTGGTGTCATGAATACTTCCAAGTACATTCCCCAGTTCTAAAGCAATTTTTCTACATGGTGTTTAGTTATGCTGATTTTCGCTCTCCTTTGCTACAAATGTTTAAACTTTTCATTTTTCCAAACAGAAAATCCATTTTACTAACAGCATTCCTGTACCCCATAGATGATGCTGCCATAGTCTCAAAATCCCATCTTCTAAGTCAACTGAAACCAGCATCTTTGTTAATATTTTTAAAGAAACTGCTTAACATGATTTTTATTTTGCAGAGAAGATACATCCACATGAAAGTGATATTCACATGTTCTGATAGTTGAAACCATAGAGCAAACAAGAGGATGGCACCAGTGAAAACTCTTGTTTTGCACTACCAAAACCTAAATCAGCTAGAAATTCTACAGTGCCAGACACCACAGAATTTCCATGGCCATTCAAGTCTCACAGCATATGAAGAAAGTACCAAATCCACACCAACTGGTGTCAGTTATTGTGGTTTTGGCATTTATCATTAAGAATAGAACAGAATGCAAGCTCATTCTGCATAGAAGTATGAATTTGCAGTGAAACAGGGCATTACCACCTGGCTAAGACTCACAACAGCAACCAGGCAGGTCCAGGTCCTCCCAGCCTTGTTTAAAATGCACTAAAACTACCCAGGTGGGTATTCTGCAAACAGAATAGAATTAAAGTAATTTGACCTAAACCCAGAAGATCCTTAAGAAACTATTTAAGTAGAGCATAATCAAATTGCAATTGAGCTGGGAACTCCTACCTCCCTCCTGATTTTACACAAATGTTAAGTGGCAGTTTCTACCTGGTGCAGCCAATTAGTTCAAAAATTAGCAAGAAATAAAGTAGTATTTGAATGGCACTTAATGATTTACAAGACTTCCAAAGTACACATGAGATTACTGCTGAAGGAACAAAATCTAGGGAGCCCATTAAAGAAAAACCCAACTAGAAACAGGGAGAGAAAAGTGGATCAATAAAATCAGCTCCAACTCCATGCTTGAGCCAGAACTATTGTAAACCTCAAAAAAGGACCCAATTCACATGAACCAGTCTACAATCCACATGTAAGAACCTGGCTGGGTATAAAAGAAACACGTAAAAAATAAGCTGTGGTGGTACTATACCTGACAGAAGTGCTTCATTTTGTCCAACACTTTGTTGACTTCTGGAACAACATCTTTCCCATCCACAAGGATTGGCACATTGGAGCGGTTTCTCAGAGCAATGTGAAGCACAGCTCGGTTCTGAAACAAGGGGAGAAAACTGAGATGAGGCTCTCTCCAAGTTACACCCCAGGGCCTCAGATGCCTCATCCAGAGGGCAGTATAGTCATCAAGATTTAAAAACCCTTTAGATTAACTGGGATTAGGAGAGCAGTGTTTTCAGTGTGTGTGCATACACACATCAGTGGCTACCTCAATCCCCCTCTCACTCCACTGACCCAGTGGAAGGGGCTTACAACAGCACAGTATGCAAAGGAAAAGTTCACTTGGGAGAAAAGGCTCAAAATCCCTTTAAAAGTGCAGAATCCAGCAATATTCATGACCCAGTGATCTTTATTTTGGCATGCTTTAGGTATTGAAGAATGAAATTGTTTCTTATTGATGACAACACTAAAAAAATCAATTACAACAAGCAGCTGAAGTTATTTTCTCAGGCATCTTCTCAATTATCCTGAGTACACCATTTAATATAGGAAGAGACATAATTTAAGCATTTGACAACAAAGAATACAATAGCCACATCCCTCTATCCACTGCCCACAATTAAATGCTGCCTGAACACTTGCACACCAAATATATTTAGTAGTTGTGCTATAAGAAAAAATCTCCTAGCATGCAGGATTTATGTTACTTCTCCACAGCTGCACATAAGTCAAAGCACCAAAATCTGCCCTGTGGTTTTAAGAGCTTAACAGTTTTAATCCAGAATGAAGGAATTAGTCAATACTAATGAACAAATTAAAAAAATTAGTCTGCTCTACCTCATTGTTCCACAATGAGAGGCACTGTGAGACAAAGACAACACAGACAATATGAACTGCCAAGTTATGATTTAAATACCAAATGCTAATTCAAAAATCATTGAGCTTGTGGTTACTGACTTGGAATACAAAAACCCTCTTTCACTTGCTAATTAAAGTATACCCACTCAGATTTGGGGTGAACAGAGAAATTTTTTTGCAGCACTCAGCCATGGAATGGTATTTGGTAAGTACTGCTCACTATCAGGCTTGAAGGATGCTTTGTCTGATCATAACTTGACCTGATCTCTATGGTTAAGCAGAAGTATTCCCCAAACACCATGCAGGCTATAGAGCCTGGCCCCATGATGAGTGCTCAGATGAGTTATCCTGTAATACTCTTTGCACCATATCAAGCTCCAAGTTTTAACTCGTCTGGGACCAACACCTGGCAGTGACACACATGGGTGCACGATGAAGAACTTCCACATAAGCACACACCATGCAGCCAATGCCTGCAGCACCAAAACACAGACAAGTCTAAAATACTTCAGATAAAAATCCAAAGAATGTTCTAAAGCAGATCAAGAGTAGTGGACGAGTCAGTTCTTGCCATCAAGAAGCTCCCTCATGTCCAACTGCTTTAGGTTTATTCATGCTGTTTGACAGCATCCTGCTTAACACCTGACAGTTTCACATTGTCCACGTGCTCCTATTCCAGAGCCAAACCAACCTGGTTTGATATTCTATACAAACAAAAATTAGGCAAACCCCATCTAAGTCAACTTCTGAACTGGAAGGAAGTAACTGAGGAACAGCCTGATAGAGGTGTTTCTAGACTTACAGGATACATGAAGTGGTATCAAGACAGCAGGAAAAGAGGGAGCTAGCAGCAGAAACACATCAGAGTTTGATATCGTGTTCAGGTGCTTTCTGTGCAAACTGTACCCTTCTGACACTTCAACTGCTACACCTGCTCTCAGTACACAATGAGGAACAACTCCATAATACAGTCAGAGATAGGCTAACCCTGTAATAATTTGTGTTCCATGAGGCTAGTGAAAGGCAGTATGAGACAAAACCTCCAGACAGATTTAAGACTCCTCACCCTCTTTCCCTGCTTTCTTTTCTCAGTAGCTACATCTGTGAAATGAAGGCATTAATACAGAAGGAACAGGAACCACTTCTCCAGTGAAACTGTATTTCTTTCTGTCTGTGCCTTTTCACAAACATGAATCATTCACAAACAATACAATGTCCAACTGCTGAGTTACTTTAAGCAAACAGCTTGTGCAATAGCTAAACCAGTCAATAGCCAACTCCAAGGAAACACTGGTTTCTCTGAATTTGCCTCAAACATACTAAGTAGACTTCATTTTTAATGCAGACTAATTAAACCCACTGTACCGTGGAGTTCCCAGTTTCCATCCTATTTTTAACATCAGAAAAAGTACAGTTGGTTTTCTATATGTTTTAGTAAAGATTTAACCATAACTAGAGCCTTCAGATCTACAAAAGGAGGAAGGTACTCATCCTCTTACTGAAATACATGGCTAATTTCCTAAGACTGTTTATAGTCTCAACTGTTAATTGTACTGAAAAACAAGCAGCATCACAGTCCAAAAGAGAAGGTCTTACACAATCCTCCCTTCACACCCTTTAGGCAGTTTATTAAGCTTTATGAACACTAACACTAGGCAAAAGGCATGTAATGCAATACTCTGCTCCATGTCCTTTGCATGGTCTAACTCATCTTTCTCTCCACAAAACAGGGAAGAGAAAAAAAAATACCACCAAAATCTCTAAAATAAGATGTACTGAAGGAAGGAGGTATTTTTAGGAAGAGCTGTAAAATTTTCTCTTGAAGTAGTGCAGCAAACATTCCAATCACTCAGGATTTCAATGAAGTATTTAAAGTTAAGTTTTTTCAGACTTTGCTTACACAGATGCATAAACATCCATAATAAGCACAAGTAAAGTGGAAAGAACCATGGACAGAAATAGCCTTACCTCAGTGAAGTTGATCTTCTCTCCACTAAACATGCGCTCTCTGGCACTTTCCACACCCCTTGACTTTGCCTGAGAAAGGTAAATATAGATTCCTCTTAAAATAGTGGAAGTCAACACATATTACAAAGGTCCAGCTACATTAAAGAGTGTGAACATTTAACACAACACAGGGAAACAAATTATGATGGATTAAAAGACTCACTAGATACTAGGTAAAAATAAATATTATTTTCCTTTTTCAAAGCACATTTTTATGCAAATATGCATTGAAAAATGGCTTTGTAACTCAAGGCTAGATGACAATGCAAGAATTTGAATCCTGCCAAGACTTGTAAACAGATGCCTTTTAACTTATATGTTAGCTAATGTTTATAAACAGTGCTAGAATAGTGAGTTACAGGTAAAAGTTATTTTGTTTATTAATGCAAGATTTTAAATAGTTACCAGTTCAATCAGCATTTTCATCACTTCTTCTGTAACAAGGTTCTTGGAGTAATCCAGCAAGATGTCCCCATGGTCAGTGTTCAGGGTCAAGCTGTCAAAAATCAACAGGTTGTTAAATTGCACATTCCTGAGGGGTGACTGTTCTAAGGATGACAATGGTAACTCTGCTGTAGATTACAAAAATAATGGGAATCCTAATTAGACTAAGTTAGTAAAGAAGAGTGACCAATTTGCCCAAAAAGTTTCATAAAATGACTGCTGTTTTTTTTGAAAATCATGTTTTCCCACAATCTGAATTACAGTGTCCACTTTCTGCTTGTGAAAACCCAAACACAATTAAGTATATTTGATGCATAGTTGGACAATCACATATTGTTTCCACTAGCATTCTCTAGCAATAATCAGCTTTTTCCTAATGTATTATCAGTAAAGAGCTTTTCACATTCTTCTGCTGCTGGAAAATTAAACTGTCTTCCTACAGGTCCTGTCATTCTTTCACACAGAGTCTTGAATAAGTCTAATTTAAAAATCTATACATCGTGAACAGAAACACTGCCAACTACTATGCAGAATTAAATCTCATTTGTGCATGGTTTAGTCTCACTACCCTCATTGATTCAGTGGAGGTCCCCAAACTATTTAACAAATTATCTGCAAGCTACAGTCTAACCCATCAGAATACAGGCACTTGTAGGTTCACATCTGAGAGGAAACACAGCAATGGTAGCCCAGCAGAAACCAAGTGAGCCCATTTGTATTTACTATCCTTGTATCTATATGATACAAGGTTCTGTAGTTCCTCTAATCCTTTACAATATTCTTTTGCCAATTTCTTCTTTGCAATAATTTCCAACCAAATCTATAAATTACTCTAACTGAAGAGCTGAATTCTGTAAGTCAGCCTTTGATAAAAGCACATCTCACTTTCCCTGTTGCTCCACATACCCCACAGGAAATTGCAGCCATCTAAATTCTGTGTTTCTGCTCTGTTCATTGTGTCCCCTGCTGCTTCTTTCTCAATACCTGAGCACAGAAACATGCTCTGTTATTTTAGCCACCACATATGCCTGATATATATTCACAGGGACACACCACAGCATAATACACTCATAATACATAATACATACACTCATAACAATAAGAGTAAAAATTGCTCTTCATACATAACATGACAGGCAACACTCTTCAAAGGAAGAATGGAGCTGAACTCACAATAACAGTAATAACCAGCAAGGTCTTATCATTTCAGTGGTTTCACTTACTGTTAACTTCATTAAACGTTCATTAACAGTAACATCCTTCTTATGGTCTTAAAGTATAAGCATGAATAAGGAAAGGAAGGTGTCTTCAAGCACAGTCTCAGAACCGTGTTTCTTTAATAAGTGAGGAAAAGCAGTACCAGTGCTGCTAACCGCCCTTCTCCTCAGCAGGCTGCCAACAGCAATCCTGAAACCCTGACCCCCAGCACCAGGAGCCCTGAAATATGGCTACCTAGTGGAAGGACTGGTTTGGCTCACCTGCCACTACTGTTACTCAGATACAGCATGGAAAAAAAAAAACCCAAGCCTTTGATATTTGATGCAATTTATTTAAAGACATCTCAGACTTGAAGACATTTCACTAATGATACAGCAAGACCATCAGCATACTAACAGGTCTTCAGTTTCGCTTCACTTCAGAGAAGCAGAACTCTTGGAAATCTCCTTCTACATTAAACAGCAGCTGATAGCCTCTCCAAGTGTTCTACTCCACAAAGAAAAGGATTTCATGTTTACTTGAGATGTCTTCCACCTAGAATTCATTACTTTATATATATGAACGAAAATCAATCTCACTAGACCAGAAGACAAAACCTCTCATGAAATTATGGCTGGATTCAAGCCACTGCTCATTTGAAGAAACTGCAGAAATGTGCTGCCCAAGACTTTTCAGGCAAAGCCAAATCAAGTAATGGCCACCAGATTTAAGTTGCCACACACAAGGTGGAGCACAGAGTGTACAGTGCAATCCTGTGGATCCATCCACCCTCTGTTCAAACAGAAGCCCCAAGCCCTGCAGCCGAGCTGTGCTCTCCCAAGCACCCACTGCAATGCAGCAGCTGGTGGTGGTGCTGCTCAGGGGGGGACAAGAGCCTCGTCACGTAGGCCACAGCCACCTCCAAGTGATGCTGCCCACAACCTGCAGCATCTCAGTGATTGCATCTCCCACCACATTCTCCAGTTGCACTTACTTTCCATTTACTCTTATCCTTGACAATGGACAAGCCAAGCAGCAGGAGGGTCATTCTAACACTGTGTCAGCACCCAGACATCCCTTACCTGCTGAGTATTGTGATGGCTGCATTATATCTCTTCTAACCCTTTCAAAACCAGCAGCTTTCAGTGAACAACCCACACTGATAAGAACTCCTGTTCCTATCAGGCCTTACCTCACCACCTTGGGTGGCAAAGAAGGCAAAGATCTCTTACAGGTGTGGCTACACTCCTTATCAGGCAAACAGGACATATAAATGCTGAACTAGGAAAAAAAAGGAAGAAAGGATTTTTTTGTATACATATTTGAGAGGATGCAGTCAGTGAGTGTAATGTTATTCCAATAATATTGAATAGATACTTGTACCCAGATTAAAATACTCAGATTAAAAACTATTCACACCAGTTCTGAAATTCCTCCAGAACCAGTATCAGGAAGCACTTTCACCTGGGTAGGTTTCTCTTTTCCTTCTAAAGGAAGGAAGTCAATGATTTTACAACAACATCTACCAGAACGAAAAGATATTCATAAACCTTAATTTCACATGAGGGAAGCTGCAAATGACACAGGAGCACGTGGCCAAACCTCCAGACTACAGTTTTCCACAGATATTAACTACCATCCTCCTGCTGATCTGGCTCAGAGCAGCCAGCACTGGCAAGAGTGAAGCTATCAGCTCAGCAATTGTGCTTTGCTATGAGGAAGTGCTCCTGGACTAGAATGAGATGGCTTTGCAGGAAATAGAACTGAAATAATTAAAAGAATGGATTAAGATAGATGAAGCAATCTTAAGATACTGCAACTGTTTACTTATGGGCAGCACAAAAGGACATGAATTAGAGGAGGTATTTGAAATAAAAAACCTCAGTAAAGACCATTTCACAAAAAAATACTGGAGATAAGGAAAACTTGCAATGGGAACTAAGTCTATTAGTGAGGATCCAGCAGATTTAATAAGACATTACTGATCAATTTCTTAAAAATAAAAAAAAAGTCCTGTTAAAAGGGCCAGGTGAAGCCAGTACTTGAAAAATTCAGCATAGTTTTCCCATCAATTCAAATAATATTTTATCTCACATACATATATACGCAGGACTTCATATACAATTTTTAATTACAATGTAAGAATTTTCTAATGAGCTCAAAAGGGGGAAAAAAATCCCTTTACGCAGGACAGGAATGAAAAGCTTGATGCACGCAACAAGTCTTATCGCAACACTCTAGAATGGAAGGTCGGTTTATCTCTATCACTCAGGCTCATCTTAAAACCCAAGTTTGGGATGAATCTCATATTAGACTTTTCCGACTGCTGCTATAGTACAACAACGTAACCACACACGCGCCTTCTCAGCACGGCCTCCAGCAAACAGAAAATACGTGTTCTACTTTACAAGATGAAGGCGCTGAACGCTATCACGATGCCTCCACTTGTTACTTCCTCCCCTACGCGCTGCAAGGCATTTTCTGTAGCAGCGATGGCGTGAGGCGAGGGAGGGCTAAACCCCCTCACGGCTCCGCTGCCGCCACAGGGCAGGCTTGTACGGGCGCAGGGGGCTCCGGGGGATGCGCGGCCCCTCGCGATTTTATCGCGGAGCTTATCGTGACTAAGCACGGCGTGCGAGAGGGCTGCGAGTGCCGCCCCACAGTGCGGCTGTGCGAGCGCAGCGGGCGCTGTGCTGCCCGGCACGTACCCTGCTGCAAGGATGAGTCAAGGGCAGGCGGCGCGGCCGCCCCCCGGGCGCTGCGAGCGGCTCCCCCGCCCCCGGCCCGGCCCCCCCGGCGCGTGTGCCCGGGCCGCCATCGGCCTCGCATGGCCCGGCGCGGCCCCGCCGTGGCGGACACGGCACCGCGGGCCGTGCGCCATCCGCTCCCCGCCGGGACTGCGCGGGGGGAGCGAGCGGAGCGGGGCCACGCCAGCCCTGCCCGCCAGGCCCGGCCGCGCCGCGCCCTCCGGGGCCGCGGCTCCCCGGGCCTCGTACGCGGCACCGCCCGGGCGCGGCAGCCCCAGGGCCCGCGGCCGCTGCCCCGCTCAGCCGTGGGGCCGCCCGGCCTCACCTGAACTTCTGGAAGCGATCCTTGTCGGCCTCGAAGAGCTGCCGCAGGACGAGCTTGGAGGAGTTGGCCTTGTGCCACTCCACCAGCTTCTTGAAATGGGGGTCGCCAGACAGCGCCATGTCCGCAGGATGAGCAGTCAAGGCGGGATGAACCGGGCAAGGCAGCAGAGCTCTTGCCGCCTCTTCCGCTTTTATAGCGGCGACGCGGCCTCCTGCGGCCGCCCCGCCCCGGCCGGGCCCGGCACGGCCCCGTCCCCGCCCTCCGCCGTGGGATTCCCTCCGTGCCGCGCCAGACGGGGAGGAGCGGCCGCGGGTCCCGGCGCGGGGGCGGCGGCGGGGACTGGAGCTGGAGCTGGACCTGGAGCTGGACCTGGAGCTGGAGCTGAGGCTGAGGCTGAGGCTGAGGCTGAGGCTGAGGCTGAGGCTGAGGCTGAGGCTGAGGCTGAGGCTGAGGCTGAGACTAAGACCGGGGCCGGGAGCCCCGGGGAACACGCAGCGCTCCCGGTTGTACCTCCCGTGTGAGGGAATCGCGGTGTCCCCGCCACGGCTCAGCGCCTCCCGGGGCCAGTGTCCGCCCGCGGCTGTGCGGGTGCACGGTGAAAACGCCGTCCCTGGTCGGGCTGGTTTTACCCCGGGCCGGGCCACGGCCCGTCCTGCGGCAGCGCTCGAAGGCGGCCTCAGCACCAGCTGGGACAGGGCTGGGACAGGGCTGGTGACAGCGGGGACAGGGCTGCGTGACACCCGCACCGCCGCAGCCGCGCACGCCGGGGCACCGGGTGCTGCCCTGGGTGCCGGACGCCTGCCCGTGTCCCCAGCTGCTGGACCCCTGCCCGTGTCCCCGGATCCCAGGCCCCTGCCCGTGTCCTTGTTGCCCTCATCCCTGCCTGCCACCCCATCCATCACACCTGGCTAAGCTCTGGGCAGGCCGGGGCAGGCAGAGCAGCAGCTGTGCCATCCTTGGAGGCAAAAGCTGTTCTGGGCATAAAGCAGGATGTTGTTTAAACATGGGTGTATAAAGGAGTTTGTCAAATTCCAGAGATTGCATTCTGCAGCTTAGGGGAGCAAATCCCAGTCAAATCATGTTTTAAGCACCTAAGCTCCTTTATGGATCTGGGCCCAAATCAGAGTCACAGAGCGTGAACTTGACTCAGAGTACTAAAATCACAGCCCAAGTCTTAAGCTGCAGAATCAGCATCTTGTCCTTGTTGCAAAACAAAAAGCATTCATAATTGATCCTTAGCAAAAGTCCTTCCATACCTCGCTCTTGCTTGTTTCTAAGGTTTGCTTTTTCAGACTTAAAATAACTGTTTAATAGACCAAAACATTTTTTCTTCAGCAAAATAAATCTTAATCACTTGATATATTCTCAGGGGTTTTTTTACATCTTTGGAGGCCACTCTCAGCCTTGCCAGTCATAGGTTTGGACAACTTCACCAAGCCAGAGCTGCTTCTTTCATGCACCCAAATCTGCCTGGCTGTTTTTCACTGCATGTGGTTCCCTGTACGCCTTCAAGTACGGCAGGAAAATAAAATGGCAAAAATTAAACTTTGGAGTCGATGCCACAGAGGAGAACACAAGAGCCCAGTAAGTCTTTAAAAAGACATATCATGCACACTGCCATGTCACCTTTACATATTTTCCTTCCTGTCCAAGACCTTTAGGATACAACCCTGAATAATCACAGCCTCCTTTTCAGTCAGAAACTGTAATCCAGGTGTAACCTGTGATGTAAAGTTCTTTGGCTTAATAAATATCTTCTATTAGTCACAGGGAGAGAGAAAATACCCTTTTTAAAAATGTTAATCGTACTGACAGCATTTGATATTCAGCCATGAAACTTCTGACTCACCTGTCAGATTTTTCTCAAATCAGAGGAAGCAGAATTCATTAAATTGTTCTTACCACATCCCTATCAAATCCAGGGGTCTTGTACACATATTTTCCCAAGTTTCTCTGCTGTTATTAGCAGTAGGCATTGTTTTCAGAGCCTCTTTCTTCTGATCAGCCAAAGGTCTGCCATGTTTACACACTAACAGCCACTTTTCCTGCAGGTCCTCCCAGCTGTCCTGTCATTTTTAAATTGATGATAATGTCTCAATTTTGCACCAACTTTTCCACCTTTATTATTTCAAAACTGGCAATTCCCATCCTGCCTTTCACTGTAAAATTTGCGTGGTGTCTGAGCTGTTACTCTCTTCATGTTCAGGATTTCACAGTCAGGTTACAAGGCCTGCTAAAAGATCTTTTGACAGTTCTTAAATCCTCATTCGTTACTATACTTCTGTTTTCTGGCCACCTCACTTTTCCACTTCCTTTCCAAACTGGAGAGCCACATTAGCTTCTTACTGCTCTGATCACAAGAATTATTATTATTGAAATAGTTCTTTCCCTTTTCACACAAAATATGAAACACAAAATATCTCAGTCCAAGTCTGAATTTCAGTTCATTCATTTTTGACTGAGACACAGGTCTCAATTTTGTTTCCCTTTCCCTGTCTTTCTTATTTTATCATAGTTGTTGCACTATTTGAATTATCTCAAAATCCTCCATCTCTTAAACCTCGAAGATCTTCAAGTTTATCTGACCCAATCCCAAAGTAAGCAGGATTTTGTTAACTTTACATTCCAAGTCTACAAGCATTCTTATGCTTAATTGTATCTGTGCAAGAATTTATAGGTTCAGGTAATCAATAAGGTAATTGATAATCTATTGATTCTAGTTAACAGTAGGGACAAACTGACTGTGACACCACAGTCACAGGTTTGGTATCCTGGTTACCAATTCTGTCTTCTGGTACACTGATTTGGTTACCCATTGCTAATGTGCCTGCTGCTCACATAATGTATATTCCATTGTCCTTCTTTCAATGTATATTCTTGTCTTTCTAACATTTTATTCTAAGATTTTGAGATATTATTTCTCATTTCATTAACCTAAAATTATATAAATTGTCTGCCATTCATATTTTCTTTCCTTAGACTCCTTTCCATAGAATCCTTTGGTTCCAGCACCTTCCTACTCTCTTTTTCTCACTAGAATGCAGAGAGTTCTAGAATTCAAACTATCCCTGCAGCAGACTATGCAAATTTTATGACATATGAGGAAGATAAGCAGGCCAAGGTCCTGATTCTAATTCTGAAGGAGCAGAGGACAAGGTTTGTCTCTCCATAAGCTGTGCAACAGCTGAGCACCACAGAGACAGCAAGGCCTGTCCCCAGTGAAAGCACCAATTGATTTCATTGAGGAAGGTTTGGACTGGGTGTTCAGCAGGTGAACCAGCTGCTCCTTTGGCAGCTGAGAGCTGTCATACCCATTTCCCTCAGGATTCATTTGAAGGCAGCTCTAATGGAGATAGGAGTGCTAACATGAAGTTAAGGCAAGCCCTTATCTCATGGCAGGCAGAGAGTGTGAACACAGTGGTGCTTCAGCTGCTGCAGGATAACCCACTGAAACACATTCCCATTCCAGAAAAGGCCAAAGGCTACCACAGTGAGGGATGCCATCCTTTGGGGCTGAGAAAGGGCACTTCAGTAAAGGATATTCTGTAATTGATGGAGATCAATTTTGTGGCTGATAGGGTACAATGGTGGATTTACCATTCCACAAATGCCAGGCTCTTTAACAACAGCTGCACAATGACCTACTTAAAAAAAAAGACAAGTGAAAATTCCATTTTGGAAGACAGCTGCCTAGAAATTAATATTTCCAAATTAATGTGGAGAGCCTAAATACTACTGCCTGAGGCACTTATGCCAGAAAGGTTAAGTACCACGTTTAATAGATAATCTCTATGATTAATTTATCAGAAAGAACCAAGTGGCTAATTTCCCCTAATTGAAATTTTCTGGCATGATAAAAAATTTTCATATATAATTCCACTTCAATTTAAATCCATTGTACTAACTTATTATACGAAAGCAAACAAAACTACAGTCTTGAATCCTACTTTCTTCTTCCAGTAATGGAAAAAAATACTTCCATGGCCTCATAGAAAGTAGTAGAATGGATTTCCTGAAGATGGACAATAAAAAAGGGATCAAACATTCAAATCCAGTTCCTGGTTTCAAAGACAAAAAAGGACCCAGACCCAGATTTTCAGAGTGCTTCACAGCCATCAGCTTTTGTTTTTAGTTTAGGGACAAACCTGGCTGGGCAATTCCCATCTGGGGAGCTGGGTGTACTGGGGCTCACTGAGAGCACCTTGGAGGGGTTGGAGCAGTTGTGGGGCAAAAGCACAGCCTGAGGTCAGGGGGCTGTGTCACTGCACTAACTCAGAAATACTTGAGCTGCTGGTCCATGCCTACATTTTTATGTATTTCTGATAAAGTAAGTGTCCTGCATTTTCAAGGCTGGGATGCTTTGCAAGGAGAGGTAATCTTTTTTCCCAGACTGTGATGTTCAGGTACAAACTCCTCTTCAAATGTGGCACAGAGAGAGCAAACTTTATGCTAAGCACAGACAGGAAGAAATTGCTCTGAATTTAACTTTGCTTGTTAAATCAATTAAACAACATGAGGGGGAAAAGAAAAGGGTACCTGGCACATGCACCAGTGGAGGAAACTCACAAGGGGAAAAGTAATGCTGGTCTTGTACAGAACAGAGAACAGCAGTTACCTGTTTCTTTTGGGCCATGAGGTGATTTGTGGGTGGAAAATGCCATGTACTGTAAGATCAATGTGTCCATTATATCCATTGTTGTCATTTTTGTTCCTGGGCTTGTCTTTGCAGAATACTTTTTAAGGCTTTCTTGGTGGTCAGGAGAGCAATCACAGGTGCTTACTTTGGTTAAGGCTCCCACTGCTAATTCTCTATTGCCTGTCTATTGGAATCAATTTCTGTATGGGATAATTCTTTGGTTCTAGTAACTGTGTGGTTCATATAGTCCTCATAAGGACTTTTGATTCATTAGATAACAGAACACTTTGGCATGTCCAGGTTTAGGAAACATGGATATTGGTGGATCTTGTGCAGAGTTCAGCACCTCCAGGACTTTGAATTCACTGTACAGATCCTTGGCACTCCTGACACTTACTGCAGAGCAGTTCCAGGTGGCAGTGCTGAGAAAGTGAACCTCTGCATGGTTCCTGGTGAGTCACTGGGACTGGGACTCCACACACCCAATCCCAGGTCTTGCACCACATCTTTTGTACTTAAAAGTACAGCTGTCGATTAGATTCGTGATAGGTGAACATGTCTTGGCTAGAAAGTAGAGCTGCGCTTTCAATACACTTTTTATCTATCACAGGTTTTACGGGTTTGAAAACTCACGCAGAGAAGTTCTGCAGACTACACTCTCTACTTTTTCCCTCGGAGGGGTGGGGGATTCTTGAATACTCCTGTTACAGCCCTGCCGGGTGTTCGTAGGCTTCCCCTGGGGAGCAGCCCCCGGTGTGGAGGAGGCTGTGAACAGTGCGAGTGGAGCTGGAGCCCCGGGCCCGCCGTGCCCGGCAGTGCAGGGCGATTCCTGCCGGGGAAACGCCGCTCCCGGGAGCAGCCCACGGGAATCGCATCCAGCGGGACTGCGGGGGAGCTCGGGAGCGCCGAGCGCGGGGCTGCGGGAGCGCGGAGCGCAGGGGTGCGGAGTGCAGGGGTGCGGAGTGCGGAGTGCAGGAATGTCCAGCGAGGGATGCAGAGCGCGGGATGCAGAGCGCGGGATGCAGAGTGCGGGATGAGGAGTGCGAGATGCGGAGCTCAGGATACAGAGTGGGGGATACAGAGTGGGGGATGCAGAGTGCGGGATGCAGGGTCGGGATGAGGAATGCGGGATGCAGAGTGCGGGATGCAGAGTGCGGGATACAGAATGCGGGATGCAGGGTGCGGGATGCAGGGGCGGGATGCAGAGTGCGGGATGCAGGGGCGGGATGCAGAGGGCGGGATGCAGGGGCGGGATGCAGGGGCGGGATGCAGAGGGCGGGATGAGGAATGCGGGATGCGGAGCTCAGGATACAGAGTGGGGGATGCAGAGGGCGGGATGCAGAGGCGGGATGCAGAGGGCGGGATGCAGAGTGCGGGATGCAGGGGCGGGATGCAGGGGCGGGATGCAGGGGCGGGATGCAGAGTGAGGGATGCAGGGGCGGGATGCAGAGTGCGGGATGAGGAATGTGGGATGCGGAGCTCAGGATACAGAGTGGGGGATACAGAGGGCGGGATGCAGAGCGCGGGATGCAGAGTGCGGGATGCAGGGGCGGGATGCAGAGCGCGGGATGAGGAATGCGGGATGCGGAGCTCAGGATGCAGAGTGCGGGATGCAGAGACCGGGATGCGGGCGCGGGATGCGGGCGCGCTGCGCTGCTGCGCGGAGCGGGACCGAGAGATGGCGGTACCGCACCGAGAATTCGCCACCCGCGTGTGGGGCCCGCCTGGTCCTTCCCTGCCCGGGAGCTGCCAACGGTCCTGAAAAGGAATTCCGAACTTGCCTGCTGCTGCTGTGCTTCTGGATGCCATCAGGGCGGTCCGTCTCGTTACCACGGCAGGTAACGGCAGAGTCGGTGGTTTCACTGGGGGTTCTCTTAATAATAAACATTTTTAAATATGTCACCCTTAAAACACTAGAGATTTGTCCAAAGCATGAGATTATTTTTTATGTATATAAAACTCAGTTTCCGAAGTGTGAAACTATATTTTTTTTAGTAAGACATTGTGCTGGTTTCAGCTAGGGTAGAGTTAATTTTTTTTGCAGAACAGGGCTATGTTTTGAATTTGTGCTGAACACAGAGTTGTTAATATTAAATTGCTTTTGGTTTTGTTATTGCTGAGGTTACATAGAGACCTTTGCTACTTTTTGTACTGCCATGCTGGCAAGGAAGTTGGGGGTGCTTGGGAGGCTTACGGGGGCAGAGCCAGGACAGATGACCCCAAGTGACCACAGGGACATCCCATGCCTTATGGCATCAGTCAGCTGGGACCTCTCCAGATTCCCAAGACTGCTCAAAAACCTTTCTCCTTTAAAGAAATCATTCTGTGGGCCAAACCCCCTGTAACACAGGCAGGCTAAGAATATAAATTCTACTATTATGGGGAAATAAATCTGATTCTGTATAATAGAGGTATTTCCTATCAGTTTCTATTTATCACAGATCTGGAAAAGGGAGCCAGAGTAGAAGTGAGCTTTAAACCACCATGTTTTAATGACTTGCCATTCTAATAAAGGTAATGGCTACTGAAGAGTAAAACACAGGTAGAAAACAGGCTAACTTTCAGAGACATAAAATTGTCAAACTAGAGATTTTTTATATTGGAATTATACTAGCAATTGTACTAAATAAAATAATAGCTCTCTGTGATTTAGCATATTTATCACTGATTTAGAAAAGAGCTAAATTTGACAAGGGAGCAGCATCATCTGTAGATGAGAGGTTATTTATGTGAGGGTTAGAGAGGCCTAGAAAGAATTTCAAAAGACCCAGCTGAGTAGCATCACCTGGGCAGGCTGATGGCACACAAAACTCAAATTTGTTAAGTACAAAGCATTGAGCTATGGAAGGGAAGAAGATAAGTTACTTGTGTGATTAATTCTTATAAATGGTCCCTACTTAGAGAGCAGACTGAGGTCATGTTTAGCTGTGGTCAAAACAAGTGAAGAAAATATTGGTGTGCATAAAAAATGATAATTAAGAAGTTGAAGAATGTTAGATAAATCAGTACTTTTATATGGAAGGAAGTGTAAGATTATGAGTGGCAGCAACCTCAATAAAGGATACCTCAGGGATAGGTGAAATTAATAAAAGGATGAGAAGAATGACCTGGGCAAGGGAAAAGGCAAAGTGAAAGATGTTTGGTTTTTACCCTAAAAATGAATCAGGCATGAAAGACCTTGATTTAAAAAAAAACCAACCAACCAACCAACCAACCAACCAAACAAACAAACAAAAAAAACCAAAAAACCAATCAAAAAACCCCAAACAAACAAAAAAATCCACCATAAAAAATGCAGCACATTACAGAAAAAGTAGATCTTGAACCTCAGTCCTTGCTTTCTTGTAACAGGAAACAAAGCAAAATTTGTTGTGAAATTAAAAAAATTAACAATAATAACATAAACATGTAATTATATTACAAAACTAATTCTTAAGAAAAATCATTGAGACCAACAGGTTCACAAGATTCAGAAGAATTTCAGAGGCTAAATTTTTACCTGTGGGACTGGAAAGCAGTCATTTCTTGGACTGAAACTTGTGGGAAGTATATGAAAATGTCATACTTCATGTTTTTCCCATACAAACAGATTTAAGGCTGAGGTCTAATGCATACAGCAGATTATTCTTTGCCTATGGGGCTTCTACATCTCTCCCCCAAATTATCTGCAGGTGGCTTCCATTGGAAACAAAGCACGAGGCTGTGTGTGCACCAGGTGAACAAATTCTGTACCCACACTGCACAACATTTCTGTGGTGTGTTTTGCAGTGATCCTGTTCTTTCATTATACTGAAACCACAAACAGGTTGCAGCAAGCCTGAGATGCAATTCAATGGACCAAACAGTGGCTTCCTAATTTGCATATTATTTATCCTGAATTATAAGAGCAGGCAGCTTCCTGGGGAAAAAAAATTGCTTAAAGTGATGCAAACCTTTACATTTCTGCAGAACAGCCAAAAGTGTCTCTGTTATTTCCCAGAGCATGCAACTTCTTAGCTATCAGATCTGGGCTCCCAAATACCCAACACAAAGCTTAAGGCTGCAGAAACATCCTTCTTTGGGTTCTGCTGAAGTTGTTCCATCTCTCCCAAAATTGTTGCTGTTCCTTTTGGGGTGACTTGATTGAAGATCCATGGAGTTCAGTACTGCATAAACAGTTAAATCTCTGTAAATACCTGATAGGGAACACACATGGAAGAGAATCCCAATCTCATTCTTTCTGAAAAATATAATAATTCCATGCTTTGGTTATCAGCCCACAAAATGAATGTAATGGTAACACTTTATGTGAATGGTAATGAGTTAATTAACATTTCTCAAAGTCCTAGAACCTCAGATTAATAGTGCTCTGGAGTATAAAGACATAATATTATTTCATTGAGCATTTGTCATTTAAAAAGCTCTATGCCTAAAGCTTTAATCAAGCTCTGTAAGATGAGAGCAATTTCCTTTTTGCCACATTTGGGTCTCATCTCTGCTAAGATGCATGTGTAGTTAAACCCTGTATTCCTGGGGGAGGAGCACAGGTACCACTGTTAGTATGATCATGGGAGGCAAACCCAGCAGTAGAATCCTACACTTGAGAAAGTTGGAAGAGTTATTTTATGAGATGCTTGTCCTGAGCGTGGCAATAAATCACTTCTATTAGCACAGAATAAAATCTCTTCAGTTAATTATTGTTTTGCTAAAGCTACCAAGTAATAGAGTTTCTAAAAAGACATTTTTTCTAACAAAGACTGCTATTTTTTGTTAGATGAAACAAATACTGGCTACCAGATAGAAATCTGTTTTGGTAGCCCAGGAATACATTCATTTTGGGTACAGTTCCTCTTTGCAAAATGGATTTTAACCATTGAGTAGGAAATTAGTTTATAATTTACCATTATAAAAATTTATAATTTACCATTATATCAGAAAGTAAGGGCACTCTTTTAAATAATAAGCATACACCCACGAATTTTCAATAACACTGCTACAGAAGGCAGAGCTTTCAGTAGTGGTCAATAACACTTATTTGAGCAGCACAAACTCCCTTCAGGTATGTATGTGTGACCAAAGGCTAAAATTCCCCTGTCAATTCACAGCTGTGGCCAGAGGAGCCCGGCTGAAAGCGCCACGACCCCGGTGACTGGGACAGCCGAGCCAGCCCCTGCAGGTGACACTGCAGCACATGGGGACTGCCGAGTGCTTCCCTTTTCCATAAAAACCTGGCAAAAAAACCACCACAGAGCTCCAGGAGTTCCCCGAGTGCCACATGGGGCTGAGCGCACGGTGCCAGCTTTCCCAGCGAGATGGTGCCCAGCTCGGTGGGAATGCCCCTTCTTGTTGCAGTGTGGTTTTATGTTTTATAATGGTTTCGTCTTTGTATCCCCTTATTTTCCCCAAATGGTATCCCCTCCCTCTACCTGTGTAATCCCTTTCCTTTGCTGAGATCATCCCCAAATCCCCACCCTGTCAGTCTGTCAGTCACTCAGCATCCCATCCCCTCCATCTAGAACTTTCGGTCCAGGACGTTGAGTGATCAGCCAGAGGCCAGGGGTCAACCCCCTAAGTGTTACCCCACACGCTGTCCTAAATGTCCATTCCCCAGTATCCATCCCTTAGGGCTGTTTATTGATCAGTAAATGTTACCTGCTTTAGGTTTGCACTTCACCCGGGGCTCTCAGCAGGAGCCCCCTGAGGTTCTAGGGGCTCCCCGGAGCTCCTGAAATAAACCTTGGATTAACCCCTGCTAAGAGCCAGCCCCTTCATCCTCCGCCCTTGTTCCAGCGTCTCCTCTGCTGCAGGTGATCAGCCTGGCTGTCCTTCTGTCCTTCTGTACCCCCGGGATCAGCCTGGCTGTCCTTCTGTCCTTCTGTCCCCCTGGGATCAGCCTGGCTGCCCTCTGTACCCCCGGGATCAGCCTGGCTGTCCTTCTGTCCTTCTGTACCCCCGGGATCAGCCTGGCTGCCCTCCATACCCCCGGGGCACGGGAGGGCGCCCCCATCCCGCTGTGCACGGTGTGGGGGCTGGCCGGGGTTCCCTCGGTGGCACTCAGAGGGACTCAGTGGCACCCAGAGGGACTCAGTGGCACCCAGAGGGACCAGAACCCTTCCAAGGGCTGAGTGTGATGCTCATGCCCTGCCAGGGCCGGCTCCGAGCACCCCGGGGCTGTGCCCGCTCTCGGGAGCTCTGCAGGCAGAGAGCGGCGCTGTGAAACCCCTGTCAATTGTTAAAAATAGATGAGAAACTGTGGTAAAATAGTTGATAATCGTTAAGCACGCACTGTTAGTTTGGTTGTTATATTGTAAAAGGGGTTAAAGGGCAGTTATAGGAAATACGGTACTCAGGGTACCATAACACACCTCAGTAAAGTGCCCCACGAGCCAGCCTGGACAGAAATGTCATGGCCCAATCAAGCGCCTTAAGCCTTCCTGCAAATGAAGGATCCCAACAGAAACCAATCCAGAGGGACAAAAAACAGCTTAAAAAGGGGGCATCTGACCCAGGGAAGCTGTGCTATTCCCCCTGGAGCATCGGGGCCATCGCTGCTGAGCGGCCCCAGCGCCGGCGCTGCTCCATCCCTGAGGGAACGCTCCTGCCCGGCCCGGGCCCCCTGGCTTCAGGCCTTTCTCTTTATTATGATAAATCTGAAATCACTTTAGTACCCGGAGCCTGCTCCCGTTTGTATCAGCTTGGGGGCTCGTGACAGGTAAGCTCCTTCTGAGGTGTTTTTAGACACCACACAGAAACTTCTTCTCTTCCAACCTCCAGTGTTTCTTCTCCTTTACAAGCAGCGAAGCTGAAATAAGATTTTTACTCTTATTTCAAGTGTTTGGGAGAAAAGAAATGGTGACTCCTCTGATTTTTATATCACATTTCCTTTGCAGTTTCAATTTACTAGCTGTCAGCCTGGCCCATTTAATATTAAAAGGTACTATTGCTGACTTCAATATGAAAATGAAGATAAATTCAGGAAGTGCAAGCAATAATTCTGCTCATGATGCAACAGCCATGGAGCTTATTGAGTCCTAAGTGCATTAGTGGTGACACAAGAACGAGACAAACCTGCAGGAGAAGGACTCATCTAAAAAGAAAGCAAGCAGATCTTTTTTCATTCAGAAGGGTAGCAAAGTTGTTAAAATACGTGTACTTTTAGCCTACATTCACAGTAAAAGTGCACATTCACAAGTTCACCTTGCCCAAGCCTGGTTTGCAGGTCTGTGATCCAGCTGTCCTGGTCTCATTTTCATAAGGTGACTCCATCAGCCAGGGAAGTGGGGTCCTGCTGAAAACAATGGGGAATTCTGTTGTTAATTGAATTACATCAGTTCCTATAACTATTACTTTTTGAAGTAATTTTTATATTTACTATTTGTTGTGCTAGCATTAATTAAATATTAATCATAATAATTATGCATAATTATATACATATTACACATTGTACTGATTTTGCACATATACTATACAATAGAGAGTAAAGGTCTTAAAACATGCTATTGAGATTAAATGCTACATCTTTCCAGATTAGAGGTATTTTTCTCAATGGAAATGCTTTAATACAGACATTTCAGTTACTTTGGTTTCTAGAAAAATAATTTTTTTGCAGTCATAGGGCCTGATCTCCGCAGCTAAATTTAACATTTAAATTTAAATATGCACATTTAAAAGGCAGCACAACTAAACTCTTGGAATATATTCCTTATTCTACACTCACTACTCCAAACGTCCCTCACTGCTGCAGTGATAGAATACACATCTGAGGATGAGGAATTCTCAGCACCAAACAGGAGGTGACTTTAACTGTTCTGGTCATGTGCATATTAATTCAAAGCTCTGGCAAACTCCCCATGTGTGATATTTCAATTGCAAGTGGAGTCCCTGAAGGGAAGCAAAGACAGCTTTAAAGCACTACTCACACGCAGTTCTTGGCTGCTGACCCACTAAAGCAGAGCTCTGAGGCTTGGGCTTTGCACCACTCCCATTTCTGCAAGTGGTTTCCTTCCTCCTCTCTTGGTGTGGCTCCTGCTGGGAATGTGACCCACATCACTGGGGAAGCAGGGATGTGCCAGCCTGCATCTGCTACAGAGCAGACTAAAAATACCCCCAACTGGACAGTGTCATTTGGTGCACAGCAGCACAAAGGCTGGGAATGAAAACCGGGCTGTCAGCAAAGATAAATGATGGTTCAGCTGCATGCCAAACCAATCTCAGGGTCTTAGAAAATCCAGAAACAACCATCTGATATTCTGTTATAAACTTAATCTCTCAAGATTTATTATCATTGCAATTTGATGAATTTGCATCAGTGAAAGCATAATAAGAATGTCTCACCCAAGTTTACTATTAATATTTTAAGAAATGAGCTCATCTTGCAGCTTGTTTCAGTTCAAGGAAGTTCTCTGGAAATGTAGATTTTGTTCTAGAAGATGCTACCCTCAGGTTGACATTTTTTTCCTCTGCATATCAGATGAGCCTGATTCTTTTGCCAGTCTCACTCTTTAAAATCCCAGTTCTATAGACTGAATATTTTCAAAAAGACCTATATGTTACTGCTGTCCTTTCTACAGATTCTGTTTGAACTACCTACCTGTTTGATTTTGCTTGTCTGTATTATCAGACACTTGAATTTAAAAGGTATGGTCAAACAGGGGGCAAAAATCACTACACTGCAAATAGCTGCAGGTTCTTAAATTACAGACACAATTTTATACCTCATCATTCATGATATCATCCAATTTTTCAGGGGATAAACTCTCCAGATCTTTGCATTTTTGAGGTGTTCAAATTCCTATTGAATTCGATTTTTAGGATATTTACAAATGTTATTATTAATAAATAAATTGCTGACCTTGAACCAACTTCCCACCTTCATTTTCTGTAAAATGGGAGTGTGATTAGATACAGAATAGAATCATATTAAATGCAGGTCCTGGGCCTTCAATGAGACCTATGTGCAAATGGATCTCACTGGAAGAGCAGCACCACAGTTTTTAAAATTAACAAGAAAAAACATGACTGAAGCTAACAAGCTTTTGCTAGTGCTACTATAGTTATGACTGAAAGTCCCCAAATTACTTGTATACCATTGTACAGATGGAGGAAAGAGCTTTACAAAGATTTCTGTTCATGTGTTTTCAGAAAAATGATTGCAGACTCTTAAAAACATAGGGTGTAAAACCACTGCAGATTGAACTTCATTCTTATTATGTTCTGTGCTGGTTTGCCAATTCTGCAGGCACAGAAACCATGAGAGAGAGAGAGTTCCAAAGCCTTATGAGCTTGTTTTTCTCAGGAAACCACCATTCCTAGAATAGTCCTATGAAGCAAAACATGGAGTTGCCTGGAACTTGCAATCAGAAAGGCCTAAATTAGCAACTCTGAAGATTGTCAGTGGGTTTTTAATCCACATGAGGAGAAAACCACAACTTCTGCTAGGGACATGTGTGTCTAATATCCAAATCTGACTTTTCTGTAACCATCCATCCCTGGGATCACCCTCCATACACAGGCAAGAGTTCATTAGTTTAACACAGGGGTCAAGCTCATGTTTGTGGGCAATTATTCCAGGAAATGGCAAATTGTGTTCCCCCAACAAATCTACAGATTTTTTATTCTCTAGAAACAATATTGACCAGATTGGAGGATACATGTGCATGTTCTACATTTTAATTTAAGAACACTCTAGGAGAAGTTTTTCACTGCTTTTGTGACTACTTATTGATTAGGTTTTTTATTTCCTATATGACTATATATTTCAATCTCTTTTCTGCTCCTTTTATGCTAAACCAAACGTTTGTCAACTGCATCACCATGGCTGAAATATTTTCCCATTCAAAAGGAAGAAGAGCTTACCCTGTATCCTATTATTTATTGCCTTCTCATCTCCCAGCTCCTGGAATTACAATGATCCTTGAGATGTGAATACAGTCTGTTGACACTCAATACCACTATCCAAGGTTAACTTTGCAAGAATTATATGATATAATTTCCTTACTCTTGGAATTCTGAAAGAAAAACTAACATATGCAAAACTCAACAACAGAAAACAACTGGTGTATAGAATTTGTCTTATCTCCCTTATCTTTTAGTAACTGGTGGCTTGATGGGTGCCTAAAAGGATCTGAAATGCACATATTTGACTTAGAGTATTCACCCATTACTGTGAAATGAAGAAAAGATGCATCTATAGGTGCTGTTTATCTTGTCTTTGAATTATTTAGCAGAGCACACACAAAGGAAGATCTTCCTTCCCTCAGCTGTCAGTTACTACCACAGGGCTGCTGTCTCATGGTCCCTGTGCTCACAGATGTGACAACTCACACAAGAGTTGCATAATTCATATGTGCACTTCTGGTGGGACTGATGGTTTGTTTCCTGCCTCTCACACCAGGCACAACTGTGATCTGATAGTCTGATACAGACTTGGTAGCTTGATCTACCTTCTTTTACAATACTGCAATTGATTAGACATCATGCAAAAGAGCTGGGAACCACAATTATCAATTTCAGCAAAGCTACACACAATTTGTATCGACAGATGAATTGTGGCCTTTGGAGCCCAGCAACAACAGAGAGGTTTGTAGGTGCCTCTTGAAACAAGGAGGGCACAGAAATTGAGACAAGGGATGCAGAGAGCACCATTAAGCATCATTCAGACATCAAGGGCATCTCTCTGCCTGGTGCAGCTGAAAGATCTCAGTTCTGTGGGATGCCAGAGAAACAACTTCTGGTAGCCCTTAATTTTCAACTGTGGAATTTCTGGACTGTGAAGAAGACAACAGCAGAGTGAACCATAATCCCTGTGACATCTGCTTCGGCATCCCTGGCATGTGTCCAGCAGTGCAGGATAGCTGCACCTGATAACACAGCCTGTTGGGTACCATTTTTGCTGAGAAAGCTTAAAGAGCAAGCAAGCAAACAAAAAAATGACTGGGCACTGTATCATCAACTTTAGTTTAGTGATAGGGGAGCAAGCTGCTCAAACCTGGTATCAGATGTGGGCAGGAGAGCCCGGCCCCGCAGAGCCTGATGATACAAACAAACCATGTACAGCCTTGGCAGCAGTTACTGAGAAAGTATGAAGGCATTGAAAGCTGACTAAACAAATCAGGAACCTGAAACCAGCAGTGAGGGCACCTGTGCTGGTGCCAGGGAGGTCACCTATGCTGGTTTTCCTGTTGGAGCCAGAGGAAAATGGTCCTCAGCCAGTCGAGCACGGAGGGCTGCACTCTCCCATGGAGAACAGACAAGCCTGCATTGCTAGGTTTTAGTAGATGAGTCCCACTCCTCTCTGTCAACATCCTGAATATCTTCTCAAGCCAAAGCTCTGTCATGGCCAAAGAGGAGCTGATGGGCATCTCCCATTTCAGGATGTCACCAGGAGACCCGGCCTGGTTTGGATAGGGCACCCCAAAGAGGCTCTGCATGGTGGGTACAGCAGGGTTGGTTGGGTCAGTCTCACAGGCGGTTCCTGGCAGTGGATTCCTGCCTTGCTGTAAGGAGTGTACTCACACCCCACTCTCAGACATGTGATACACAGTGAAACACTGAGCATTTCAGTAATTAATGAAGAATCTACTGAAGCAACATATGACAAACATATGTAGATCTACTACACTTTTCTCTGCGTTATCAAGTAATTCAGCAAAATTTCATCCATAAGATATTAACTTATATGCTTCCCTTTTACCCTTCTGTTCAAACTACTTTCACAACTCTACGTTCTCAATTACAAAATTACTCCTTATCTGGCAGTCTTCCACAATAAAAATCTGTATAGGCAAAAGGTAATAACAGTACCACTAAGGCAGCTGAAATTCAGTTGCCTTTGTTACAGTGCCCTGACAAAAACTAAGTGAATGCAATAGCACGTGGGCCCCTATCCAGTCCCCCTGCAACAATCCCATGTTACAGGAATTACCACATGGAAATGATTTAAATCTATCTTTTTAAGCTTCTTTCTAGACCACTTTAAATATTTATATGTATTTATAAAACATGTATTAATTTTGTGTATTTATATTAACATAAATTAAATAAAATTTACCATTTGTACGGTAAAATGTTTAGTATAGACTGTTAAAATAACAATTTTATATCCAATATAAGATACTTACTAAAAAAGTCAAATTTTGTTATCTGAAACATATACAACACTTTAATGGAATCAGTTGAAGGAGGTCAAACAAATGGAACATCATTTGGTGGTCAGACTCTAATTTCTAACATTCAGTAGTAGGACACTATTTTCTATACCTGTTTATAAATGTTCTAGAATTAATTCTAAATTTTGTTTCACTTCTTCCTAAATAGTATTTAGACTCTGTAATATTACAAGTCCTTAACACCCTCTTAATAAGTGGAGTTAGTTATATAGATTTACATTTTACTTTTTGTCAGACCCTATTGTGCCATATACTTAAATGCCAAATTAAGTAGAAAAAAAAACCAGTCTAGTTCTCATTCCCACATTTGCAGCATATCTGCTTTAAAACAATATTCTAAGTTCTAGTATGACTGAATGTCAACACTCTGTCTCACAAATATTCTCTCAGCTCCTCTGTGTTTGCAGCATACCTTGAATGGTTCTAAGGCAACTGCTAATGCCTTACTGATAATGAATTCATGTTCATTTGCTAATCATCAGAATGATTTTTTAAATATAAAGATTTCTCCAGTATTGAGATGGCCATGCAAAATATTTTACCGCAGCTGCCTGAGAAGTACATTTTTGTGGTTTTGCAAGCTGATTCCTTTTTGTGAAAGTCTTCAAAAAAACAAGAAAAATGAAACAAGGATCCCAGACATCTGAATCACCAGACAGTCAAAAAGAATTATGCATATGTTTAAGTATTTGACTTCCTAAAGCAAAAATATGGCATGCCAGTGACCCCTTTGTGTGTGCAGTTGGGAGCAGCCCATTCCAGGCTGCAGCAGGCAAAGGATTTACCTCAGAGCCTAGTCCTTCATTCAAGCCCAACTGGAAGTCAATTTTGTAAGCAGAACAACAATTTAAAACCAAACACATCTCCTTCTTCTCTGGACTGGGGACACTGACCTTATAAATATCTGAAATTTTTCCACTGCCTGTAAACAAAAATGGACTGCAGGCAGTCATGATCATGTGTCACTCTGACAAAACATTCTTACTCCTTGGCTACTTTTTGGAAAGGTTGTTTGCTGTCAATCAAGTCACAAGTTCTGCTTATAATAATGGTGATGACATCAGACCTGTGGAAGAGAAGATTAGTATGGGGAATCTAAATATATAAACCAGAAGGTCATGGGACACATCCAGTGTCAGCTGAAGTCAGCGGCCTCCGTTCAGTTCGATCACAACTGGACTGACCCATGCAGGATTCAGAGGTTTATGTACTTCATGTACTTATTTATTTTCCCTATAACCAGTATGGCTTGCAGCCTAGCATTTTTTAAGGTGACCTGGACTTTGATTTGTCTGACAAGAAAAGGTGATTGTCCCGCTTTTTATTTTTAGGTGGCCATTTATAGCCAGCCATGCTCAGTGTTTCCAGATGAGACTGAGGCCTGGGCAGGAGGCCAAGTGTGTGCTGAGCCTCAGGTTGGACACAATGGTGGGCAGAGCACTGAGGGCACAAAGCACAGGTCAGCAGCTTTCCTGGCAGGCAGAAAAGGACTAAATTTCATTTGTCTGAAATGGGATTTTCGTTGTCCGGGGCTGCGGGACAAAAGGACTGCTCTCAGCCTGACAGCTGGAATGGATGATTTGTGAAATGTATTTTTAGAAGGCCGATTTGCCTACATGTATGCCTGCATTGTCAAACATCCAGGCAGCAGGAGTGGGTCAGGCTGTGGCCACGAGGGCTGTGACACACTGTACAGACTGTGCAACACAGCCCCAGCCAGAGCTGCGTGCTCACTGCTGCTCAGCTCCACCTGCACACACAGCCCCAACACCAGGGAACACTGCTCTGCTCATCCTGCACTCCAACATGCTCTCACTGCAGCTCCACAGGAATTGCCAACCACAAAGGGAAAATCACTGCTGATACAATAGGACATTAGTGGTCAAGTCTGTTTTCCAAAATCACCCTGGTTTTCCCCACATTTCCTTTTCCTAAACACATCTCCATCTGGTTAACAGAAACAACCTCTCGTGAATTAGGTTTTTCCTTTAACACACTCTTTGGGGATTATATTACTAACGTTCATCCTCCTAATCTTATCCCACACCTTGCTGATAGGCATATCCTTATTAACATCTGCACATGGCCATTGTGCCAGTGCTGCTCTTTTCCCAAGCTGATGATTTCTTCCTCCTACAGCCCATCACACTGAGTTGTATTCATAATACATTTCAAAGCTGATTTCCTCTTTTTTTAAAAAACATTGTTACATTTTTTTGTTTAAACTGTGCACTGATTTCCTTCCCTTCCAAATCAAGGGAGGTCTTGGAAAGCACTCTTCTCTTATATGTAACATCAACGGAGAAAACATAACTGAATACATTATTCTATGCTGATCTACATAGGACTTTACTAAATAGTTAATCATACTACCATCTTTCAAATAGAATTCACAAAAATTTAAAAATAGACTACTCATTTTAAATATTGCATTGTAAGACCTCAGAAAAATAATTTTAATGTACAATGTCACAATAGACACCTACACCACATATTTTCTAGCCCTTGAGAGTTTCTTCTTTATTCTTCATTGGTTATTACACACTCTGTTGAATTGCATCTTTTCATGCCCTGTGTATATCAGGAAGTGTGAACTTCCTATTTATTTCACAGTCTGTCTAAAATTCCTGCCATCTGGTAAGACATATTAACTTTGAGGCTACAATTCTTACAAGTCCTTTGTGCCTTTATGCTCTCAATCTATAAATTTAATCTGCAGTAAATTTCAAATGAAATATCTGCTCATTAGAGATAGTTATATGCTAAAAGATGTTATACAGCACTGTAAAAAAAAAAAAAAACAAAAACAAAAAACCAACCACCTTATCTACATATAAGAATATGTAAATATATCCAGGGAGTCAGAATAAAAAATATTCTATTTGTGTGTAACTCCACTGTTAGTGTTGACAGAACCACTTTCTGCACACTCCACTGAATACAATTAAACCAGTAGGATAACAAAATAGGAGCAGGTTTGGATACCTGCAGATAGTGAGAAAGAACACAAGAGGAGAGGAGAGGGAGAGGGAGAGGGAGAAGGAGAGGGAGAAGGAGAGGGAGAGGAGAGGCAGCTCCGGGGCTGTGTTCTCCTGCTGCAGGCTTGGCTCTGCCCAGCCTGACCCAGCCCCAGGGGGGCCACCCTGCTCCCCCTGCTCCCCATGGCCAGGAAATAGGAGCATCCCTAAAAATACATCTCTGTTTGTGTGTGTTAATATCTTCCTCCTCATCCCTGAAAAAAATCCAAAAGCAAAACAACACTAAACCAAGAAAACGAGGAATTTTGGGGGGGGGGGGGGGGGGGTTTAGATTACTTTTAGGTCTTGCCTCAATATCTGTCCTGGAAGGAAGGAAAATTCATCCCAGTACTTTATTTTGTCTTTCCCTTCCTCTTCAGCTTCTTTTGACTCCCTTTACACTCTGTTTTTCCACTTCATAGCTATACCTTCTTCCAAACAAAACCTTGTTGAAACCTCATCAGTCTGTCTATCTTTTTTTTCCAAAATCAATGTCTCAGCGACCATTTAGTTAAAAGCAGAAAAAAAAAGGTAAAAAATTTACCATCTCCAGCCCTTTATTGTACTCTTCCAGTACAAAGAATACTCAACACCTCTCTCTCTCTCTCTCTCTTGAAGGAACCAACAATATGACAGCCTTCTGTTCCCTTGTGTCTTTCCAAGTATTTCCCAGGTATCTCTTAATTTGAGGACTAAATTTACTAGGAAGAGGCATGCTTAGTAGACATACAAGAATCAGAAGGGTTCAGAGGGAAGGCACTGATGAGGAGCCCGGTCTGCCAGCAACCATCTGTTCTGGAGAAGGAAACAAAGCCACAGATTGCTCCCAGGCAGCTCCCCACAGACGCTACTTGAGGACTATTTCTAGCTTGTGGCTAGAAGGTGTCCAATAAATTGACAATTTCACTTCTTCCCACAGAGTTTTCTGATTAGCAGCACTGAAATTACTGTTATTTTCACTTGATGAGTATCATAGCCAAGTGTGTGGGTTTGGGGTTTTTTGGGGGGGAATGAGAGCCAGATGATTGGATGCTGAGCCCTGTAGGCAAAAATTTTGCTTACATGTATTTTAACAGTTTTTAACTACTCTCCTACTACTACACATTGCCTTATTTTCTAACTTTACTAGACATTTCTGTACATCATTAAATGCTTATTCCATTTAGAAGGTAAGATTCTAAATAAGTCATAAAAATGAAAAGCAATCACCTTTTACTAAGGAAGACAGGATTAACAGAGACTCTTTATGTAGAAATAGGATTTGAAAATACATCATTTTTTACAGCAAATTTTTCTGTGTAAAGCCTGCATTAAGCCTGAGAAATAATATGAAAGCAGTTTAAACTCACATCCTAGACCAGGCCTATTTCTCAACAATTCCTAAAGCCGGTAGCACCATGACAATTATGTCAAAGGGATCGGTTTGGGATGATGTTTGTGCGTTTTACATAATTCCCAAATAAATGCACTGAACACCGGTGCTGAACCCTGCAGTTTGTTCAGCAAGTGACTTTGGACAGAAAAGGAATAGAGAACTTTGCAGGTGCCGCCGGCGATCTCCACCTCGAACAGTTCTCCTGAATCGGGACGCTGCATTTGACCCCAGAACAACACAGTGAGAACCCTCACAATTTTAAGCTCATGTAAAATATTCCCTGATTAATTCATCCCCCTCTCCCTTTTTGTGCCGCTGGGCCGCCCCTCGGGCTCTTCGCCCCGCACCCGGGGCCGGTCCCGGGCTCTCCGCGCCCCCCGCCCGGACCCCGCGGTGCCGGTGCCGACCCCGCCGTCCCCCCGGCTCTGCTGCCCGCGGCCGGCACCGCCCGCCGCTCCCGCCGCCCCTTCCCGCTGTCACTCGCGGCTCCGCCCGCCCCTCGCCGGCCCCTCCCCGGCCCCGGCGGAGCCGCCGCCGTTTCCGGAGCGCTCGGCGCGGGGCCCGGGGCTGTCGCGGGCAGGTGAGTGAGCGCCGCGCCGACCCCGCCGAGCCCCGCGGCCCGGCCCGGCCCCGCCCGCGCCCGCCCGAGCCCCGCAGCGCGGCCCGCGGGCCCGGCCGGGCGGGCACCGGGCTGGCAGCGCCCGCGGCACCGGGCGGACGCGGCGCGGAGGGCGGCAGCGCCCGGGGCAGCCCCTGGGCCGCTCGGGAGGCGCCGGCGGGGGCTGGGGCCGGGGGGAGCCCTGGCCGGGGGGAGGCGAGGCGGCGCTGCCGGTTCCCACCGGGACCGTGGCCGCGGTGCCCCGGCGGGGCCGGGCCGGGCCGGGCGCGGTGTCGGGGGCAGCCCGGGGCGGTGTCGGGGGCAGCCCGGGGCGGTGTCGGGGGCAGCCCGGGGCGGTGTCGGGGGCAGCCCGGGGCGGTGTCGGGGGCAGCCCGGGGCGGTGTCGGGGGCTGCGGCCGCCCCCCCGTGACCCGTGTGCGGGCAGCCCGGGCAGCACGGCGGGGCCGGGACTGCGCCTGCGGGAATTCCTGCGCACCTTCCTGCTCCACGGTGACCCGGGGCGCCCGCCCGGCCCGGCCCCGCCGGCCCCCGGCGCTGGGGCGGCCCCGCCGCGCGGCCTCTCCCGGGCGGCGCCGGCCGGAGCTCCCCGGTACCGCGGCAGCGGCGCCGCCCAAAGCCCGGCCGGGCTCGGGGCCCCCGGGCCGCTCCGCGCCCCCCGGGCCGGGGCCTGCGGGCAGCGGCGTCCCCGGCCGCTGCAGGGGCTGCGTACAGATCGTTCACCTGATGCGAGCTGCGAGTGCCGCTTGTTGTTGCCGAGCCTTATGTTGTGTGCATATGGTAGCTGCCAGCAGAAGAGGATAACGCATTTTGGGCTGTAGCTTAAAACTTTATCAATGCTCCCTTGCTTCTGCCTGCTTGAGGGGTTTTATTCGTTTGAGCAGAGAGGAAATGGTAGAGGTATGTATTTGTCGGGTGAATGTCGGCTTAGGAACTTGAAAGCAGTTGGAAGGTCTTATTTGTTTGTTTTATGTGAGGTTGTAAACCCTGTCAGAGGTATAAATTGGCCGTTATTATTATCATTACTGATTTTATAGAGGCACAGATGTCTGGGTGTTGTGACGAGGGCCATACCTCAGTGGTGCGTAGCTGCAGTAAACTTGGTGTTACCGAGTGGCTCCTTCGGAGGCACATGCAGCTGGCACGGGCTGAGGCTTGGCTCCCAAAATGGCACTGCATCTGGAACTGCCTTGGACAATCTCTCATCTACAGCTGCTGGATTTTCAGGCTATTGTTGCTGGATGTTTCTGTTTCCTCAGCTCAGTGCTGTCGGCAAATAGGCAGTGGTGCCCTTGAGGAGCTGTATTTGTTTTCTGTGGGCACCGTCGGCTGAAGCTCCCCTTCCCTCACCTCTCTGAGGTGTGTGCTATGTGTTGTGTGGCTCCTGGCCACGTGAAGCTTTTGGTGTGCAGCTCATGGGATCAGCAGTGTTGGCCCATTTTGGTATGTGCACAGGTGCTGTTTGTGCATCATGAGTACCAACATGATTTTGCACTTGGCTCGAGTCTTCTACTGGGCAATGTTTTTACAGAAGATAAAGCTGGACCCTTCTGTAAAGAATGCCAAGTTTTCCAGGTTCAAGACTTGCAGAAGGTTTTTCTTTCTTCCTGTATTTTCTGTTCTTTCCTTCCCAGCAGACCTTTCTAAGTATTTAATGTCTGGTTGTGATGAAGGTGTGTTTTGTGTTCCTGGTGCTTGGAGAAGCCAGGCTGGAGCAGCTCAGTGCCACTGCTTTCTTTCCGTGCCTCTCGTGGTGCTGCTCCCTCAGTCGGTGTAAGGCAGGCTGCTCTCATTCTGTATCAGGGGTTACTCAGGGTGCTTAGGAAACTGGAAACAATGCGTACAGGGAATATTTTTCTAATTGAAAGTCTGTTCTGAGACTCTGAATTTTGGCTAGCAGGTAAATGATCCCTCATAAAATGTGATAAGGCAAGTGTGTGCTACCAACGTGTCAAAGTGAAGTCTGGGTTTCTTCTGCTTCTTGGGTGTCACCTTGGGTTTGGTCACTGGCATCTTATTTTTCTGAGGGTGTGCTGTCTCCAGCTTGAGATCTTTATTCCCCACTTCTTCCCACTATTTATTATTTTTCAACACTCCATCTGCCTCAGCATACAAATGGCGTCCAGTTTTTCTTTGCAACAAAACAATTGTATTTTTCTGTCCTAAGTAAGCTTTTCTTTAAATCTGACACTGACAGTCATTTTAAGTGCTTACACTTGCCTTACTCAAAACAGGGTTATGTCAAGAGAAATTGTGCTGCTGCTTTTGTTTATGTGGTAGTACTGTAATAGGAAAAGACTTGTTCTTGGTACAATGAATGCTGGTACACCAGAAATCCTGCTAATGATAGTGATTAATGGGTGCTGCTCAAAATAGCTATCACTGCTGATATGACTAATTGTGCTGTATGAAAAGAGCTCCTTTATTCCCAGTAATCTCAAGGTGTTTCTAGAGTTCTAGAGAAGTGTCTGATCAGTGCAGATAGGTAACTGCACAGGGAGATACAGAACTTGCTGGAGTGTGGCAGCTCTCGGGAGCTTGCTGCTGTGCTGCAGGACCAGTCAGGGCTGAGCATGAGTATTTTCTTGTGGTGATTGTAGGTAGATAGAATATTATTACTGGAATTGGGTGTTAGCCAGTGCAACAACCTACGTGTTGCAAACAATGCCAGGGTATTGTCAGGAGCTACAGAAGGGGTTTATGTTGAACATGAAAGATGACATTTCCAGCAGCATGGGTAACCTCATCACAGGGTGCTCTGCTGGGGCTGGCTCTGAGGGCAACTGGCGCTGCTGCACTTGACAAAACTCTGTGTTGTAATTGCTCTGCTCCTCCTAGAGCTTGGTGATGTGTCTGGATGCCCTGCCCAGGCCTTTGGTGACAAGCTGGAGGCAATCCCATGCTTCTGGGCCACCGTGCATTCCAGGTTCTGTTTGGATTTTGTATGTGCTGGACACTTAGTGGGGACTGTGGATCTAAACCATAGGAGGTCCTGTGTCTTGATACCTGTAAAATCTGAAATTCTGGCTTGTAGGATGAAAAAATGTATTGAAAATTAAGTAGAATATGTTAAAGATGGGTTTCACACTCACCGAGAAGAAGCTTGAAGTTGTGTTTGTTGCACCTCTGGCTTTGTGTTTCTTCTCTTCTGCTGTTCATGTACCTCAAGACAATTTTACATTAGGAGCTGTTTAGACATTTGTCCTTTCAGCCATCAAAGAAACCCTTAAGGTGTGTGTGGGGGAATAGGACACATTCCATTCACAAATTCTGCTTTGCAGGTGAATTGCCAATTTGGTCTGATAGGATTCCAGTCTTGTAGTGTTCTGTGGATAAACTGGTTTAGTCCAGTCCTTGAATTTTGTCCAAATGATGATTAAAACAAGGAGAGAAAAAAAGAATTTTAAAATAGAACTTCAGAATGATAATTTTGGTGGTAATGAGGTGTGTTTCACTTTGAAGAGCTCTAATGTGACTAGACAAATTGTTTTGAGAACTGTGGTCTTGGAGTTTCAATCTGGTCTTACCCTGCTGTAATTAATGAATTATTGTGTTGGTTATTTAAGATAAATTTTGGGGAATTGATCTGTGTGATTCTGTTAAGGTCACAAGCTTTGCATGAGGCAAACCAACTTCCAGGGATTCAGGCTGGAGTGCTTTGGAGTAAAAGAAAAAGGAGTGAGTGTGTGTGAGAAAAAGCAAAATAGAAGGTTTAGAAATGCTGGTCAAGCCTTGAAGAATGACAGAAAAGGGCTGAAAAGGGGAATGCCAAGGAGCCCAGGTACAGCTGGGGGAGCCCTGGGATGTCTCTGAGGGTAGGGGTGGGTCTGAGGTGGGAGTAGCTGGGGCTCTGTGAGCCTTTCAGGCATCTTTGAGAGGCTGTGCAGCACGCCAGGCATTTTCCCAGCTGTGATACTGCATTCCATCGATGGCAAATTGGCTTCAGTCTGGTGATAACACACGGCAGCTTTTCCAACTCCAGTTGGAAGTGTGGTATTCTAGGACTTGGCTTTGAAAACCATTTGCACTAAGGAAATAAATATTCTTCCTTCTAAGGAAAGCCCTCGTAGGAGAACACAATAGCATTGGCAGATAGAATTTTTGCTGTATTAGCTAAAAAGCAAACCAAAAACTTAAAAAAAAAAAATTTGCTGTAGAGTAACTGTCCATGTTTTACTGCTAGGGTCACATTGACAAAATAATGCCTTAGGAAACATCTTTATAATGCATCCCTAAGTTGTGACCAATTCCTGCTTATGTTTTTAGTAACATTTTCTCCCTGATATATCTGATGAGTATTTTCCGGTTTAGGCTAGCTAGATTTTCATTGTTCCTTCTTTGTGATCTTTTGTTGCTGACTTTCCTAAGAGTTTTCTGCTTTTTCAGGTGGTTGGGGGTGTGGGGTCAACGGGACTCTGTGGTTTATCAAGCATTATTACAGTGGGGTACTTGTCAGGCATTAACATTTTCTGGTAAGCATTTCTGTACAACAGCATTGCAAAAGATAGATTCTTTGGGAAATTTCAACAGGAGAATTCTTCCACCACCCTGTCGGTCACTCCTCATGTTGAGCTATTCTATTTTTGTTCTTTCCTGACACTACCTCTGTGCTGGTTAGAATGCTGTAAGGGAACATGTCAACTGGCTGTTTAATAGCAATGTTTTAGGTGTGACTCTTGTTTAGTTGTGCACTCAAAGTTGACATTTAAATGGTACTGTCCAATTATAGAAAATTCCTCGGGCTCTGTGTCGTGTACTCTGCAATCTGGAAGCAGAATAAATCTCCTTAACCTAAACAGCTTCTGAATGTAAGAGAAAGTTTGTTTCCCTTGATAGAAATAATAATTTTGAACTTAGTTTCTTTAATGCTTTATTTTAACACGTTTTGGGAACTCTAAAGCAGAGTTGTAAAGGACAGGGTAGGAGAAGAGCAGGAACAAGGGACTTCCTTTTTTCCATTTCTCCACAGGCATCTCTAGTGTGATTCATTCATGTGAGGGTTGTCTACCAATGAAATTTATCTCTAATCCTGTCAGTAACTGAGTGTTTTTAGTTTCCCAAGCAGATTACCTGACTGTCATAACTGGTATGTTTGCGAGTTTCTTGATGGTGTTGGGAATTCCTCTGGATTTACTGGGGTAAAATTAGATCCTCTGAAGCGTGTCCACTTGATTTGTCTCATACCAGGATATTCAGGGCAATGATACTAGGCATTTTTAATGAAATTGAACTTCCTGCTCTTCTGTACGTATTACAGAAGTTGGCTGTGTACCTGAGAACACTTTGAGTCCAAACACAAGGACTTCCCTGGAGAAAGATAAAGCACC
The DNA here is from genome assembly GCF_037042795.1 of Molothrus aeneus. Classification (NCBI taxonomy): domain Eukaryota; kingdom Metazoa; phylum Chordata; class Aves; order Passeriformes; family Icteridae; genus Molothrus; species Molothrus aeneus. The sequence goes on from NC_089656.1 coordinate 2,296,975, forward strand.
TGAAGGTCTGCAGCTCACATTCCAGGAAAATCTGGAGATCTTTCCTAAGAGTCTAAGTACAAGGTAACATTTTTTGAAGTCCCTTAAAAATATTTGTAGCTGGTAATCTCATCCTGAAGAAGCCAGCTATTCTTTTTATATGATCATGTAACAAAACTGCTGAAAAGCAGAGAGGGCTGTGGGGCCTAGGAAGGACACACACAGAAACACTCCTCTTCTTGAAAGACTCTTCTCGTGGCTGCATCCTCCTAGCTGCAGTGACAGCCTGGGGAATCACAGGGGAAGATCACAGTGGGTAAATGTCATTCTGTGCCACACTCCAAAAGATTGAGGAACGTAACCTCTTTCTGGTGAGTATTTCAAAATGTTTCTCAGAATGCTATTTGCAAATCTTGCACCAGATGGTTTTGTATCGTGTGGAAGGAGGAAGGATACAAGGAGGAAGAGGGTACCTAAAAATGTTATTCTTCCAGTTCTGTGTGTTCTTCTTCAGGGCAACTTCAGTGTAGGATGAGTTTGTAATCTGCAAATACTCAGAAGAAGCCGTGTTTGTCAAATGCAGGTAAAAATGAATGCAGGTGTTCATTGTTTGTTTGAGGCCCCTGTGTTTGTAAAAGATGGACAGATCCTGAGCAGAGAAGGTACTTGGTGGGAGAGGAGAGTAGCAATGCTGCTTGTGTGGAGTGCTCTGCAGCTCTTGGTGCAAGCAGGAGTTAAGGCCAGGTGGTGTGGAATAGCATTGACTCAAACTGTGTGAGGACACTGTTCCAGAGTCCTGCCTCATCAGTGCATGTTTCTGAGCTGCAGAATAAACTTTATTTAGCCTCTTACCAAACACATAGTTAGATATTTATTTGTGGTTTTTCGGCTGAGCAATACAACTTGCAAATAGTTAAATAATAAGGCAATAAGATCGACCCTTTCTGCTGTATGAGATAAGCATTTGCAAGCAAGTGATGCAATCAAAAACTTTAATATGATGATGAAAAATAGATCTTCTCCTAAATATGCATGTATTCTTTAGGAAAAACAAAAACCTTTAACTTACTAAATAAACAGAATGAAGAAACTTGGTAATGATCAGAATTTTGTTTTACTGAGTTCAGTTGTGAGTGGTGCAGATGACACCAAGACTGTTGTTGGCAGGAGAGCAGAGGTGTGAGTGGCTACTTGGACATTCCTTATGTACAGAGAGCAAACTGGACATCCTTCAGTAACTCATAGTGCAGTACAAATAAATTGTCCTTCCACCAGTGTGAATAGGTGCACATCTTCTGATAGAAACAAGGTCAAGGCTTTGGTAGTGTTACACTTGTTCTGGCTGTTTTTAAAGAGAAGTTGGTCAAGTTTATGTATACAAGAGCAGGGTAGGTCAACCAAAAATTAAATTTCCTAAAGTAATGCAAGTGTATGTGAACTTGTAGTTCCGTTTTTGTTTTTTCTGGCTTATTTTTGTTTCATGCTGATGAAAATTGTATGGAGTCCTGGAAAGAAATGTCAGTTATTAGAACCAAACCCTGAAAAACAGAGCATGGTATAGCAACATTCTGCTTTTGGGAGCATGCTTGGTTCTGTATTAAAATGTTGGAGAAGTCCTTACTCAGAGGAGTCTTTCTGTCTGTCTTGTATTGCCTTCAGAAGGAGAATGAAAACATTTTTTTGAGCAATCCTATTAGATCTTATAATAAACTTCTTTGTGTAAACATTGCAATAATTTCCAGGGCAACAGATTGTGATGTTGAATTCAGGACTTTGACCTCATTCCAGGCCCAAAGGGGAGCAAAGCTTGTAAAGTTTTAGGCAGGTATTACAAAATAACTTTGGTAATTAGCAAATTTTATATAAAACTTGGCTGTGAATTTAACACAGCCTTGTTCATACCTCCTTCTTAGCAAAGATATTCTACAGATCCAGATTATCAGTGCTAATTTAAATGTTGTCTTTCACATGAATGGCTATTTCAGTTTTAAGACCAAATGCTGGGTTGTGGGCCAGTGTAAGGTCTGGTTTGGCAGTCTCTGGTCAAGTGCACTTAGAGCTTTTTCCATGTGGAAAAGTGGTACATCTGCCCTGTGCTATTTTGAAGTCAATCTGTTGCTTGCTTTAGTGGTTAGAAAAGCTCCTTGACTGGTTAAGTGAATCCATTGCTCTGCAGATGTTTCTGGATATGAAATCTGTTGAAAACCACTAATGATACATTTTTTGGTTTTGTATAGGAATGTTACATTTTTGTGGTGATGAATTGGTATGATAGATTAAATCTGTCGTTGACACACAAGATTTAGGGAAATGTTTTTTGGGTAAAGTGCATTTTCTTCCTTTGAAGATGCAGCAGGAAAAGAGCTTGTTTGGGTTTTTTTTTTTTTTCTAATCTTAGTTTCTGGAATGGTTGGGTGGTAGGAGGTTTGACTGGGGTTGTCTGATACAGACAAACAAATGAAAAACAGACCATGGTTTGCTCTGTACTTGTGCTTCTGCTGAACATGGGTTAGAAGATGAGAGCTCCTGTGTGTGCCCTCCTTTTCCATATTTCAGTGATCATCAGGTGCCTGGCAGATGCCAGGAGCTGTCCCTCAGGAGGTGCCAGGTGGGTGCTGTGTATTGGGGTGTTTCTGGAGGCTGTTCTTGCCCAGGTGTGTTAGGTGAACACCATGCTGTGGGAATTTCTCAGAGGAGCTCCTCTGCCTTTAAAGGTGCAGGATATAAGTTTAATTTGCTCTTAAACAGCTGCACAGTTTGTTGTTTGTGCAGTGCATTGATGGGGGGTTGTGACAATTTGCAGTGATTTTTACACTAAGCTTCTGAGGACATGTCTGTAGGTTGGCATGTTGCTGTTCTTCAAGTTCCTCTATCCTTACCCTCTTATTCATGATTCCCTTGCACTCAGGGGGATTATTGATGGAAATGTCTGTCTAGACTGCCTTCTCCTCTGTTTCAGCATCTTTTGCTGTGTTTCACTTGAGAGGCCTTCATGGCCCTTGACTTTATGCAGTGTGAGAGATGAAGACTGCTGCTGGTTTTATATGACTTGACTTTATATGACTTTATATGACATTTGGCTTAATGTTGTAGTTTGTTCTTTTTCCTGGGACATTCACATTTTTATGGGGCTTTTTTCAGCTTCACATTGCAGCCAGTGGGTGCTTTTCTCTGTCTGATGTCATATGTTGTTACTGGTATTTTAAGTCACGTTCTGAAACAGGAGAAAATGACATATTTCAGTCAGCTGCTTTCTGCTAAAAGGTTGTATCTATATTTTGTTCTGAAATTGTTGTAGGACAGATGAAGCAGTTTCTTTCCAAAAATTCTTGTGCTTTCAGGGAGGCAATATATTGTGTCTTCTTTGCATATGCTGTTTGATATATTCTGGTCTGGAGCATGAGTTTTCTCTGCTGTGTTGATTGTATTTCGCTGCACATGAAATGAAAGACCAAGAAAAACATGTCTAATATAGTTTACTAAATTTTCTACACTACATAATAATGCTCCTTTTCCTTTTGACTTAAAGCTTTGTAGTGATCCAGTCTTCATAATCATGAGTGTTCCCAGGAAGGTGTCCTGTGTTTTGATTCAGATGTTCAGTGTGTTGAAGAATAAATTATAATATGAATTCAGGGCATCTTGCATATTGCATCTATGCTAAATATTTTTCTCTAAAATGAATTCTAATGTGAGCAAAGTTAAACTGGTATAATTTGGAACAGTAGACTTTAGGCAAAATTGGAAGTAGCTGTGTGTGAATATTGATTATTGTGCTCAGTAGCATGTGAAAAACCTCATCGTGCCTCAAAGCACTGTTGCCTTAGTGGACTTAAAATCCTTTATTTAGCTGTTGCTAAGGATTTGTGTGGAGGATTTTTAATATTTCTTCTTTTACATCACACCATTGACCCAAGTGCTGTAGCTCAGTGGCTTTCCCTGGCCTTACACTGTCACAGGCAGGTGGTGCTTTGGCCAAAGCTTGGTGGGTTTCTGTCTGACACAGTCCAAACCTTGGGGTCTCAGGGGAACCACTTCATATATTCTGAAAAAAAGCAGGGAATGGTAATTGCAGCTGCAGAATAACCCTCAGAGGAGGGAAACACTTGACAAATTGACTTACATGTGTCAGTGTGTGTGTCCTGTGTGTCCTCAGGTGTAAGATGCCTTTGTCTTAACTGCTGGGTGCTCCAGCACAGCAGGTCAGGTACTGTGCACCTCTTTGGTAAGAACCAGCATTTACAGGACTAATACTTCAAAAGTGATGCTTTGTAGATGATGTGAAGGGAAGAACTGGTTTTTGTTTTCTCTGGTAAATGACTTTTCTTAAAGCTGCTGCTCCATGTTCTTCCCTATGGAAGATGCTGCCTCATGCTGGGCTGGTGGTGAGCTGAAGGTTGTGTGCCAGGTACTTGTGGCTTACTTGCACTTACACTGCAGTGCCTCTCCTCTTTTTTTTGTTGTTTGTTTTCTTTTCTTTGTACAAAATGTTGGGTTTTGTTAAATATGAGAAGAGGGTAGTAAGAAACACAGCAAAGCAACTGCTCATGGTCATGAACTCAATAAGTAATTGAGAGAGACTATTCAATGTAATCTTTTAGGACTACAAATATTAGGTAAAAAACTCTTTATGAATAACAAGATTAAATCTGTCACTATGACAAGAGAGAATGTTCTTTGCTGAGGGGGGGTAGATTTAGATTAAATATTAGGAGGAAATGATCCCCTGTGGGGGTGCTGAGCCCTGGCACAGAGAAGCTGTGGCTGCCCCACCCCTGGAAATGTCCAAGGCCAGGTTGGATGGGCCCTTGGAATAACCAAGGATAACTGGGATAGTGGAAGGTGTCCTACCCATGGCAGGGCTGGGATGAGATGGGCTTTAAGGTTCTTCCAACCCAAAACATTCTGTGAATTCAGGATAAGTCAAGTCAGGTATTTACAACATTGGTGTATGGTAAAAACCTCCATGCCACAAGATTTTTTCATTGATGCTTTTTCTTGAGTAGTTATCTTCTAGGTGCTTACTAGTAGAGGTTGCTTAATTTAACATTGAAATAGTTTTTATTAGTAGTAAATAAGTGTCAGTTTGGACTAATAAAAATCCATTGTTGTGACCAAAGTGTGGACAAAGAAATGACCCCTAAACAGAGTGTATGTTTCAACTTCAGAGACAAATGCCAGCATAATCACCTGAAGAATATGAAAAGCAGTCCATGGAATAATTTTCTGTTTCAGACAGAGAATAAAACATTAGCTCTAAGAGGAGCTAAGGTTCCATTTTACAAGTGACTCTGCTGTTTAAAATGATTTTCTGATAGGCATGCAGCAACTCAGAAAGCAGCAGGATGCCTCACTAATAGCATTTGAGAGCCCTAAAATATAGTTTCATCTGAATTTTGAATATTGTTATATTGATATGCTGTGAAAAAAACCCATCAGTTTCATTGCCAGGCACAGAATCATCTCCATTTTTTATGCTGCTGAATCCAGTCACTGTCCTTTCCCCCGTGCTTATTTTTGTTCTTGCTTTTAGTTATATTTTTTTTTCTTTCCTGCTTTAAACTTTAATTGCCATATAAAACTCTCCTGATTGTATGTGTTACATAGCAAGGATTGGAATGTTAGCTGAAAGATGGGGAGAGGAATCTGCCATGCTGAAAATGCAAAAGATTTCCTGTTATTGTTACTCAGTTTGGTGCGGGTTAGTGTCCCTGGGGCAGCTAAAGCACTGCCCAAACTCTCCTTGCTTCATGGAAATGCACAAGTGGTAGCAGAGGATAAAACCCCTTGGTGTATCCAATAATACTCTGATTGTGGTTAGTCCCAGTTCTGTCCTTAGAACACATTGTTCCTAATAAAATAAATGCACAAAGTGGTATGGCCTGCTCCAGCTGCAGAGTGTTACTGGATGCTTTGAAGGAAGGTAATTATTTGATTTATTTCTAGACTTGAAATTTTGAGAAAATGTCTCATTGAAATCCGACTCCTTCAGTGGGCAGAGCATGCATTGTGCAGTGTGCACGTAGCAGGCATTGTTAGGTACATGCAGGAAATCCATATTTTGTATTGCTGTGGGTAAAACCAAATCTATGAATACCTCAGTGTGTGGTAAGGATCCTTGTCTGATGCTGTGGGGTTTAAGCTGGCTGGAGTTAATCTGAAAGTAGGGAAAAGAAATTGATGATGGATCAATGTTGTTGAATTGGAAGTAAAAAAGCAGGATATGTTTTTAGTGTTCAGAATTTGCAGGAAACTCCAAACTTCACGTTATAAATAGAAATGCAGAAAATAAATGTGGCATCCCTATGTTTGTGCATTATAGTGTTCCCTGAGAGGTTTCTACAGATAGATATTGTGGATTATGTAGGATATAGATACTGTAATTGCCTAACAGAATAGTTCTAAAAGCAGAGCAAAATCCTTGCAGAGCTGTAGAAGGAAGGAGTATTGGTGCAGTAGGAACACAGCTCCCTATTTTTTGCCATCTTAGCATGGTGGGGAACAAGAGTGGATGGAAATCCTCCTGCAGAAGCATTTGCTGCTTTCTTTGGTTGTGCTGCAGCCATTGGCACTTTCTGCTGCCATCAGTAATTCAGGGGCACAGGACACACAGGTTCAGGTTTTTATCAGAGCCTGCCTAATGGGGGGAAATGTGGAAGAAGGGACATTATCATTAAATAGAGAACATAGTATAGAACTACAGTGGAAGTTGAAGCCTTAGATGTCAAGGTCCAGCAGCAGGGCTCTTCCCAACCACTCCATTGTTCCCTGGGCTCTGTTACTTTGCTGCTTTCTTAAAGCAGATGCAAGAAGGATTTTTTCCCTAAATAATAATTTCACCTACCTTCTCCAGAGCCATTGTGGAAGTAGTTGTTTCCATAATATTGATTATGAAGAGCATGGGCATTGAGTTCTGTCCAAACTGAGCGTGGCTGAGCTGTAAGTGCTGTGTGCTGGTTCCACAGGGGCTGCAGGGATTTGGAAGCCGTGAGTGTGTGGGAAGGTTTTAGCTGAGATCTGTGTTCAGGTGGAAGATTCCTGCTGTGTTCCTGAGGGGTGGATCTGCAGTGTGCTCCCAGCAGGGAGCTGTGTGAGCTCAGCCAGGTGTGCCAGGAGTTTGTGGCAGGTAGCAGAGTCACAAGGCACGGTGGCCAATTCACTGTTTACTAGATCACACTGGTGTCCTTGTAGATCATACTTACTAATTTAAATGGGGTTGTTAAATTAATTTTTAAGCATTAGTTTAGTGACTGTGTTGTTAAGTATCAAATAAAGCCATTAGGCACTGGGTGCTCAGTGTCCCTTTAACCCTGCTCCAGCAGGGACAGCAGTGATAGCAGCACTGCCCCCAGCACCTGCTGATGCTCCAGTGCTCCAAGTCAAAGGCTGATTTTTCAAAAAATAGTTCTCAGGTTTTCTTTCAGAAATTAAAAAAAAGGCTAAATTTTCAGTGAGCTTCAAAGCTTTTCATGAGCTCATTAGTAATTTGAATGTTTCCTCTGAAGGATTGTGTGTTGGAAGGGTTGTTTTGACTCAGTTGGATGTGCATTGCATGCTTTATTGGAAATGAAGGCACAGATCAGCATGCAGCTCCAGCCTGCAGCAGTGACTGTGCTCCAGGAGCCCTTGCCCTATGAAGTAATGATTTTTAAATGGTGTCACGTATGGATTCACTCTGGTACAACTTGGGCTTCATCCTTTATGACTAATGAAGAATATTCTTAGCATAACTAAAACCACCTATGCTGTGTTCCCACAAGTTTGTGAAAGATGGGAGTGGAAACAGTGCTGAAAAATTAAAGACTTTACTGCTGTCCTCGATGAAGACTTAGAATTGCTTCAGTACCTTTCATAGTAAAGGCAGAGACTGTGGGAAAATTAACTTATGTTTACATTGACAAGCAATATTATATTAGTTCTTTAAATGATGCATTTTATAACTCTGGTGTCCATAAAATGCTTAATTAATTCAGTGTTTTGAAGTAGCTGGGTTGTTGGACAGTGCTGTTGTGATACTCTTTTTCCATTTGACTAACAGTATCCTTTTGAAAACATATTTTCACATATTTTCCTAGTGGCATGATAAATTTTTGTGGCTGTCATTCATTGACATGAGAATCTCAGTGAGGTTTTTTAAGATGCTTTGAGTCCTTTTTTTGAGGTGTGGTACAGAAGTTTTCAAATGTTGACCCTTAAGACTCAGTGAAATTACCATTCAAAATATGGGTTTATAACATCATGTTTTTGCTGAGGAATGAGGCAGTCCTGACTTCTATTTCTTTATGTTGACAGTGTAATTTTATCCAATTTTTTTTTAAGAAAGAAAGTATTGTTATCCCCCAGGAGTCACCTAGGAATCAATCTCATGGGCTGCTGCTGTCATTGATAACTTTTGTTTCATGATATCCAGTAGTGGATAAATATGTTAATGAGGTGACTCTTGCCTTCACAGTTTCTCTGTTGCTTTTCAGTCCATTCCAAAATCCAGCTCTGCTACCTTAAGAAGTTCTCACACTTGATTTTCTCTAGTCTGGTATATGTTCACTTATCTACTTCTATTCTTAATTGCTGGAGGCAGTCCTCCCACTTACACTGTTGGCTTTGTGTGGAGCTGGTAAGAAATTCAAATGATGCCCTGCTGAGAATAGGATGGAAGCTGAAGGAGTGGGAGAGAGAAGTAGAACAAACTGATGGTATTTACTAGAACTGCCTGTGCAAAATGGTGTGAAACAACCCATATTGATTGTCAAGCACGTTGATAAGGTATATATGCAAAAAAATTACATATTGTGTCATAACACCTAATGTCATGGTTCAAGGATCATTCCTCTTTCTTAATTTTGCTTCTGTGGTCAAGTTGTCCTGTAACTGTTCATGACTGAAATACAATTTGGAAAGTAATTTTGTGAAGTACTAGTGGCAATTTCTTTGCTGTTAGCATCCTGGGCTGGCTAATTCTCTAATTAATCAAATCACATCAGTACAGTTGGCCTTGTTCTGGAAAACTTGCTTCTGTATCGGTGTGTTGTGAGTGTTTTGGGGTGTGGGTCCATGGGAATTGCCTTTTCCCCTCAGTGTCAGTGAGGGTGGTCCCTAAGGGGCAGGGAGCAGGTTGGGTGGCACAGCCCTGGCTCAGCAGTGCCCAGCTCCCCTCCCTCCTGGGGGCTTCCTGGGGCTGAAATCCTCATTTTGGGGTAGGCAGAGGCGTGCTCAGCGTGGCTGGTGCAAACCCAGCCCTGCTTGTACCTCTTGGCACTCCTGGCCATGCCAGGCTGCAAGCTCCAGGCTTGGGATGTGTCCTGGAAACTTCTGGTTTTTCAGCACTTCAGAGACAGAGGAACCTTTTTTCATTCCTCTGGGAGCTGTTGTGTGTCAAAGTGCTTTTGTGGGAGAATTTGTGGGAAACATTTGCCCTAGCAACTGTGCAGATGGGTATAATTGGTAAAAATAGGAAAGAGGGTTATGGGTTCTGGTCATTAATTAAAAGTGGAGGGCTTGACCACTGCCATTGTGGCCTAGATGGGTGTCTGGTCCAGTAGGGCACTTTTAATTGGCTTTGTTTAACAGAAGTTACAGAATCAATGGCAAACAAACATATTTTGTCATTGCAAAAACCCAAACCAGTTTAAGCAAAGTTCTCCTAAATAGATGGTGTCTGATGAGATTTTGTAACAAACCCCTGTAATTTGTAAGACTTTAACCTAATGTCCATAGATAGTCTCTCAAGTATGAATAATTGCTGGCAGTTAATGCTCTGCATTGCAAACTGCCCTGAAGTGCAGACCTGTTGTATTTTAAGGTCTTTAGATAAACCTTCCAACAAATTAAGCTGTTTCTTTGCAGTGGAGTACTGACAGTTGTGTTTAATATCTTTACCAGAGAAAGCTTTAAACCTATATTGTATAAATACATTGTTTCTAATGCTCTTAAAAGCAATGTTAAATTGTCCTCAACAAGAAACATATGGCCATAAATTCTGACATACTCCATGCTCTGTCCTGACTGTCGGAAGCAGAGTGTGCAATGTGGAGGATATTTAATTTAAAAAATTGGGATAAGGGTCGTGAATTGTATGCTAGAAATAGAAAATAAGATTAGAGGTTATGTTTCAGGCATGGAGCTGTCTCTGGGGGGGGAACAGAACAAGGTTACTTCAAGGTTTGGAGCCTGGCTGGGGGATGGGAGAAGGGAGGAAATCCAGCAGTGGCTAAAAATGGTGCCTGGGGGAGTTTGTAGTAATGCACACAATAGGAGTTGCCAGGCTGAGGAATTGCCCTGATGCTGAGCCTTGTGCATTGTAGCCTTCTCCTTGCTGGTGCCAGATTAGTCATGGGCAGTGCTTGGTACCAGAGGGGGGGTCCTGGCAGCAGCACAGACAGTCCTGGTGCTGAAAAGGTCACTTTCTCTAAACCTGATCCTGGGGAAATGTGTTTGGAAGGTGCCTGGCCAAATCCATGGTAGATGCATCAGCTGCTATTGAGACATTGCTTAAATGTATTTGGCATCTTTGCAATGTCTCGTGGCTGGCAGAACTTCCCTGTGTCACTGTCAGGGCAGCAGAAAAGCCCTTTGTCAATAAAAGCTGCTGGGAAGGAGTGTCAGCATGGCTTGAGTCACCTAAATATCATTTAACTGAAGCTTAGTCTTTCATGTTGCTAATAAATTTTAAGTATAATTGACACATCAGAAGGTGCCACTTAAAATTTTAAATGTTTCTGTCCTGTCTTAGTTTGTGAACAACTCCAGCTCTTTTAAGGAGTGTGGAGAGGTCTCCTAGCATGTATTTGGTTTGGTGTGGGCTTGGGATCTCCCACTTGGGTGTGTGCCACTGTTGGGACCTGGTGCTTCAGGAGGAGCACACCTGAGGTTTCAGGAAGGTCTAACAAATAATCAAAGTTTAAGTCTCCATGTTCGCCTCTGGATGTTGTATTTCTACTGCAAAGATCAATCCCATTGTGTTAATTTGTTTTATGGATTAAACCATTACAATTGTTTCTCTTTCAAAAAGCATTATACCAGCATAAATATCCCATTGTATCCTCTGCTGCACAAAAGAGTTCTTGCACAACCCAGTGCAGAAATATTTGGCACATAACCTGGTGACAAATCATGCCCATGATTGAGGGCTTAGTTGTTTATATAAAACTCTCAGTACTCTTAATTTCAGGACGTGGTAAAGTGGTGTGACTGTGTTTTATATGTTGTAGATTAGGATTGATAATTATTTAACTACTGATGATTTTATTGGGAAATATTTGAGAGTTCTTTGGTGAATCATTTTCAACCTAAGAACAAGGCAGTTTTTTTTAAGGCAAAAATCCCATTCCATCAGTATTTCTGTGCACATCAGTGTGACTGCTGTGTGCCTTTCCCTGCTGTATAGTTACTGCAGAGCTCAGAGCTGGGAGGGAGGAGAGTGCCAGCAGAATTCTGTGTATGCATTTGTTAGCAAAGAGCTCTTGGGGAAGTTATTTATACTCCTTGGTAGCATCTACACCGGATTTATTTTCCAAACGTGTAAATTTATTTGCACTGAAAGAAATTAACTTTGTTTTTAAGAATGTTAACTCTGTTTTGAAAGAAGCAGCAAAACAATTGTTAAAATATTAAAATACTTGCTTTTCTTAATAAAAGGAAAATAACTTTAATCAAGCTAGTCTTCACAGGACAAGCATATAAAATGTAAACCCCAGGAACAATTGCTTTTGAAGACAGAAATTTCTTACAGCTTTCTCAGTGTAAGGAGTGGATGGAGGAGACCCAGGGCTGCTGCAGAGTTCCTCAGTGTGCAGCTTTTTGATGTTGACCTGTGGCTTATTTTGGCATTTACGTTGTGTGGATGAGAGGCACCAAATGATTGTGTGGACTGAAATAGCAGGTGGGATTACTGGAGCAGCTAATGGAGGCACTGGAGTCTGCATCTCAGCGCTGGCAGCTGCTGCTGCTGTGGCCTTGGCTGGGGCAGGCAGAGGATCCTGAGTGCCCAGAGCTGTGCCTGAACCAGCTGCTGGCAGCACCTGCAGAGGGCTGGGCAGCTCCTGGGGGAAGGAGGTTTGCACTGTGTGCTGTGTAAAGCAGGCAGAGCAGCAGAACAGCCAGATAAACACTGAGCTCTGGGTGGTCTCCAAGGGGGAAACCTTGCAGGTGGCAAGTTTGGGCTCTGTCTTTTCCTTTGAATTTGTATTAGAGATTTATAAACTGGAAGGGGTGCTGTATTTGAGCTTATAACTAATCCTATTTTGGCCCCAGCTATGCAAGATGAGTTAAGGCTATTTTAAAAATCTCATCTATATTTAATTAAGCTTTAAAAATTCTGGCCTTAATGAGGAGGTGAATTCTGTACCCAGGACACACAAGCAGCTTTTTTGATCAGAAAAAATGAGGAAAGGTTATGAAGTATGCATGCTACTGCTCCTACTTTGCTAATCTTTATGATCTCAAATTACTTGTCACCACTGTTCCTTCATCAGCTACAGAGATTAGTTCTACATATGATAATATATTACAAACCCTAGATTTGTTAGAAATAAAGCATTTTGACTGTTCCAAAAGTCTCCTGTTACAGAAGTCTAGTTCAAGAATGATTTTTAGAATTAAAGTGAAAACTACTCAGCTACTACTATTTATGGAGTTGCTATTTACAGTACTATTATGCTTTTATAGTATTATGTACACACTAATGTTTGGTTTTGTTATGGGGAGGGAGACTGTAATTCACACTGGATTGCTCTGGTTTATTCATATCCTGTGACAGTGAATCAGATACTGCTGTCTATATACAGACTGGATTGCCAGCCAGCTTTGGGCCCAAATATGGTAAACATAATTATGTTCATTTGCTGTAAAAATACATTCTCCTTAGTTTAACATTTTCATGATTACAGTTTTCTGGTAATTCCATAATTTTCAACATGAGAGGGATATGAAAGGCGTAATCATCGTGTCTCTCTCTTCAGTGGAGAAGATAGTTTGTTTTCCTGGGCAAAACTCCAGCTGTTCAGTGATGAATTTATGCTGCTCAAATACAGTGAGCCCATAAAGCATTTGGAAAGGCTGTTCCTGGGACAGGAGCTGTGCTCTGGAGACAGAATCTCTGTGTGCACAGACAGTAAAACCCCGAGGCTGCAACTGTCCTGTGGCACTGAGGGGATCTGCTGATGTCAGTTTTTCTGATTTGGACTCCTGTTCATATTTTTGGAAATGAAATTAATATCATTTCAGAATACTTAATACTTCTCAAGTAGGAGACTTTCAATGAATGAGTTGGGAGAGCATTAGGATAAAGCTCCTACTCTGTACTGAAGGGAATAAATATTGGTAAATATTGGATTAGGTTTTAATTTCAGTCACAAAGGAGTGTTTATGGTAATAGTTATTAATGAGAAAGAGGATAGATTCCTCATGCTAGATAGTACATGCTGCTGTGCCATTTCATTTATACAAGGGGGTTAGGATTAGTACATTTAATGCAGCTAAGAAAGTGCACTTGCAGGGCTTTTTCATTGCCTTAATGTAGTCTGGTATCAAGAATGTTGTAGATGAATTCTGTGGCAAGTGTTGAGAATTCAGGAGCAGCATAGTAATTTGGGTGAGGAAAGATTGTTGGTGTTGAGTTACTCCAAATGTTTTGAAAGCTTTCATCATCCTTGCTGCAAACAGGCAAAAAAAATCACATACAGGCTTTACAGGATTTGCTGTACATAATCTGTCTCATGTTTCTAGTACTCAGAACTTCCTTCTTCATACAAGAGCTTTAAATGTGTGGATGAGCTATAATTTTCTCTGCCTTGAAACACTACTTTTATCCAACAGCACTAAAATAATTGAAATGCCTGCTGAAGTTACTCTGAGTTTGGCTTAAGTTGTATAGCATCACAAACTCCTAAAACAGTTTGGCTTAGGGCTTTATTTCGGTGGGAAAATTCAAGTGTGTGTGATGGGAAGTGCAAAGTCCTGGGGCATTTCTGAAATGTGGGATCTGTGTTTGCAGGAGCAGCAGAAGGGCTGCAAGTCTGAGAGGGAACAGCTGAGCTGGGATGAGGAAATGTTGCTGTTTGCAGAGGAGTTGTAAACAGTGTGTCCTTGTGGCACTTCTGTTCACTGCCTTCAGTGGGCGCTGGGGGTGGAGAGAGTGACAAAGTAAAAATGGCTCATTCAGGCTCCAAAAGGGATCCACCTCAACCTCCTTTATTTTATCCCTTGGAGGTTATAAATGGATTTGTAGGGAAAGGCAAGAGCAGGGTGAATTTGTGGGCAATACTGATTTAAAGCTGTCCTCAACAGCTTGCTGGGGTTTCCTGAGCCTGTGGTCAGACTGTTCAGTCACCCAAGGGAGCCCCTCTGGCAGGGAGGGTGCTGAGAGACCAGAACTGCACACTAAATGGGAAATGTGGGTCAACCATGGATTTGTGCAGTGCCATAAGTGTGTGTCTGGCTTTTCCAACAGGGCTGTTCCCTTCCAGATCTATTCTTCTGACTCTGCCATTCAGCATCAGGCTGATGTTCAGCAAAACCAGTCAGCTGTAGCCCTGAGATCACCTTCCTCAATGGTAATGATCAGACCAGAGCTCATCACTTTTTGTGTGAGGTTTGGATTCTTTTTCCATGTATGAGTTGATAAATTTATCCCTAGTTAACCTAGTGTCTTTAGTCCCTTGCTCCTAAGTGTGTGTGTGTGTGTTTACATATATATATATATATATATAAAATGTGTCAGAGTATGCAGTATGTCATGCCTGAATAGTGTGGTATTGACCTGGGTTCTTATTCCCACTTGTCTTTCCAAGTCTTGTTTAAGGTGTGATTTGTTCAGGACAATGAAAGCTTCCTCAGAAGAACCTAACTGTTGAAGGAAGATGTGTTGAAGAATTTCTTTCATTTATTTCTCTGTGTACATGGTCAAAGAGTGGGAATTATTCCCATTTTTCTGGGTGTGGAAGCTTTTTCTGCAGTGTGAGTCCATGGACAAATCCTTTTAAGCTGATGAGAATAAAGCTCTATGTGGAGCCCTCTGCCTGGTTTCTTGATCTGCACTGACTCAGCAGGAACTAAGCTCTTCAAAGGGATTTCCTAAACCTCTTGAATGAATTTTAGTAGAAATTTCTAGCATGGATCTTAAAATGTGTATTGAAAACATCTCTTACCAGTTACTGAAAACAAAATATGACATTTGCTTGTGCTGGAAAACTGCAATTGGTGGGGTAACAAGGAGTTTAACTCTTACCTGACTGTGTGGGAGACACCACTAACTGGACATGGAGCTAAACATGTGCCTAAGTTCATCACTGAAGTGAGCCCAGAGGTTTAAGATGTCTACTGTAGCCTCATGGTTACAGTAGGATGGTTTAGTGTTGGAGTTTTTTTTACTGTTTTTTATTGTATTGTGTTCGCCCCTCCATGTGAAAGCTGGTTTTCTGCATAAACTTGGAAAATGGTGATTTTTGGAGTTTTCAGTACACAACTGAGAAACAATTAAATTAATTTTCTTAATGCTTGTTTTTCCAGTGAAGTGCTTGCTTTTTAAAACTATCATAGACTCTCTGTTTACATTTATACTTTTGAATACAGTAATCAGGAGTGACAGGGTGAAGAAGAATTGTGGGTGGCTTCTGCTTAGAAGGACTTCAAGTGTGGATGTGATGTGCTGGATGGGGGTGCAAAGACAGACTTGGGAATTGTCTCAGGTGGCCATAACTGGACCAATGTGCATAAGCCTGACCAAGTAATATTCCTGTTCCACATATTATAATGGAATATTTCTCTAGCTCAACCTTTCCTTCCTGACTTCCCTTCAGCAGGAAGTGAATCTGTGGCCTAAAAAGATCATTTACAGGAACATGTTAATTTAATCTCAGGATTTTGCAGAATTGTCAGCTGACTGTCCCTGGGTTGAAACCCTTCCTGCAGTTTTTGCCCCTGTTTGGAAGGGCAGTTTGTTTTCCCATGGATGGCTGTCCATGGGCACAGATGTCTCTTCCTGGGCAGTCCTGTAGAATCAAAGAATTCTGCAGGTGAGCTGTTCTGGGAGGCAGAGCTGTGCCTTTTCTACTGAAATTTGTGCTGCTTATGCTTATTTTCAGTCTGGTCCCACAGGGTTTTCCTCATCCTAGCACATTTTCCAGCTCTGCTGGGGGAGTGTGGTGGTGGTGAGTGCACCCTTTTGGGAGATGGGAAATGGGGCCTGGAGGCTCCCCTGGCTGACAGTCATGTGTGGGAATTTCTCTTGCTGTGTGCAGGGGCTTTGTTAGGCTGTTTCCCAAAAGAATGGGCATTATTTTCTTTCTGTTTCCAAAGGGGAGCAGGTCCTGCTTTCAGAATAGGTAACATAAGCACCTATTGCCAAGGGAGGGTTGAAGCAGTGATCCTGATCTGACACAGCATCTATTTTTGACGTTGGCTGAGGCACACAAGGCTGAAAGAAGCTCTGATTTAACACATTCCTTTCACCAGCTTTTCCTTTTGCTGTCATGTCTTATTGCTGAGACTTGAGTTAGTGCTATTTCAAGTGTTGTGTGTTTTACTTCAAACAAAGTGCAAGAAGTCTCCTGATGGACTGTAGGCTCTGCCTTGGAAAAATCCAGTTCCTGGGCTGGCAAGTGTGAATCTGACTGAGGGACATGGCATGTGAATCTTTTAGGGAGTGCAGTCACACAGGTTTATAGGGTTTTTGTCTGAAGGAGGTGAGGTGCTGTAGTGCTGAGCAGGCAGGACCCTCAGCACTTACCTAACTCCCCAGATTTGATGTTCTTCAGCCTTTTCCAGTTCTCTCTGTTTCTGAGTGGTTTTCATGACAGAATTGTTGGTTATTTGGATTTTTGGGCAGGGCATAGATACATTTTTGTCTTTGCTTGTCATTTTGGGCACCTAACAGAAATGACCCCAACAGGATTGTTCAGTACAAATGCAGAAGACAGAAATAAGCACAAATAATTTACTGTTTTTGCTTTAAGGAGTGTCATTTTGAAGGGAAGAAAACTCAGAAAAAAGCATAATAAATTAGTTCAGAAACTGTCTATAAAGCTAGGTAGATATATCATCAGTGAAATTGGTGTTTTGAGTTAATAATCAGGTTGCTTGTTTAGCAGATCTCAGTGCTTTGGTTGGTAATTGCTTCACTGCTAAGTGAGAGCAGGTTCCAAATTAATAAATTAATAAATTAATTTGGAAATTGGGGGTGCTCAGTGTGATTCTAGCTGAGCTGTGCTAACTGCACAGGCCCTGTGCAGCTCCCTGGGGGCTCTGATCCCCAGCTGGGGCAGGGAGGACACGGGGGCACTGCCAGGGTGGCTGCTGGCACCCCTGGGAATGGGACACCCTGGGAGAAGGATGTGTCCAACAGGAGCTTCATGGATTCACTAAGGATTCACTTGACTGCTTTTTTGGTTTGGTTTGGTTTTTTTCCTCCAACTGTTCTGGGCAAGCAGCCAAAAAGGAATCCCAATGAGCAATTCATGAGCTCACAAGAGCTAAAATGATTTTGGTGTAATGGTGTATTTCTGACTTTCCTCCATCCTCCTCTAATAGGAGATTTTTACAACTTGAGTGACAAAAAAGCCCATCCAGGAGGTGCCTGGGTCTCCTGGAGGCTGCAGCCCACCCCATTAGAAAGCCCTGGAAAGCAGGGCTGGTTTTCCATCCTGGATCTGTGGCTCCAGCCAGAAGCAGTTGGGGTTGGGTGAGGAGAATCCTCTCCCTGCTGCCATTCCTGGGCTGCTGGGGCTCTTCTCCTGTGCCTGCATGCTGCCAGCTGTGGGAGTGAGTCTGGAGAAGCCCTGAGCCTCCTTTGCCCTGCTAGTGAAGATAATCAATACTTGTCAACCCCTATAAAAGCATTTGCATGCTTTAAGTATTTATGATGTGTTGGTAAGAAATTCCAGGTGCAGAATAACTTGGTTGATGTCAGAGGTGGATGCATATTTTCTGCCAGCCAGCATTACTTGAAGGTGGCTGTTCTTGTTGATTTTTGAAATGTAGTTTCAGCTCTTGTATTATTCTGAAAAGTTTTGCGTTCACAACTGTGTTTGAAAATGAAAACAAATTTTAAAAGCTCGCATACATTTAATTTGATGTGTTTGCTCTTCATGGGTGGATTGGATATATTAGACAGGTGCCATTCCTCTGGCAATTTTAATAAAAATAGATGTGGTGTATTGATGAGAGTAGTGGAGAAGCTGTAGTCAAAGTCAGAATTTAATTTATCAGGTTGAGATTTGCTGCTGAAATTAGAACTGTTTTTTATATTGAATCCCTGGTCTGGGATTCAATTCCAGACCAATTCCAATTTCTAGTAATTTCAAATTCCAATTTCTAGTATTTTCGAATAGATGTGTTTTATAGATGTAATCCATCTTCAATTTGGGAGAGTCTAAAATGAATCAGCTCCCACTTAAAAATGTGATGTCTGTCTTAAAATAGCTCCTGAAAAGTAGTTGGGGATACCTGACTGGTTTTTTTTTTGACCTGATTATGTATGAGGATCCTGAAAAGTTTGCTTGGAGGAGTTTCCACTGCCTTAGTCCCTTGTGTTGCTGCCTGCACTCAGTGACCTGTGCAGCAGGAGGAGCAGCGGAGGTTCCTGCTGCTCCCTGGGGCTGCCTGTGGCTCACCTGGGGCACGGGTGCCACCCTCTGCCAGGGCCCACCTGGCTCCTTCCCGTTCCTCCTGGCTCGGTGGTGCCCGTGCTTTCGATCCTCTGTGCTGCTGTGAGGTTTGCACAGCCAGGGCTCTGTGCTGCCTCCCGGGGCCCTCCTGCCCCTGCCAGCCCCGAGCTGCTGTCAACCCTGGGCTGTGCCCCCCAGCTCTGTGCCCCACCTCTGGCACACACACATCGCATGAAAATTCCTTTCCTTAGGATTTTTCCCCTGAGAATGGGAATAACAATGGTTATCTGCTGCTGTGGAGTGCAACAGGTGCATCTGGGATTGGGCTCATGTGGTTGTTTCTAATTAATGGCCAATCACAGTCAGCTGGCTCAGACTCTGTCTGAGACACAAGCTTTCTCCTTTTCTTTTTCTCTCTTTCTCTCTCTTTCCTCTCTCTCTCTCTCTCTCTCTCTCTTTCTCTCTCTCTCTCTCTTTCTTTCTCTCTCTCTCTCTCTTTCTCTCTCTCTCTCTTTATCTCTCTCTCTTTCTCTCTCTCTCTCTTTTTCTTTTCTCTCTCTTTTCTCTCTCTCTCTTTCTCTCTTTCTCTTTCTCTCTCTTTCTCTTTCTCTCTCTCTCTCTCTCTCTCTCTCTCTCTCTCTCTCTTTCCTTCTCTCTTCTCTCTCTTTCTCTCTTTCTCTCTTTCCTCTCTTCTCTCTTTCTCTCTTTCTCTCTTTCT
The DNA here is from genome assembly GCF_037042795.1 of Molothrus aeneus. Taxonomy (NCBI): domain Eukaryota; kingdom Metazoa; phylum Chordata; class Aves; order Passeriformes; family Icteridae; genus Molothrus; species Molothrus aeneus. The sequence goes on from NC_089656.1 coordinate 2,316,271, forward strand.
CTCTTTCTCTCTTTCTCTCTTTCTCTCTTTCTTCTCTCTTTCTCTCTTTCTCTCTTCTCTCTCTCTTTCTCTCTCTCTTTCTCTCTCTTCTCTTTCTCTCTCTCTTTCTCTCTCTCTTTCTCTCTCTCTTTCTCTCTCTCTTCTCTCTCTCTTTCTCTCTCTCTTTCTCTCTCTCTCTCTTTCTCTCTCTCTTTCTCTCTCTCTCTCTTTCTCTCTCTCTCTCTCTCTCTTTCTCTCTCTCTTTCTCTCTCTCTTTCTCTCTCTCTTTCTCTCTCTTTTACTTTCTTTTCTTCTATTCTTAGCCAGCCTTCTAATGAAATCCTTTCTTCTATTCCTTTTAGTATAGTTTGAATATAATATATACGATAAAATAATAAATCAGCCTTGTGAAACATGGAGTCAGCTCCTGGTCTCTTCCCTCGTCCTCAGGCCCCTGTGAACCCGGTCACTCAGGTCCTTCCCAGCCGTGCTTTCCTCTCCAGGCTCTTTGCAGCTGGATGCCCACACACAAAGTGTTGTTGCCTGGTCCCTCTTCCAGCCCTGAGCCAGCTGTGCTGGGGACAGAGGGACACTGAGCACTCCTCAGGCCATGCTGTACAGGTTTCCCTTGCCCTCCTGCTCCCACTTTGCTGTGCAGGTGTTGAGGACCGTGTGGAATATCTTTGGTTTAAGGTGTTCACATTTGGGCATGGGGTGGCCTGGCCAGTGATGGATGGGATGTACATGTTGGTGGTGGGAACCTGTGAGGGTGGAATGGCAGCTTTCCTTGTGACTTTTGGATTTGCCCCACATTTGCATCTCTAAATGTCAGGGAGACTTCTGTGTGTTTTTGACAGGAGGCCCTTGGCTCTGGCAGCTTCCTGGCCTTTTGGCCTCACCGTGGGTTTGTTTGTTCAGGCTTTTCCTGGGTAAGCAATCTGGCTGCTCTGGCTTGTCTCTTTTGGAGTTAGCTTTTTTTTTGAACATTAATTGGATCTTGTTTGTTTTACATAAATGGTGGGTGCGGTGTTGAGTTGATCCTGAGCTTTGGAATCTGTATCTCATCTAATTAAAACCAGCATGAAATAGCATGAAGAGTTACATTCAAAAAGTTGGCTCAGGTGTGATGAACTATCTTGATCTTCTGTGTTTTATTGTTTATTCTCTGGAAGGACAACAGAATCCATAAAGAAGACCAACTGAAGGCAAACTTTTGCCAGCTTTTAAAGTTGAGGTCAGAACCTTTTTTAAAGCACTGCTTCCTCTGCTCAATTTCTTGTGTTGATTCAGGGGGAAAGTTGCCTCCTCTTGTAGCAGGGTAATCCCAAACAGGACAGAGGGACTCCTCATGCTGGTCCAAAACAAGCTGGGGGTACCAAATTCCACTTGCCTGAAAGTCTTCCCTGTTTGTCGTATCTCTTGTGACTGGTGAATTTAAGAAAAAGCATTTTTCTGGGAAGTACCCAAGCAAAAATATTTGGATGCTGCATTTAAAATAATTAGTGAGTAGATTTGCATTTGCACTCATTTTCCTGCAATTTTTGTTTCCTCTATGCAAATAGGGCCATTTTTAGAGGAGCTTGTGCAGCTGATTCTCTGGGAGTTCAGACAGTCCAAACTCGTAGCAGTTCCTTAATTTTGGCATTAACTCCTTGAAGTGAGAATGCAAACATCATGTTGGGCTTTTCCAGTAGTGTTTGGCCAAGCAGGGTAGTAGACCTGGGTATATATTATGTATTATGTATTATATTGTATTCTAATTATATATTGTATATTAGTTCTCAATAAGTGTTTGATAGTACCTGAACAGTACTATTTTGGTTTTGATTACATAAAGGAAGGACTAAAATACCTTTTCGTGTGGTATGGTAACTTTCTTGGTAATTCCTTCACTTGGTTTCTGTGAGTATTTCTGTTTCCACAGAATGAAGTATAAGCCTAAGGTTATATTTTGGGTGATAACATGCTGTTCCTGTGTCACTAGAATTTAAACCCTTGGTAACTTTTTCCCCCTGAGGTGGCAAGAGGTAGATTGGCCTGAAGTCCCTGCGGTTCAGTGTGGAGCCCTCACATTTAGTGCACACACCAAGAGCAGTGGGGAAGGGAAGGGAGAGCGTGGGAACCTTCTGTGCTTCACTTTTTCAGGGAAAGATGCAAAAGGAGGAATGTTTATTTTGTATGTAGCATGTCAGAGAGCTCATTAGAGTTTCAGACATGGTATTCAGACACATGTCTGGTGTTGAGGCGTGCAGCTTTCCTCTCTCTGAATAAATATCAGCTGAAGAGACAAGCTGTCCTCTTTAAGCTTCTGTGTAGGTTTTATTGCAAGAGAATTTTGAAGCTGAAGAATTGAGTAAGTACCTGCAAGTTTGACTACAAAATTGTCTAGAAGTAAAACACAATGATTTGTCATTTTTGTTTGTAACTGTAGAAAGTATGAAGCCACCATTTTTTTCCCTATTCATTGCATTTATGTTCTTTTAGGATGCAGCAGGTTTATGTAATGGCTAAATATTTGACCATTCCAAATGAGTTCAGCGTGTTGGATCCTGAAAGGCTCTGTGTGTAATCACAAGCACTGAGCTGAGGTACATCTCTGATAATCTCATCTAAATCAGTACCCTGGAGCTTGAAAACCTTTCCTTCTTAGTTTTTTCTTTCATGATCATTTCTTAAGTTCCTCTGCAATGAGAAATTTCATGTCTACTTAGGAAAAACAATCACTAATTTACTTACATGTTGCATTTAAATTAACTAACTCTCTTACTCCATCTTCATTTATATGCAATCAAGGAAACCAATTTAATCATGCTCTCCACTGTAAGACACCATAACTTGTAGAACAAGGAGAAAATTACTTTCAGCTATGCACGTGATATCAAGACATCCTGCAAAATTATGGTTTTAATGAGTTTCTTGCATTTTGACACATTCAGTGTGAATATTGGGAGAAGTAGTTAGAGGGAGGTAAGTAGTCAGCTTGGAGTACTTTCAGGATGCTGAAATGCATATGGGAGTTCCTTTGAGTTTTAGGTTTTAAAAAGTGCCAATAAGAAGGAATATTTGCTGTAGATCTCTGAACCATCTGCAGCAATGATTTCCTGGAAAACTTGTGTCCTGTTGTATTGGGAATGAAGCTACCCAGCTCTGGATGTTTTGTCCTGCTGTGTCTTGCCTTCTTTATCTGTGGGATGCTTGTATCCTACATATGTGCCAAAATGGGAAGGAATGAATGAATGAATGAATATTGTATGTGTTCAGACAGATGGAAATAAGAAATTCTTCCCCAGCCATTCTGACAATAGGACTACAGATTTCATTGCTCAAATATAATAGCCAAAGGAACATTTTGTTGTTAAATGGAAGGGTTCCTGGATTGTTCTTCCAAGTACCTTTGACATTGCAATTGCTGCAGTGAGGAAAGGGATGTCCTTGTTTGATAGAATCAAGGGGGTTGTGTAGGAGAGGGAGAGAGGGGCCTGAAGTGTGACTGGAGCTGGGACTGGGCAAACTGATGGGAGGAGTTGTATCCTTCTGATATTCCCTGACACTGTGTGAGTGTCTGGTGTTGAACACCTTGTGCTCCATCTCATCCCTGCCCCACTGCCCAGGCTCTGTTCAACTTCTGCAGATGCCCTAAGGAGCTCTTGGCTCTGCAGCTGCACCAGGGGTTGCCAGCAGGAGCAGGGCAGTACAGAAGTTGTCCTTCCTCCCTAGTTGGATGTGTGCTGAGAGTGTTATTTAGAGCAGTCAGGTTCTTAGGCAGTTGTGCCTCGTGTACCACCTTGTGAATGAGAGATGCTGCCTGCCCATCACACTGGAATGGGACATGAATGTTGTATTTCTCAGCTAATCTCAGGTAGGATTAGGCAGATTTATGTGTTGTTGTACTAAATAAAAAAAAGGGACCTGTATCTGTTGACTTAGTAAACTATTAAAATAAATGGGAAGTTCTGCAATAAATTATGGTGCATGAAAAAAAGTTTTAATTGATTCAATTTTTAAATTATTTTTAAAGGATGAGATTAGAAAATGTGATTAACTCCCCTTGAGCTCTGCAGTAATAACCTTTCACTGTTCTTAACTGTGCAGGACTTGCACTGGGGATTAAGCAGACTCTTAAGTTTGACAGCCTACAATGAAAGAATTAACAAGAAAATATCCCAGTGTTGAGTTTAGCCACAGGATGACACTGGCTTCTAACAGCCTTTTAAACTCTCTCAGCTCTCTCCCTTTGGATCTTGGGTGTTGCTGACAGTGTGTGCCCAGAAATGTGAACTGGGACACTGCAGGAGTTAAATTTTCAAACCTTCTCATTGTTCTCTAATGTATAATTTTTTTTTTTCCCCTTTCACAGGAAATGACCTAGAGGCCTTACAAATACATTTGTGCATTTTTGTTCTGAGTCTGCAATTGAGGGCAAATGCAGTCTGGAAGCACCACTTGTTAAAGTTACAACGGAAACAACTACCTCAACAAACAGGGAAAGGGGAAGAAGGCTTGCAATAACAAACACTACAGTTTTTAATAGCTTATACTTGCAAAGTCTTCTGTAAACAGTCCAGATTTTTTTTCCCCCATCCAATATTAAGAAGAGACACTACAAGTAAACTGAGTTGGCAGACTGGATCTGTCAAGACATTTGAAGATATTTGATCTGCTGACGTAAGGATTTGCTTTTTCAAGGAAAGAGCCTCTGCACTGCTTTTATAATCGCTGTTGATCGGTGGTTTGCTCCACTTTTCCTGATACTACTAATGGGAGAATTGTATTAAGGTATTGCTTCTAAAACTATTACTTGCATTGACAAAATTAACTTTCGTAGATGCAACAGCAAGGGACAGTGTTGTGCTTGTGAAGAACTTGTGGGCGATCACTCCTCTGCTCCAGTTGGCTTTCCTGCCTGCGGAGGGGATACCACACAAGGGACAGAGCAGAACTGAGACACTTGGGCTTGCTTTGTGAGTACAGTTTATAACTGCAGCAGGGCTGCACCCAGCATTGAAAACACGGAGTCAGCAGATGTGCTGCCGTTCCCACTGCTGATACAGATTATACAGGCGCTTGCCGTTCTGAAATGCCTTTTGTGAAACCTGCGTGCACAGTCCTGCGCTGTTACTGTACATAGATACCCGAGGAAGGAATTTGACAAGTGATTGTGAATTGGAGAACTCTCTGGACAAGCACTCACTTATGTATTGCTGCAGTGCACAAGAAAGCAAAATGGACTACAAGCGGCGCTTCTTGCTTGGCGGGTCCAAGCAGAAGGTGCAGCAACACCAGCAGTACCAAATGCCCGAGCTGGGCAGGACCCTGAGCGCCCCGCTGGCGTCCCCCAGCACCCCCCTGGTGTCCCCAGCTGCTGCTGGCGGCTGCTCCCACCCCGCCTCCCACACCACTCCCATCGCAGACATCCAGCAGGGAATCTCCAAGTACCTGGATGCGCTCAACGTCTTCTGCCGAACGAGCACTTTCCTCACGGACCTTTTCAGCGGCGTGTTCAGGAACTCGCACTACTCCAAGGCAGCTATGCAACTGAAAGACGTGCAGGAACATGTCATGGAAGCGGCCAGTCGACTCACAGCAGCAATAAAACCAGAAATAGCAAAAATGCTGATGGAACTGAGCGCAGGAGCTGCAAACTTCAAAGATCAAAAAGAGTTCAGCCTACAAGACATTGAGGTAGGTTACCCTGGAGGATGCTGTTGGGCACGTGAATTTGTATCATGCCTTCTTAACTGGATTTCTCTTCAAAATCCCTTCTACATCAAAAGTTTTATCCACCTTGCTGTGTATTTGTGGGTGATGCTGGTGGGAAAAGAAACTCATTTCTTACATACTGATAAAGTACTAAGTCAGTTGTGAGATCTGACCTCCATCTATGTTAAATTAGGTATTTAATAGATATTTCTGTAGAAGAACCAACTAGACAAAAGTTTTAAACCATTTTCTAGTTTATGTTAGCTAATGTTTCTAAAACTGTTATGCCATCATATTCTGAATCAGCCTACACTTCCCTCGGAATGAGTAATAAATACCAAGGAGAAACCTGAGCACATGGGAGTAGCATATTGTCATCAATGTTTCAGTAATACTACATATTCATTGACTAAAGAGTGATTTTATCACTCTTTAGAACATTTTTGTCTTTTTGAACTGTTGTGAGAGCAAAATAACACACTGTGTGAGATATTAGTGCTGTAAAAATTTGTCATGACTTTTCTACAATGTTCCTGTGCTGGCAGTGAGCACCCAAGAGTCAGGATTGAGAGAGGATCCCCAGCTTCCTGCTGTGCCTGCCTGGGAAGGTCTGGGTGTTTCTCCTCCTCTAAATGTGTTGCCTAGCAGGCCGTGTCAAGTGATAGTCACAGAGAAATCCCTGCAGTTTTAAGCAGCTCCTTGTGTTTTGACATATTTCTTCACTTTGCAGCAATCTGCAGAGTTATTCCTTCAGAGCTATATCCTGAATGGAAAACTACTTTAAGTTCTCTTGGTTTTGATTCAGGTTTCAGGTGGCTTTGTCAGAGTGAATGTTTGTGCCTGTCAGGCATTACCTGCTTTCTCTAGCGGTGCCACTTGCAGATGGAATCCTTTGGGAAGGTGCAATTTGTCAGTCAGCTCTCCCTGCAGTTGTGTACCACGGTTCTCAGTGTTGTATATTTGGTGTAGAATGAAGGAAGATGGGCTGTATATGTGCTATAAATGTCTTCTGTAGGCTGGTATTTTTAAACACAGTGCTATAATATCACTCTTTAAAGCTGTAATGTATATAAAAAAGAATGAGTTTATGTAATTAATTGATCTTTATAATAGATGTGCTGAAAGACTTTCTGAATTAAAAAAACCCAAAACATATGAAGCACTAGATGTCTTCTAGGGGTTTTTGTGGGCCTGGAAACGCTGTCCTTCCAAGTGTTGGAGCCATCAGTAGAGCTGCTTTTGTCACATGGGCAGGCAGAGGTGCTGCTGGCTGTGCCCAGGGAGGGTTTGCTCAGCAGTGTTTGTGCCAGGTGGGTGCCCTCCTGTGGGTCACTCAGGACTGTGGGTGAGTGAATTCTGCAGCACAGGGGTTGGATGGTTGTGCCCAGGGAGCAGCAGCTGCTCACTGTTGGAATGGACCTTGGCAGAGGCCAGTACAGGAATATATTTGTTTGTAGGTGACTTGAAAGCACAGGATGCAAGTATGCTGGGAGACCTGCTGAACTAAAAATAATCTTGGCCAAATGAGTTTTGCAGTTGGGATGGAATTCAGAGGGGAAAGATGGATGTTGCAATATTTAAATGGACATTTTCAGCCTCAGGAGTGGAGCCCACTGGGCAGCAGTGCTGGAGAACAGTCCTAGGGCTCGTGGGGGTCATGTGCTGGGGAAGAGTCAGTGTTGTGCAGTTGGAAATAATAAATCACTGCTGCTGCTGTTGTGCAAAGAGACATTTACCATGTATTTAACACACCCCTAACCTGCAAGAGCCAAGAGCTGAACTCTTCACTGGTTATTATGGCCTCAAACACAGCAGTGCAGGTGCACAGCACTGCTGAGAAACAGGGAGCCAGAGGAGTGGAGCAGGAGTGGTCAGATATGCAGGAAATAGGACCTGGAGGACCTCTGCAGAAGAGGAGGCTGAGAAGGAAAATCACAATTGCTCAGGTATGTGAGAAGCTGCCAGAACATGTCAGTGTCTGTTCTTCATGTCCATGTAAGGTGGAGCAAGGAACTTAAATTTCAGAGGGAAAGGTTCACGTTAGATGCTGTGGAAATCCTTTGTACTGTTAGTGGAGCACTGATGTGGATTGCTACAAAGGGTAGTGAGCAGAGCTGACAGAACAGGTTAAACCTGCCTCTGGCAAAACTGACCTAGGTGAAATTTCTCCTTGCTAGGGACAGAAGGGTGACCTGTGAGATCCTCTCCCACTGTGCTTTTCTGGGGTTTGAAAACTCAGCTGTTGATGCTGAAATTTCAATTTAAAAAGTGGTTTGCTTTTTTCCCCCTGGTGGATAGAGAAGTTAACATTTCATAAAACTGCCAGCAGGATTAAAAAACCCACAATGTAAGCAGAAAAACATAAAGGGCTTGCCTGACTTCATCAGAGTTCACTGAACAGGGAAGTGATGGGGGAAGAGTGTGAGGCAATGGAATTGTTCCCTGGAAAATACCAGGAGGGGAGTACAGGTGTATCCGAATGTGCTTTGTCAGCTTCTCTAGCGGGTGACTGAAAGAATTCAGAGCTCTGAGAGAGAGCTGGGGGTGGTGAAAGCCCCGAGGGGCAGCTCCTCAGCAGGAGCCTCAGCAAGGCTCTGCAGGGGCTCTTGTTTGAGGGATGGTGTCACGGGAGCAGGGAGGTGAGCTGTAACTCAGGGTGCACTGGGGCACAACCCCAGGTTCAGGAGCAGGACCTGACAGTGAGGCTGTGTGTGAGCCCAGCTAAGGGAAATGCAGTTTTCCTAAACCTTGTTTAACACAGGCTGCAGCTTTTGGGGGGAATGAGAAGTCCAAGCAGAGCAGGTTTGGCTTTAGGAATCAGGCAGGGAGCTGTGGCTTTCCTCAGGTGCCACAAGTCTTTGTCTCCTGCCCAGGGAGGGCAATATCAAGAGAAGTTAAGTTTTAAGTTTAAGAAGAGTTATTGAGTTATTATTCTATAATAAGAGTATACAAGTTAAGTTTAAGTTTAAGAAGTTAAGTTATTAAGTTTTGGTGATCAAAACTGACTTGAATTTGGACTGGAAACTCATGTGCACCCTGGGCTATAGCACCACAGGATGAAGGTTTTAATTTATTTATTGTTACTGAGAACAAAGCTTGCTAGTTCAGAGCTGTCTGCCAGGCTGTGTAAGAAGGTGGCTTCTCTTGATCAAAGTGTGGTGGCAGATGGAGTTTCCCAAGGTTTCTTAATTTCAGAAATGCAAATGCTGGTTTTTATTTTCTTCTTTTTCTCTTCCCCTTTCAAACACCTTTGAATTCTTGGGTATTCTGTGCCTGTAAGGGTGAGGAACAGCTTGGAAATCAGGGTAAATGAGAGGGTGTTTTCCATATCTGTTTGTCAGCTGGGGGAATGCAGTAACTCTCCACTCTGTTAATAAAAGCATTAAAGCAAATCCATAGGGAGGAGTAAAACTGGTAAAAGTAAGTATATTTCTCCATCTCTTGTGAAGCTTTGCAGAAGCCTCAGTACTGCAAAATATAAAGAATTACTTTTAGTTACACAAGGCTTGTGTATTGCCTTAGAAGTGGTAGTAATGAGAGGAATGTCCACATTGCCTTCCTGTACAAAAGGGCAGCATGGATGGGCACCAGGTATATTCTTGGGTGCTCTGTTTTGTATTAAATACAGATAATTTTTGGCTTTTATGTGTATAAAATAGCCTAAGATTTTTTGAACAAGAATCTTGCGAGACAAAAATATCTGAGTAAATATTAAATGTAGGTTTTCCCGAGCAAACATTGTAAAGCCAAATTGAACCATTTTTAAAATTATTCTTTCCTGGGATTTTCAGGGATTGGCTCCAGACTCTTCTGTGTTGAGGAACTGTTGGTAGCAAAACAATATTTTGTCTTACATTTTAATTGCTGCTTTTTATTTTTAAAATGCTTCACACTTAATTGTTTTTCTGCTAAATGCTAGTGACCACTTCAGTAGCTGGCAAGATCAGATCATCATGAGTGGATTTTAGGGTCACTGCTGGAAGAAATGAGTCTGTTGGGTTTCCCAAGTCTTGCAGCTTCTGCTGGAATCTGGTTCAGCCTGCAGGTGATTCCAGCCCATGGGCAGGACTGAGCCTTCCCTTGGAGGTGTTCTGTTCGTGAGATCACTCTTTGGTACTGCTGGGTAGTAAAAATGAATAATATTCTGTAAAAATGAATAATATTCTGTAGTAATAATGAATAATATTCTGCCCACTCTGATCGTGTACAGGAAGGTTGTTGGCTCATAGTGGGGCACACCAGTTCAGTGGCAGCCAAGGACACTTAGGGGAAGCCACTGAATAATTCTCTTGTGGTGTTTGGCTTTTTGAGAATTCTTGTTTAAGGAAATAGCCAAAAGGGAAAAAATAAGCAAGTTTTACTGCATAAAATGGCACTTGGAGAACTGCAAGCCAGTGTTTGTATCAAATGTGGGGGACTGACACTTGCTATTTGCTGCTTTATTACTGGCAGTGTTCTCTTTTAGGGGATCTGTTGTACAAGATTTTCTTGCCAGGCAGTTTGGATGGCATCCCTGTTTGCAGTAAAACTGGCAATTCTGGGTGCACTTTGTCCAGTGCAATATTCCAAAGCTGACTGTGTGCCCCCATTAGGAGAATAAAGTGGGACAGAGCAACACAACACCTCATCTCTGGTGCTCCCATTGGTGGGGAACCAAAAATCCCATTGCTTCCAGCTGCAGGAGGAGAGAGATTCCTTCAGGTAAGGCTCTGCTGGGACAAAAGCTGACCAAAGCCAAAGCTGTCCTGCCTGACACAGGTCAGGGGAGTCAAGGTGCTGGAGCTGAGCCCTGTGGGACAAAAAGTTTGGAAGCTGAAGACCTCATGATGCAATAGAAATAAATCTAAGCAACGAAGGAAACATCACCAGTCCCAGGAAATGTCAGTGGTTGACACCTGAGGTGATTCCAGTTCAGCCTGGATTCCTGCACAGTTTGGGGGGTTTGTGTTTGTTCTGCTCTGAAGGAGGACAGTCACACACTCCTGCATGGAGAGTGGGCCAAATAAACTTGCAGAAGACCTGGTGGTGTCTGTGGAAAGCTGCATCCATCTGCTCAGGGTGAGCAGCAGAGGTTCCCTGCCTGCTCTCACAGGGTCAGTGCCCAGCCCTGCTGGGGCAGGTTGAGTAAGGCAAAGCTGGGGCTCTTTGGCAGAAAATCTGACCAAGTGAGCTCTTTAAAGCCTTAAAATGAATTTGGCATCTACCATCCATCCAAAGGGAATGTTTAACAGTGCAAAACTCCTCCACCACTTTGACAGTGAAGCAGTTTAAACCATCCTTTCCCATTCTGGAGGAAGGCTGAAATGGATTTTTTTCTAACAAAAGTAAAAGTTCAGTAAAGCAGATGTTCTTAGTTATCTCCACTGTTTAACATTGGAAGTTATAAGTAGGAATGTTGTGTGCTGCCACTTAAAACCTAAATAATTTGTTTATTTTGAGCATTATTCCCAGACTGGGGAAGCTTCAACCTTTGTACCTTAAATATTCTTTGAAATTTAATCAGCTTGAAATTCCTAATGAGTGATAGTTTCATCTTCCCCTGAGAACTGCATTCTGCCTACACTGAAATAATTCACATCACCAGTTGCCTCTTCCTGCACTTTTCTTATAAATCTTTCTAATCTCATACCCAGGAAAGTTGGAGTTTTCTTTATTTTATCATTTGCTGACTGTTTTTTTTAATAAGGCAAGCTCCACTTTCAGAGGTCAGTCAAAGTACCAAAAATGTTTAATTTGATGCCTTGTACAAAGAAGGGAAGTGATTGAACCAGAATGGAATGTCAAAAGGAGTCTGGATGCAGTGGAAAAAAGCATTGCCACCACTGGTTCTTCTGAAGCAGATAGTAAATGCATATATAACTGGAGCTGTGACTGGAGAGCCCTGCCAGGAACATACATGGTGTCTGAATAGTTTTATTCCAGAAGAATGTAGCTGAAAATCAGGCAGATGATTTAATGGCTCCAAGGCACAATGGCTTTGTGCATTATCTGTGTATTTTATGAATTATTCCTAAAATGGAATTCAAGTTGAGTCTTTTTTTAATAAATCAAAGTCAAATAACATTTTAAAGGCTTTGTGTGATAAACTCTGTAAAAGAAACACTTAGAATAACTTTGAAAAGTAAAAATAGCTTTGAAAAGTTATTTTTTAGTAAAAATAAAAGTAAAATTTACTAAAAACAAAAGTAAAAATAACACTTTGAAAAGTAAAAATACTTTTTACAGTGATGTGGAGAATCCTCCTTTCTCTGCAGCTCCCTGGTTCTACACTTGTCAGCTTTTCCCTGCCCAGGGAGCGCAGCCCTGGGGCAGATGGAGCAGTTCCTGCTGGAGCCCTGGCTCTGCAGGGTGTCCCCGGGTGTCCCTGGCTGTCCCTGGCTGTCCCTGGGTGCTGGCTCTGCTGTTCCTGCCCCAGGCTCCTGTGCTGGTGGTGCCCGAGTGTCCCTGGGCACAGGGGCAGGGGTGGCATCTCCTGCCTCAGCCCGGGCAGCCCCTGCTCCTGCCCTGCCCTGCCCTCCTGGAGCGTGGCAGGAGCCACTGCAGTGTCCCAAGGGCACTTCTGTCCCCTGGTGCCACTTGGACCTTGCAGCTTTGGGCACCTTGTGCGGGTTATGGGGCCAGAGGCTGCTGATGCCACTGCCTGCCCTTCACCACTCTGCCTGGCCAGCTCCTACATTTTATCTTAATGTTTTAAAGTGATTCTTGGTTTGTTGTTGCTGTTTTGGGTTTTTATCAGAAATTCAGCCAGGGCTTTGTGCAGGTGGGTTTTGGTGTTGACTTGGTCCTTGTGATAATATGCTATTCCCATTTTTGTGCTTGATTTTGCCAAGTAACTGAGCAAGCTTTTCATTCCTCAAGTAGTCAGAACTTGAGTATAGAATTAAAAATGACTCAGAATTATTCTGGTGTCCCCTTCATTCATAGAAACTAATGCTCACTTATTATTTTAAGCAAATGGTTAAATATCATACCTTTCTTATGATCTGAAGCATTATTTTAATTTAAAAAATCAGGTTTAACATAGATTGTTACCACAAACACCAAACAAAAAGGAAGAAGGGAAACTTCCATGAGCTCTTCTGTGTGCTTGAAGTGGTTTGTTGGTCTCCCACAGGTACTTGGGCGCTGTTTCCTGACAGTGATGCAGGTCCACTTCCAGTTCCTGTCCCAGGCCCTGCAGAAGGTCCAGCCAGTGGCTCACTCCTGCTTTGCTGAAGCTGTAGCTCAGGAGAGGAAGAACATGAGTGGCACTGGAGCCTCAAATATCAGCCCCACAAATGAGCTGGAAGATGCAATAAGATCATGGAGAGGAGCAGCAGAGGTATGGAGGGCTTGCTGTAAGCACAGGGGACTTAGTGAAACCTAAAGCCTGGGTGTCCTAACAAAGGAAAAAATACCTGATTTTAAACACATGCTGCATTTGTTTAAACATGGCACAGTTGGTTTCAGACACTAAAACTCATTTTACTCATGTGATGATTGCCCTGTGTAAAGTTTTCTTTGTGATAGGAGTGAACATAAGGAGCACACACACAATGCAAACAGATTTTTGTTATCAAATAGGGCAGACTATGAGAATTAAAAATACAAACCTCGACAAGTCTTTGTGAAAACAGAGCACATTGATGAAAAATAATCTAGATAATGTCTATTTCTCTCAAATTTTGTGCACAAATTCTATTCTATACTTTAATGGTAATCTTTGTGGTAATTTTTAATGTTTTTGTCTTCATGCTGTTAAGCTTGATGTTGCTTGATCCATCCATTGTTGGAATGTGACCCATGTTACTTAAATGTGCCACTCTCTGGACCTGTGCTTTCACCAACACCTGTCCCCTGTGGAATCCTTACTTTGCCAGCCCAAACCAGTGCTCTATAAAGACATTTATGAAACCTCAGTTTTATGAGGTTTTCTGCTTTCCCTGGAGCCTGGAGACTGACAGATAGAATGGATTCAGACACAGAGTGTGTGTTTTCCCTAAATCCAGTGGCTTGGAGCATGTGCTTGTGCAGTCTCATTTGGCCCACATGGTTTGTTATTCATCCTGAGTAGAAATCTTGTCAAGGTCTCCATTTACCACTAACATCTGCAAGGTACAGGCAAGCAAATGAATTACATGGATGCAGAGGGATTATTTGTGATTTTTACTGCAGCATAAATTTATTTCACTGGGTAAAATAGGGATTTGGGAGTGCTTTAGGTGCATTGCAGATAATTGTAACAGGTCTAATCCTGGTATAGCTGTACTTCTTTGGCATAAAAGTAATTAATTTTATGTGTAATATACTTAGCTTCTTAAAAATACTGCAGTTTCTAGAAATGCCCTGCAATTGCTATCAAATTTATTTAAACTGTGAGTAAAATTAAACTTGACTTCACAGAATCAAGGGCCTTCACTTTATTTTTTACCTTTTGAGCATCCCACTTCACCTATTTCTGTTTTTCAGAAATACAAAAAACCTGTATTTCAAAATAGTTTTGTACAAGTATTGTACTAATCAAATCCTGTATTAAACACACATGGGGAGGAGAGAGATAAAATACAGATTCTCCATAGTTCCAAAGTAACAATAGAAGAAACTTCTGAATTTTTGATTGACTGAAATGACTGATTTGGAGTATTTGTGCAGGGTACCAGGATTGCATAAGAAAAATATGTGCTTTCTAAATAAATAAAATCTCTCTCATCATTAGACTAATACAAAAAAAATTAATAGAAGGTGGATTTGGAATACTGAAATCTTTGCCAATTTTTTCCTTTGGCGTGGAAGGCAATCCACTGTTTTCCTACAAAATCAGCCTCTCTGGCAGGAGAGCACTGCTGCTCCAGAGTGAAGTTTCAGGTGATGCTTTGGCAGTAGCTCAGAACTGGTTTTGCTCCTTAGGGTTTGCTTTGGGAAATGCAGTAACTCTGTCTGTCAGGTGAGCCCCTGTCTGTCCATTGGCTGTGGTACCAGAAGGCCCCAATTTGGACATCCTGCTTTAGAGGAAGACTCCTTTCTAGACTGGACAATAACCCACATCTATTTGCTTTACCCTGCTCAATGATGTAGGATTTTACAGCTAAAAGTAGATATTTGGCTTATTTCTTGTTTTTCACAATGATACTACACAAAGCTATTTTCTTGCTGTGCTAAGTTGATTTTAGCATTGTGTGGCACTTCTCAAATTGCACCACATAGTCACCCATAACTTTATGAGATGTGTCATCCTGTGAACACAGGAGTGCTTGCAGACATGATTTAACATATTTTCTGTTTGTGTTGGAGTTACAAGTCTGTCCTCAGGGAAGCACAGCCATGGTGTGGGCTGTGTAACAGGATCCTGGTCCTGACAGGGAGCTGAAATAGTAACAGAAACAATGCTGAGCCCAAGTGCTTGCAACACCCATGTGCTGGACAGGTTCCATCAGTTCTGCTTCCACAGTGGCAGTAGAAATCCAGTAAGTTAGAATAAAGTCTCCTCCAGGTCCTTTCCCCCAGGTGCTGCTTCTCATCTCCTGTAGAAGATTTTAAAGTCTGTGTGTTTTTTTGTTCTTTTCTGAAGTTTAATTAAGCCTGACCTGGTTTCATGCTGACCCTCCTCACCCTGGGTTTTTATTTTACATTGCAGGCCACGTCTCGGCTGCGAGAAAGAGGCTGTGATGGATGCTTGGCAGGAATTGAAGTTCAGCAGCTGTTCTGCTCACAGACTGTGGCCATCCCTGAACATCAGCTCAAAGAGCTAAACATGAAAATTGACAGTGCTTTGCAGGTGGTTTTTCAAGTCTGCTGCTTTCATGTGCATGATGTAGTGCAGTCAGTGGGTCAAGGAGTGCAATAGGGAAGGAGTGTGCTCCTGCAGAATTGTGTATCACAGACAGCTCAGAGGTGTTTGGCAATTACAGCTTAGGAGTCTGGCATGATAAATGTGTGTATGCCATAGAACTGGGTGGGGTGAATCCTTGTGCCAGTCCCTGGCTGTACCCAGGCACGGTGACTGTGCTGCCTTCCTTGCTGACACACCTGTGCTGTCTCAACTTTCTGTTTCATGGCAGGCTTACAAGGTGGCTCTGGAGAGCTTGGGTCACTGTGAATATGCAATGAAGGCTGGCTTCCACTTGAACCCAAAAGCAATTGAAGCAAGTCTGCAGGTAGGATCTGCTAAACCTGCTCTCTTTCATCCCTCCTCACCTTGCAAAGGGTACTTAAAATACACAAACACTTGGGCCCACGTTAGGATTTTCTAATGTCTTCATTTCTTCTGTTTGATCTGTTCTGCCCTGCAGGGCTGTTGCAGTGAAGCTGAAGCTCAGCAAACAGGAAGGAGACAAACTCCACCTCAGCCCATTCAGTGTGAGCTGCCCACTGTCCCTGTCCAGATTGGAACCCATTTTCTGAAAGGAATCTCCTTCAATGAGTCTGCACCAGAAAACCTGAAGCTGAAAACGGTAATAACTCCTAATTAACCACACAAATAAGGATGGGAGGAGAAAGAGTAGAATCCATTAAAATGAAGAGAACAACAGTAATAGAGGTTCCATGCCAAGCCTGTGTTTAAAAGTGCCTTTTTTCAGCCTGGCTTCCTGTGGAAACAGGATGTTGATAACATTGTAGGGCTACACCTGTTTCTGATAACATTTTGACCACCTGAGCAATTTTGGTCAAATATGAGAGAAGCACAGACGTAACAGGCATAGAGATCTAGGATGCAATGAAGCTTCTGGGAACTTTTTGAAAAGAGATGTGTTAGCTATGAAGAAGTGCAGAGGAAAGTGAGCCCTTACAGATTCCCCAGCCAGTGATGCATTTCAGAGCCTTCATCTTCTTAGGTGCGCACATAAGTCAGCCCAGCCTGGTACTAAGGGAGGTACTTGAAAAAAATACTTTGTAACAGAGCTCCTTTTGATGTCATCCTACAAACTGGAATCAATTTTTAAAAAAGAATTTTAAGTTATGGAAAAGTTAATTGTATTTTCAGTATAAACAAATGAAAAATATGTCCATTCAGAAGTAATTTGGGCAATTTTAATCAACACTTTCACTTTTTTTTTAAGATAAACCCAGTTCCTTCCTCCTGAAAGAGTTGAAATAACAAGTTATATTAAGAAATACTCTAATAAGAAATAATATAATAAGAAATAATAAATGCTCAAAATGGTGCTTTTCTGTTGCCTTTGCAGTGCTTTTTGTAGTTTTGATTAATCTGGTTTGCAGGAATATGAGCAGAAATACTGTTTATGATTTTGGAGCAGTATTGTGTTCCAAAGAGCAGAGACAATCTCCCATATTTCTGTTCTGCAGTGGAACTCTCCTGTTATATAAAGAGGTTGCAGAACATTATAGCAGTTTGAAAAGCATGCAGAACAATGAGAAATCCATCTGGAAGCCCTGCTGGTACCATTTGTGACTGGTGTGCTGGTAGCACAGAGTGTTTATTCTTTTTGCAGCACACAATGCTGCAGCTGATCAAGGAAGCTGGATGCCACAATGGACTCACCCCCCGCGACGACTCCCCTGTCACTGAAGTGCTCAACCAGGTCTGCCCTTCCACGTGGAGAGGAGCCTGCAAAACTGCTGTGCAGCTCTTGTTTGGCCAGGCTGGACTGGTAGGTGACTGCCAATGGCCTCAGGGAAACAGAGAGCTGGGGCTTAGGGAGTTTAGGCACTAATTTGCAGTGTCTTTCTTTGTGTTGCTCTGGTTTTAGTGCTGCAGTTAACTTGATTTGTGAGCAAAGTGTGTCCCTGGACAGTGGGGCTCTGTAGGTGCTGTCCCTGTTTGACAGGAACAGAAGAATGCACCAGGTGCTTCCTGGTCCCCATTTCAAGAGAGAACACAAGAAATGAAACTTCTACTTCATAGAGAAATAGAAATGCTTTCAAATCTATAGATGACCACGTTAAAAAAACCAAACTAAACAGACCCAAAGACACATCTACCCCCTCTCAAACTGGCTTCAAAAGCTGCCATTTTTTCATTTCCTCTCTGCTTTGACTGGAAGCTGAGTTTCCTGCCCAGCATAAAGTCTCTGGCCCAGGTAATGCTACCTGACCTCTCCAACAGAGGACAGGAGAGTTAAATGCCTGCTGTAGACTGTGTGTTCTTGAGGGGAAGAAAACCAGTGGAATTTACAGTATCTTAGCAGCTGATAAAAATAGATGCTTGGAACATACTCTGATAAGAAAATGCATTTGTGCTCCCATGACTAATGGCTGCAATCTCTGCACTTGGTGAAGTGTTTGTGCATCACTTGTAGGATTTTTGGACTGCTGTGAGTAGGGGAAAAGGCTGCACCTTCAGCATAGGAAGGGAATGCAAGGATAAAGGTACACTGCAAGGATAAAGGTACACTGCAAGGATAAAGGTACACTGCAGCCTGTGATAGTTTTGTCAAGAATTCTTTGAATTGTCTTTAACCTACAGTGAGTTAAATGCTTCTTGCTGGTTCATTGCTGATTCCTTGTTCAAGGTGATGGGGGACCATGAGGACTTCATAATTAATTTGTGATTAAAGAACCCAAATAGCTGCATATTTTTAAGTCTGTTTTTCAGACAGATCACACAGCTGGTTAGATGACCTAGACCTTCCATCCTAGCAAATTAAACCGTGTGCTTTTAAAAGGTTATCCAGTAATATTGAATTGGAAATGATGAATTGAATTGATAAATTGGAAATGATGAATTTGCCAGATATTTCTACTTTAGCATCCCTTTGATACTAAATACCAGATCTTAGATAGTCCCTTAATAGTAAACACCTGTTAGAGAAGTAGGTTGAAATGACACTGGATTTCAGGTGACTGTTCATATAATGGTGGTATATGATGCATAAAATCAAAGGTGCAGACCCTCAGTGTCAGGACAGCAGTGCCCTGCTGTCAGTCCTTCCTTCACTGGGATACAGGGGCTGAAGGCAGGAGAGGGCAGTGCTTTGGCTGAGAAGTTTTACAGGAGCCATAAGAAGGTGGTGTCTTTGCAGGGACAGAGAAACTGTGGAATAACAGGATTTATCAAATTTCTACTTAGGTGTTTTGAAAGAAAATGGGTATTAAATACTAATAAATACAAGGAGGACTGGAAAAAGGAGAGGGTTAAATGGGATTGTGCCTTCAGCTGCCACAGTTGGGGTAGGATGCTGGGCTCAGCAGTGAGGTCCAGGAAATGAGGCCAGGGAGGAAGGAGATTCTCAGCACCCTTGGGAGTTGCTGTGTGTGAGCAGCTCTGGCTCCTGAGTGTCTGGAGGAGCAGGGCTGGGAGGATGCTGCACCTTCCTCCATTTCCTTTCCAGGGGGTTCAGTGCTGTGCACACCCAAGTCCTGCCCCGGGGGGGTTTCAGGAGTGGCACATTTGGACTCAGGAATTTGGAAATCTGGTGTCCCCCAGTCTGGACAGAACGAGTTAGACCTGCTGCTAATTGGAGCACTGACATTCTTCAGGTTTGTCATCACTTTTGGAGAGTGTCACCATCAAACTTGCTTACACATTCTCCCAAATGGCACTGCTGAGCTATGGAGTTTCACTTGTGCTCAATCCTGAATGTCCCCAGAGATTTTTGCATGAACATCAGGTTCTGAAAGTAGCAGGCTTCTCTCTTCAAAGACACAAAATGAGCTGTGCACATGCCAGAGGACCTGCAAGGCTGCTCTCCTTCATTCTCACTTGGATTTGTTACAGTTCAGAAGGGATGAGGGTTGAGGTTTTTCTTTATAAACTGTGTTCCATTTTTTTTACAACATCCATTTATGCTTGCATGTAGCTTCATGTAGTGACAAGAAATTGTACTTTGGGTCTTTAAAGAGTTCTTTGGGTGGAAGGGGGAGAGGAAGCACCTGTAAAACAAGAACAATGCATGTCTGAGGTACAGGAAGCTGCTCTCTAAGCACCACCAGGCGGGGAGGGAGGATGTGTTGATTTTAAGTTTATTTTGTGAAGAAGGCAGATAAATGAGTCATGGCACAGTGTTATGTAGGCTTTGGTGTGCTGCTTTCAGATCCTGGGCTCTCTGCATTCATTCAGAATTGTGTGGATCTGTATCTGAAATGCCCAGTTGGAAAAAGCATTACTTGGCAGCCTCACTGCTTTTAACCTGTCTTGTGCCCTTGTGCCTTTTAAGAAGTGACTCATTAAGTGTGGAAAGCACAATGAGTTGTGACTTAGTTTCTTGGTTATTTTGGGCTGTAGTTTTTTAACATCAATAATTTGATGTGCTGATTTTCAGTTCTTACCTTAGCATGTATATAATAAGAATTGCATTTTGAGATTTGGGTCAGCTGATGAAACTGCATGTTTGAGTAATGTACATTCAAATAGCTGAATTCAGAGAACGAGCAGAAATAAAATTTCCAATTGGCCTCATGCAAAGAGGTTAACAGATAAAATTCTTTTTTTTTTGTGCTAGTAGACATAGCAAACACCAACATGCATTGCAGGAGCACTGAATCCCCTAGCAAAGTTTAAATCCCAGATGTCCTGATTGTGACAGATGTTGAGAAATGTGAAGCTTTTTGCAAAGGCAAGAGACAAAGGTTTGTCCTGGGGGAGGAACACCCCAACAAAGCCTGGACCATGGGCACCAACCATGCACCACAGCCAGAACCTGGCACAGGCCTGCACAAATCAGAGTTTTACCTGACCTCAGGTCTGAGTGCAAACTGTGTTTGTCTTGGGAGTTGAGAACAATCACTCCTGAGTTCATTTCTCCTGATCACAGTTATGAGGAGTTACCTGTTAACAGTTATTAACTGTTAGCACAGTTATAAATTACCCCTGCAATAGGGCTGAATTGCAGATTACCAAATTAAATACAATTAAACTGTACAAATACCAAGAAAAGATTACTGGAATTGTCCTGTTACAAAATGAGAGGTATTTTCAGGGGTGGATGATGGTGTGGCATTTTGTCACCATGCTTAGGCATGTTTAAAATTGAATAAACCTGAGCAAAGGCTGAGTCAACTGAAGGAAAAAGAAGGCCTTATACTAAAATATTTGAAAGGTGGGAAATAATTATATTCAAGTGTAATTTGATGGTTTTGTTAAAGTGAGAGAGAAAAAACTCAGCATTTTGATTCACATTTTTTCATACCCAGTAACAGACACCCAGTTAGCAGCAGGCCCAGTGTAGGTTAGGTGATGGCAACAAAGCCAATAATGTCCCTTGAGGCTGAGTTATAGCAGGGGACTTGTGGCATGTCAAGGATAAATGGTGCAGCTAATCTGCTGGCCACTGAAGCAACAACTGCTGACTGCTGCCAAAAAGCTGCTGTTTCAGCATGACCAAAATAGGAAATTATGGAAATGATCAAAAAGGCCAACCCACACAGCCTGGACAGCAACAGAAAGCGTGAACCAAATATGGAACTTACTATCACTAAATTAAAGGCTAAATGAAGCTGGAGTGAATCCATTCCTCTGCCATTGTCTAAAAAGAAAGGTTCATGACTCAGGGTTGTCTTCAAGGCTTTCCTGTTCATGTCTCCTCATGACATCTGACAGGTGGCTCAGAGTCCAGCAAACTGAACAGTCACTTTTCTTCTCTTGATTTAATCAGGAATTAATAATGGCACAGTTTCATTAGGTAGGATAGAGAAATGTTGGTGTGGAATTTTATAACCTTAAAAAGGGGGGGTTGTGTTAGGAGTTTTGAAGTGTTTCTGGCTGGATGTTTCTTGTCTATATCATACCATGCACTACAGTGAAATCATTTAAAACATTTTGCTGAGTAGGTGTTTGGGAGCTCTTAAAGTAGTAACTGTGCTAAAATTCTCAAAAATACTGAGAACTACCAGCAGGGAGGAGGAGCAGCTGGTAACAACATCGTGATGCATTACTACAGGATGGAACTGAGAAGAACTAAGTCCTTGAAATTAGTTTCTGTACTAAACTAATTTTATATTAAAATAGAAGTAAATTTACAATGATTTCATGTGTTGGTTTGGTTTTATTTGTTGGTTTTTTTTTTGTACCTGTGTAGCGTGACTGGGAAGGGAGATTATTAGAGTTTAACTACAGGCGTGATAAAATAACTAATTCTTAAATGTATTTCCCTTTTATTTTATTTACTAGGTGGTTGTGGACACAGCACAGATTGAAAATAAAGAAGCCTATGCTCCTCAGATAAGTTTAGAAGGATCAAGGATTGTGGTGCAAGTTCCATCAACTTGGTAAATAAAAATCCTGTATTGCAGATTGTGACTGAAATACATGGGGAGAATTGTTACAAATGGAAGAGATAATGTGCACAGTTATGACACAGCTTCCTTAAGTTCCTCTGTCTGGACTGTTGAACACCTCCATTGCTGACAGGCTCCTCTGTAGGAGGCAAGGCAAGAGGGGCAGTGCTGGGGCACTGAGACTTGTAGGAAATGGAAAAGCTTGGTGATAAAAGAGAATGTTTCAAAAATAACAATCTACCAGTACTGGTGTTATGCTCCACCCTGGCAGGTCCCAGCTGGAGCCCAGAGAGGCCAAGAATTGGCTGAGTTAATGTGAGAGCCTTTGCTCTTTCTTCACTGGGCTGTTCTTTGGGTGCTGGTGTGGGCCGTGACCTCAGGGCTCCAAGAGATGCTGTGTCTGCAGTAAAGAATGGTTGATCTGCAGGTTGGGGGGGTTTCTCCCCTTCAAAGCACTGGGAGCAGGAGGCAATGGCAGCTCTTGTCTCTAACTGGGAAGGAGGCACTCTTAGGAGTTTCAGTACAACACATTTGGTTCACTGGACTCCATACAGAGGCAGCCTGTTCCTAATGGGGCTGCTGGCACGGCCAGGGGAGGAGAGCCCCGGTGCTGTGTCCTGGGGGAAGGAAGGAAAGAGAGCCCCGGTGCTGTGTCCTGGGGGAAGGAAGGAAGAGAGCCCCGATGCTGTGTCCTGGAGGAAGGAAGGAAGGAGAGCCCCGGTGCTGTGTCCTGGGGCAGGGAAGGAAGGAGGGAGAGCCCCGGTGCTGTGTCCTGGGGGAAGGAAGGAAGGAGAGCCCCGGTGCTGTGTCCTGGGGGAAGGAAGGAAGGAGAGTCCCGGTGCTGTGTCCTGGGGGAAGGAAGGAAGGAAGGAGAGCCCCGGTGCTGTGTCCTGGGGGAAGGAAGGGAAGGAAGGAATGTATGTGTGCATGCATGTATGCTGTATGACCTGGTGCTGTGTCCGAAGGAAAGGAAAAAGGAAAGGAAAGGAATGTGTGCATACGTGTATGGTGCTGTTTGCCGGGGAAAGGAAGAAGGGAAGGAGTGTCCCGAGGAGAGGGGAGGGGAGCAAGGAAGGAGTGAGTGAGTGTCTGTGTGTGTGTGTGTGTGTCTGTCTGTCCGGGTGTCCGTGTCCCGAGCTCCGGGATGTCCCCGCTGTCCGTGGCTCGCGGTTGGGGGCAGCGCCGCCTGCTGGCGCTGGGCGGTACCGCGGGGGGCGCGTCCCGAGCCCCGGTGGCGCTCAGGGACCCCCGGCCCACGCTGGGGGATATGTGAGCCATCACTGAGAGGTGTGAGCCATCATTGGGATATGTGAGCCATGGCTGGGATGTGTGAGCCATGGCTGGGATGTGTGAGCCATGGCTGGGATGTGTGAGCCATGGCTGGGATGTGTGAGCCATGGCTGGGATGTGTGAGCCATCACTGGGGTGTGTGAGCCATCACTGGGGTGTGTGAGCCATGGCTGGGATGTGTGAGCCATGGCTGGGATGTGTGAGCCATCACTGGGATGTATGAGCCATCACTGGGGTGTGTGAGCCATGGCTGGGATGTGTGAGCCATCACTGGGGTGTGTGAGCCATGGCTGGGATGTGTGAGCCATCACTGGGATGTGTGAGCCATGGCTGGGATGTGTGAGCCATGGCTGGGATGTGTGAGCCATCACTCCCCATGCTGGGGGATGTGTGAGCCATGGCTGGGATGTGTGAGCCATCGCTGGGATGTGTGAGCCATGGCTGGGATGTGTGAGCCATCACTGGGGTGTGTGAGCCATCACTGGGATGTGTGAGCCATGGCTGGGATGTGTGAGCCATGGCTGGGATGTGTGAGCCATGGCTGGGATGTGTGAGCCATCGCTGGGATGTGTGAGCCATCATTGGGATGTGTGAGCCATCGCTGGGATGTGTGAGCCATTGCTGGGATGTGTGAGCCATCACTCCCCATGCTGGGGGATGTGTGAGCCATGGCTGGGATGTGTGAGCCATCATTGGGATTTGTGAGCCATGGCTGGGATGTGTGAGCCATGGCTGGGATGTGTGAGCCATCACGCCCCATGCTGGGGGATGTGTGAGCCATGGCTGGGATGTGTGAGCCATGGCTGGGATGTGTGAGCCATCACTGAGAGGTGTGAGCCATCATTGGGATGTGTGAGCCATGGCTGGGATGTGTGAGCCATGGCTGGGAGGTGTGAGCCATGGCTGGGATGTGTGAGCCATGGCTGGGGTGTGTGAGCCATCATTGGGATGTGTGAGCCATGGCTGGGATGTGTGAGCCATCACTGGGATGTGTGAGCCATCACTGGGGTGTGTGAGCCATCACTGGGATGTGTGAGCCATCACTGGGATGTGTGAGCCATGGCTGGGATGTGTGAGCCATGGCTGGGGTGTGTGAGCCATGGCTGGGATGTGTGAGCCATCGCTGAGAGGTGTGAGCCATCATTGGGATGTGTGAGCCATGGCTGGGATGTGTGAGCCATGGCTGGGATGTGTGAGCCATGGCTGGGATGTGTGAGCCCTCACTCCCCATGCTGGGGGATGTGTGAGCCATGGCTGGGGTGTGTGAGCCATGGCTGGGATGTGTGAGCCATGGCTGGGATGTGTGAGCCATGGCTGGGATGTGTGAGCCATCACTCCCCATGCTGGGGGATGTGTGAGCCATGGCTGGGGTGTGTGAGCCATGGCTGGGATGTGTGAGCCATGGCTGGGATGTGTGAGCCATCACTCCCCATGCTGGGGGATGTGTGAGCCATGGCTGGGATGTGTGAGCCATGGCTGGGATGTGTGAGCCATGGCTGGGATGTGTGAGCCATCGCTGGGGTGTGTGAGCCATCGCTGGGGTGTGTGAGCCATGGCTGGGATGTGTGAGCCATCGCTGGGATGTGTGAGCCATCGCTGGGATGTGTGAGCCATGGCTGGGATGTGTGAGCCATCACTGGGATGTGTGAGCCATGGCTGGGATGTGTGAGCCATGGCTGGGATGTGTGAGCCATGGCTGGGATGTGTGAGCCATCACTCCCCATGCTGGGGGATGTGTGAGCCATGGCTGGGATGTGTGAGCCATGGCTGGGATGTGTGAGCCATGGCTGGGATGTGTGAGCCATCACTCCCCATGCTGGGGGTGTGTGAGCCATGGCTGGGATGTGTGAGCCATCACTGGGATGTGTGAGCCATGGCTGGGATGTGTGAGCCATGGCTGGGATGTGTGAGCCATCACTGGGATGTGTGAGCCATCACTGGGATGTGTGAGCCATGGCTGGGATGTGTGAGCCATCACTGGGATGTGTGAGCCATCACTGGGGTGTGTGAGCCATCACTCCCCATGCTGGGGGATGTGTGAGCCATGGCTGGGATGTGTGAGCCATGGCTGGGATGTGTGAGCCATGGCTGGGATGTGTGAGCCATGGCTGGGATGTGTGAGCCATCACTCCCCATGCTGGGGGTGTGTGAGCCATCGCTGGGATGTGTGAGCCATCGCTGGGATGTGTGAGCCATCGCTGGGATGTGTGAGCCATCACTCCCCATGCTGGGGGATGTGTGAGCCATCACTGGGGTGTGTGAGCCATCACTCCCCATGCTGGGGGATGTGTGAGCCATCACGGGAGGTTCGGAGCCGTCACCGTGCAGACCCTGCCCCGCTCAGGCTCCTGGCGTGTGTGGGGCTGTGTCAGGCTCCTGCCCTGTTCCAGAAAGGTTTGCTGTGTGTTCTGTGTTTGTTGCTGTGCCTGTTGAAGAGCTCTTGTCAGTGATGATTTCAGTACACTGTACTGCTGAACCTCACAGTTAGGTTAGCTCTACTCCACAGCAAGCAGAGCTAGAATGCCCCAGTAACCACCAGGCATTCCCAGGTCGTTCTGCAGGAGTGCAGCAATTGGCCTTCAGTATTCTGACTGATGTGGTAGAATTGTTTAATGTAAAAAAATAAGCATTTTGATTTCTAATTTAAACTTGATGATAACAGGTGTCTGAAAGAAGATCCAGCAACAATGTCTTTGCTACAGAGGAGTCTGGATCCAGAGAAGACTTTGGGGCTGGTGGATGTGCTCTATACTGCTGTGTTTGATATACACAGGTGGAAGGAAGGAAGGTACATCTCTTTTCTAGTTCAAACTAAGCTGTTGTTGTTGAATAATTTGTGCTGAGGGGTTTGACAGTGCCATTTCATCAGAAGGGGAAAACAGGAGTCAGACTGAGAGTGAGACACTTAATCCCCACAGATGCCTTCTGGGTACATCCAGAGATACAGGAGACTGCTTAAAACCAAACTAGCAGCATATCTAAGGGTTTAAAAGTATTTGCTTCTCTCTTACAAAAGTACTTCATTTATATTAAATTGGTCTCCATTGAGGTCTTGAAGCACAACTAAAATTTAGGGAGTGGAAAGTATTGCAAATATGAAGAATAATTTGCTTTGTTACCATAAGAAATAGCTGGTGGACTTGGCAGTCTTTGGTGTTGTTTCTTTCTTGAGCTATTACTGAAATACACGTTTTCCCCAAAGTCCAAACCCAGTTATGTATTAGGTGGTTTGATATACATGTTTTTTGTTGATGCAGGGAGCAAGCTTTGCCTTGTATTCAGATCCAGTTACAGCGTGAAATCTCAGAATTTGGGAGCCAGGTTGACATGCCACCGGGGAATGGAAGCAAATCTTCAGGGGGTCTGCAAAAGACATTCTCCAAACTGACCTCACGGTTTACAAAAAAAACTTCCTGCGCTAGTACAAGTAACACAGGAAGTTACTCAATCCCCAATACACCTTCCAAAAACGTCTTCATAAGTTCCAGCTCAGAGGAGAAAGCTAAAATGCCCACGAGCATGGACGCACGGCTGCAGAACATCCTGAACATGGGGAGCTTCCCTCGGAGCGCGGATGCCCTGCAGGCAGCGCAGAGCACGAGCAACCCGCTGGCCAACGGCTTCCTCGTGGAGAGACGGGACAGCTTCTTCAAACCGGATGATGGCAAGGATGACAAAGGTATGAATTTACCAACTGACCAAGAAATGCAGGATGTTATAGATTTCTTGTCTGGTTTTAACATGGGCAAATCCCAGCAGACTTCTCCGCTGGTGAAAAGAAGGAACTCTGTTGCATCCTCTACAGCAGCAGAACAGAAGTCGGGAGCAGTTCAACAGCAGCCACAGTCTGTGTCTCACACCCCACTGCACCCTCCTCAGCAAGGCTTGTCCCAGCAGCAGTCCCAAAAGCAGCAAATGCAGTATTACCAACACCTGCTTCAACCTATTGGACCACAGCAACGTGTACCTGCCAAATGGCTCAGTAACTCTTCACAGCAGCAAGCTCCGGCTGTTGGAGCTGGGTTGTCTCATATAAATCAGTGGAACAATCCTGGTTTTTCAGATTTAAGCTCTGATTTGTACAGCTTGGGTCTTGTGAGCAGCTATATGGACAATATGATGGCAGAGATGTTAGGACAGAAACCACAAGGACCTAGAAACAACACGTGGCCAAATCGTGACCAAACTGATGGAGTGTTTGGGATGCTGGGAGAAATCCTGCCTTTTGACCCTGCAGGTGTGTGTCTTTTCCTTTATTATGCTTTTTGTAAGGGCTCTTTGTTAAAGAATACTGTGAATATTGCTGGCAATATCTGTCATTTCCCTGTGCTGCCCACTGGATGTAAGGGTGCTGACCAGTGCAAGCAGGGATTTGTGTGTGTGCTAATTTGCTTTTTTAACAGGAGGTGATCTTAAAACTCTCATTAATAAGTAAGCATGGGAACCAATTCCTTGTTTCTTGTCCCAGTTGTGGTAGTCTGACCTTTCCTATATGGAGCACACCAGAGTACTGAAAACATACTTACAGATGATGTTTGTTCTTCCTATACTTAGTTTGTAAAATTGTTTAAAACAAACTCTTGAACTCAGGTGTGTTCCCTCTCCTCAAAATTATTCTTCCTGTAACCTGGAGGTACAGCTGGGTTACATCTTTCCCATATCCCCACATTTTCCCTGCATTGCTCCCCAATTCCCTGGGAGTCAAACTGGTTCCTGTTCCACAGCTGTAGGTTCTGCAGTGAAAAGTTTGGATGTCAAAGGATTAGAGACTAAAGAGCAAGTGCCATGAGGTTTGCCACATGTGTTTGGACCACCAATAAATTGTAAATACAGATTAATTAAGATAAAATTTTAGAGTCATAAATATCTCCAGACCAAGAAATTGACTGTGGAACTTAAGAGGAGATGAATCCCCATGTGGGTCATTGACTTGAGAGCTGGACTTG
Source organism: Molothrus aeneus (assembly GCF_037042795.1). Lineage (NCBI taxonomy): Eukaryota > Metazoa > Chordata > Aves > Passeriformes > Icteridae > Molothrus > Molothrus aeneus. The sequence continues at coordinate 2,344,338 of NC_089656.1, forward strand.
ATGATCCTTGTGGGTCTCTTCCAACTCAGAGTATTCTGTGATTGTGAGATTCTGATGGTGGTATTAAGAACAACTTACACAGCTGCTGCCTTGTAAATGTGACTTCTGTTGGCCTGGAACACAGCTGCAGGAATGTTGGAGTGTGCATTTATGGCAGCTGCCTGAGGGAGGAGCAGAGAACAGGGAAACCTTTCATCAAAGCAGGGCTCAGTTTCCCGGGCTCATTTGCACTCTCTGTGTTTGGAATGTGTGGGTGTCTTAAACCAGCTCCTTTGACTCATAATTATGATAGTTATCTTGTCAGCTTCCTTGATTAATTAGTGGAGTTTCTATGGCAAAAGTAGCCACCATAGTTACGTTGTTGCTTAATAACTCTAAGTCTGAATTAGCATCATCTTAGTTAAACAGACTGAGGGTATAGACTTAAGGATTATCACAGCCTCTAAGGAAGGACAAAATTATTCTCAGCAAGCACTAAGTCCATGTGTGTGGGGGGAAAAGAAAGCAGGTATGCAAAGGACTGGTATTCTCAGCATTTTAAATCCATTCTCTTTCTGTAGTATTTTCCTTTAGCTGTACAAAAAACTACTTGTGTTGTTCCATTTGATGAATGTCAAGGATGCAGAAGGTGGTACTTGGAGAGGGTGACTTACTCAAGGTCCATAAATGGTGCTCAGTGGATTAGGATACACACTGCTGCAGTTGTAGTGATAAGTAAAACCAGAATTTTTCACAGATCTGGCATTTAAAAAACCAAAACCAAACAAAAATCCTTCCAACTGAATACTCTTCCACTAGAAAGAACTTTTCTTCATAGAACTTGCCAGGTTGAGCTGTGGTGTAGAAATTTACATTTTAAGCTTTAGTGTTGTACAAAAAGCTGTAAACCAGAACACTGTTTTTCATTTCCAGGGTTTCCTAGGACTGGACATTTCTCATTTGAAACAAAACACATTACTTTCTTGATAAATACTTTGAGTCTGAAAATGATGTCTCTCTTCAGATGCAAAACTGCTGATTAAGAATTTATAAAATTGAAATTTATGGCTTTTCATGTTAAGGACCTAACTAGTCCCAACAATGTATTTTGTAGTATTTAGTCATCACTAAGAACCTGATGAAGGAATGTTGCAATAAGAACTTCATAATAGAAGGAATGTTGGTAACTCCAATCTTTTGCTATCTGATAAAAACCTGCTCACCTGATGTTTTCAGTGAGGTAAAAATTACCACAAGCTTCTATTTTGAATATATCAGCACTTTAGAACTTAATGCTGTCCACAGGTAAAAAAGCCTGGATATCTTTCAGAATCCATCTAGACTCTGTTCTTAGATCTGAGGAACTGTCTGGCTTCCAGCCTCATCTTAAATAGACATAAAGGTATTTCAGAGGGAGAACAAGCACCACTGGGGATGTTTTGTTCCTAGATAGCTCTCAGATAGCCCTTGCTTAGTAAAGGAGGCAGAGAAACAAAGTTTTCTTCACTGTCTATTTAATTTGCATTCAGCAAAACATTGTGGAGGTCTTTTCTGGATGTGTCAAAGGAGAACAAGGAAACATATCCTCTAAAAGCAGGATTGAATGTAGGGAGCTGTCAGATGCAAGGTCTCTGCTTTGTGAGCTGTGCAGGATTGCTGGATGTTCTTCATCTCCATCTCCAGCTGAGACTGGCAAGCCAGCAGCTCAGTGCTTCCCACTGCAATCACTGTGCATGTAGTCTAGACATTTTCCAGAAATCCAGTCAGATTGCCAAGTTTTTTTCTCAGGGAAGAAGAAAAGGCAAAAGAAAGAGAAGCTGTGGAGACTCAGTTAGTGACTCATTATCAGCAGCCTTTTGAATACAGCAATTGCTTGCTCTGATCAATGGAGCATTTGAAACACTTTTGGATTAAGGCTTTTGCTGTGTCTGCTCAAGACTGTGCTTATTCCTTATTGGACACTTGGGACACAAAAAGCATGTTGAGAATAGAAGAATTTTTAAATTACTGGTTTTTTTTCTGTAAATATAATTCTTATTCTGAAATATTTTGTAGTCAGAATCAGAATGTTTCCAGAATTGTCTCATCCTTATAGGACGGAGGCAGTTTTGGTGCTCTGTGTTCTCCTATGATCCAAGCAGGATCACAACATAGCTGGAAACCATGTTGCACTCTGGTATCAGCTACAGTAACTGTTCTGCTCTTTTTCACATGTGTGCATAAATGTGCAGTGTCCATTTCATCAGTGTCTCTGATACTGGACATTTCAGCATAGACAGGATCATAGTACAAACACGGTTTCCCTGGTGGAATGCAAGGGGCAGGTGTACTCCCATGTGATAATTATTACCCACCCTGGATGCTGTGTGTCTCTTCTTTGGAAACATTTCCTGCTCAGAGTTCTCCACTGCTCCATGCAGACCCATGCACTGCTGGCTGCCATTTATCATCAGGGAGGAATTTCTGTGGTGTGGGGTATGGTCAGACCTGAAGCACTGAAGTGCAGCAGAAATAGCCGAGTGTCAGCAATGATTTGTTGTTTCTTTCCTTCAGTTGGCTCTGATCCAGAGTTTGCTCGCTATGTGGCTGGGGTGAACCAGGCTATGCAACAGAAGAGGCAAGCGCAGCACGTCCGGCGCCCGAGCACCGCGCGCAGCAACTGGCCCCTTCCTGATGACCCCCACAAAACCTGGCCCTTCCCTGACTATTTCACAGAGGGGTAAGACACTGCACAGGCTGCATGGTTTATTGTGGAACTTGATTTTGCACCCAGACTTGGCAGAATGTGGGAATACTGGGGTTTTTTTCAGTTGCTGCTGCATCTGTGAAAGTTGCACTTCACTGTTCAGAGGAGCAATGTGGCCCTGCCTGCTTTGCTGATCCCAAGGCACTGACATGCCTGATGTCATCCTTAGAGTGGCATGGAGACTGACTGGGACTCCCAACAGAGGAAATAAGGAATCTATAGCACAGATGTATTCAGGAGAGTTTTCTTTGTGTATTTTGAAAACAGCTTTGATGAAAAAGCTTTGATGAAAAAGTTTTGATGAAAAGTGATGCTGTCAAAGTTGTGGTGCCTGATTGAATTCGGTTTTCCAGATTTTAGCCACTTAATCCTGCTACTAAAAGGCAGGTACCTCACAGCAGGTACATTTGTAGTTTTTAATATCTCCCAAATCATAACTATTTACGACACAAGAAGTGTTTCAAGATTCTCTATTTGTCCATAATGTAGGAGCAGTGAGTCTCTAGTGTAAAGCCAGTATGGAAATGTGTTCTAGCTCAGTTTGGCAGTGAAAAAGTCAAGTACTTAATGATTCCAAACCCAAGCATCACTTGTTTCTCCTTCCTGAACAGAAGAGGTGCTTCTAATTGGTATAATTATTGTAGTTAGATAGATATAAAGAGGCTGTAACAGAGCAGTTAATGTGACCACTCAGAACTAGTGAAAGTATTTGTATTACTGGCACATTTTACCACGTGCTGCAATGTTGTGCTCTTGAGGTATCACCTGGGACAAAGATTCAGCACAACTGTGCCACATAGTCTGGGCCAGGCACAGTAAATACAAGGACTAATACAATTTCTGTCTTGCAGTGATGTGACAAACAGCTGGTCTGGTACTCAAGGGGACTCTGCCAGCTCAAGTGATGAGACCTCCTCAGCTAACGGAGACAGTTTGTTCTCCATGTTCTCAGGGCCAGACCTTGTTGCTGCTGTAAAGCAGAGGAGGTGAGCAAAATGAACAGACATGGACCACTTTGGAAGATTCCTTTTGTTTATATGTAATTTCATTTGAGTAGCAAAGGAAATTCCTTGAAATGAGACAAGTCTTCACAAAGATGAGTTTGTGTGCTACACTGGTGATGTGAGCTGTATTAGCAGCTTTCTCCTGGTACAAACCGGCTCTGTGCAAACAGGCAGCCCTTCACTGAGGCTCCCTATGGCTAGGAAAGACCTGATGCTTTCCTTCTTGCATGAGAGTAGCATGAGATGCTGCTTCCTGGAGCTTTGTGAGATCCTCCCTGGTTTTGTGGAGTGCCTGGCTGCAGCTGGGCCATGCCTGATGTAGTGGGTTTGGGCGCCTTGGCTGCAGCCCGTGGCACTGGGAGAAGCTGCTGCTAACCTGGTGTGCACCTCTCAGCTCGGCTGCTGCTGCTGTTCTGGGAGTGGGAAATCCACCCCTGCTTCGTCCTCTGCTTCTCACAGTAGGAAGAGAAGGGCAAATTGCCTTTGTAAATAATTTCAGTAATGGAAAAACCAAGCCAGGATTTTCAGCTATGAACAGGCCACTTCTGTCAGTGGTGTGAATTACAGCAATTCTGCTTTTCTAAAGGGCTGGAGGCTCGGTGTCTTTGGAACCTCAGTGATTGCACAGCAGAGGGTAGTCAGAACAATAGTAACAAAAGGCACAAGATGAAGCATGAATACCAACCCAGTTCCAATCTGGAATTGTTCTCTCAAACTATTTTTCGGTCTTTTCTAAAAATGAAATAAGTGGCCAAATATTTGTTTACAGTCACAGAGTAATTTGGAGTCAATACATGGATACAAGATTGTCTGTCTGCTTTTTGGTGAATGAAAGAAAAGTGAGTGCCAGTTTCTCACAGATTCTACCTGGACAGCTATTTTTGTGTGCATTACCAGAAAGGAATAAGAGTAGATACTTCCTGAATCGTTACTTAGCCAAGACTTCATTGGGAGGGAACAAAAATTGAGCTTCAATAAATGTTAAATTGAAATTAATGGGAAAGAACCATCTCATAAACAGTCACAGAAAAAATAGTAATTACTTGTATTAAAAAAAAAAAAAAAGCAGGGAAGGAAAGCAAACACATAAGGGTGACTTAACATGCCAAGCCAGTAGATAGCTAGAGACTGATCATGGAGCAAGAAGAAAAGCCTGTGGTTTATGTAGTGCTCTAAAGGGCAGAAGAAAGTGTCCACAGAGGGTTTTTCACTGAGCAAAACCTCAGCTGAAGTAACAGTACTGCTGCTGTCTGCTGTCACTTGTAGGAAGAGCAGTGCTCTGTAGGTCAGGGCCTGACAACATCCCAGAGCTAAAGCTGGGCACTGAGAGGAGGCAAGAAGGGCTGGGTGTGCTAAAGGTGACCTGCAAAGGGCTGCTCACCTAGGAGAGCCTGATTGGAGCATGCTGACTGGGGTTTTTACAAAAAGGATGAAATAAAAGATTCTGCTTTAATCTAAACCCATGCCCTTAATTGCTCCTCCTAAAAAAACCCCAACCAATCAAACAAAAAAGACCAAAAAATCCAAGAAAAAAAATCTTCCAGAATGCACATGTAGTCAAGGGCTTCTATTTGCTAACTAGGTATTAGGTCACAAATTTAAACTGAAGGTAAAAAATTTTTCTTCAGTAAAATTACTGTGCTTCAGCAGATGTTTCACTTCCTCAACTGGTGTTTTGTCTTATCTGTAAGGCTATTTCAGAAAAGATACTGAAAAAAATCAAAAGAAACCTAGCCACAAGAGCAGGTAACAGAAGAAAAACCACAATTTCTGGCAGATTTCTTGAAAGTGGGCAAAAGTCTATCCCAGGTTCCTTTCATCTCTACAAAAATGTTGAAACTGTAGCTCCATGAACTGCTGCATTGTCATGTCCCTGACAGTTTCTGTATTGTTGCTTTTACCTGTACTGAACAAAAAGTACATGAAACCAGATGTTTCTGAAAACTGTACTGTGGGCTGCCTGATCTGTGCCAGTGGCAGATTAATGAGGGTGGCTCATTTAAAACCAACAAGTCAATGTGTCTCTCTTTGTGGCAGAAAACACAGCAGTGGTGAACAGGACCCCAGCACGCTGCCATCACCTCCCCTTCTCTCTGCAGCAGATGACCGCAGTCAGGTGAGCTCCGTGGGGCTTTGCTCAGTCCCTTCTGCTGCTGCCATTTGGGGTGGCTCTGCATGAGGCAGTCAACTGGCAAAGCATCTGTACCTCCAGATTGCTTACTTCAGTGAAAACCTAAATCTTCTGCACTCAAGTAATAGTGTGAGGTGCTTTTGTCAGCCACCAAGCTGAATATATTAAAATTGGAAGTCATTTACTTTTTCCCTGTCAGTGGGGCCACTGTGTGACAAGCTGAAGTAAATGGTTATTAACAGGCAGATATTTTAAGAATTGAGAGTGCTATGTGTAGGCATCAGTTCAGCTTTTGGCAGACATCTTTTATGAAAAATCCTTTCCTTAGGATTTTTCCTCCTGAGAAGCTGAGAGGCCTCAGGAACAAAATGTAACCAATGGTTATCTGCTGCTGTGGAATGCAACAGGTGCATCTGGGATTGGTCTCATGTGGTTGTTTTTAATTAATGGTCAATCACAGTCAGCTGGCTCAGACTCTCTGTCTGAGCCACAAGCCTTTGTTATCATTCCTTTTTCTATTCTTAGCTAGCCTTCTGATGAAATCCTTTCTTCTGTTCTTTTAGCATAGTTTTAATATAATATATATCATAAAATAATAAATCAGCCTTGTGAAACATGGAGTCAGATCCTCGTCTCTTCCCTCATCCTTGGACCCCTGTGAACCCGGTCACAGGCTTTATAAGCAAATCTTGTGACAATATCTCAAGGAGGTGATAAGGTGACACGTTAAGTATTGTCTCAAAGAAGCAGCGTTCTGTTGTTAAACCAAAGCACCCCAACCCATTTTGTTTTCTCAGGATAACAAGACCAAAACGTGGCCTCCCAAGGCCCCGTGGCAGCACACGTGCTCCGTGCCCAGCACGCTGCCCAGCCAGAGCACGTCCCTGTACCCCATGAGCAGCCCCGTGAGCCAGTGGAGTGACACCATGCAGATGCTGCAGTCGCCCATGTGGGCCAGCGAGTGCGGCCCCGCCGCCGGCCTCTCCTCCAGCTTCGCCTACGCCCAGCAGCAGCAGCAGCAGCAGTCCCAGCAGGCTTCCCAGCACAAACAGATCAACAAGGGCTTCAAATCCTTCCCAGTAAAGCACGAGCGCAGACCATCCTACCTGCACCAGTACTGACTGCTGCTCCTACTGGAACGTGCAGCACAGGGCCAAATGGAAATGACATGACTTTGATTCACAGTGCTGTGTTGGCTATATCCTGTTTCTCTCAATGTGGGATTGAGGGGGTCTGGGTGAGATAGACAAACTCTTGGATTCTGAGTTACAGTGCTGGCCAATATGTTTGGTGTACATGAAACAGCCCAAAACTGTGATGTAGAAATGCTTTTAAAAATGTGTAATTGCCTTTACTTTCAAGACATTTTTTTTTTCTAAAAAGAACTGCTGAAGGACTACCATACAAGAAACACTGTATTTTATAGCTATTTTTCATATAGATTTATAGTTAAAACATCTTACTGAAACACATTGAATATGTTGAAGCAAATATATAGTGGTCACTTTGCTCAACACTGTTTGTGTTTAAATTTATAAAGGACAAGCTGTAGAACCTTTGTATTCTCCATTACAGCCTGTGGGCAGCTTTTTTACAATGAAGTGCAACAGCGGCTTTTCCTGTGCTACACAAGCGAGTTCATTTGGGAACTGCTGCAGAAACAGTCACAAAACTGAGTTTTGTGGCAGTTTCCTTCCTGTAGGTGAAGATCAGCAGAAGCACTCAGCCTTGTGTCAACGTGACCTGAGCTGCTTGACATAGATGGCACCTCTGTGGACAGAGGGACCCTGGTTCCAGACACCTGTGTGGACAGAGGGACCCTGGTTCCAGACACCTGTGTGGATGGACAGAGGGACCCTGGTTCCAGACACCTGTGTGGACAGAGGGACCCTGGCTCTCACACAGGTGTGTGGACCAAGGGACTCTGGTTCCAGACACCTGTGTGGATGGACAGAGGGACCCTGGTTCTCACACTCCTGTGTGGACAGAGGGACCCTGGTTCCAGACACCTGTGTGGACAGAGGGACCCTGGTTCTCACACACGTGTGTGGACAGAGGGACCCTGGTTCTCACACACCTGTGTGGATGGACAGAGGGACCCTGGTTCTCACACACCTGTGTGGACAGAGGGACCCTGGTTCTCACACACCTGTGTGGACAGAGGGACCCTGGTTCTCACACACGTGTGTGGACAGAGGGACCCTGGTTCTCACACACCTGTGTGGATGGACAGAGGGACCCTGGTTCTCACACACCTGTGTGGACAGAGGGACCCTGGTTCTCACACACCTGTGTGGACAGAGGGACCCTGGTTCCAGACACCTGTGTGGACAGAGGGACCCTGGTTCTCACACACCTGTGTGGATGGACAGAGGGACCCTGGTTCTCACACACGTGTGTGGACAGAGGGACCCTGGTTCTCACACACCTGTGTGGATGGACAGAGGGACCCTGGTTCTCACACACCTGTGTGGATGGACAGAGGGACCCTGGTTCTCACACACGTGTGTGGACAGAGGGACCCTGGTTCTCACACACCTGTGTGGATGGACAGAGGGACCCTGGTTCTCACACACGTGTGTGGACAGAGGGACCCTGGTTCTCACACACCTGTGTGGATGGACAGAGGGACCCTGGTTCTCACACACCTGTGTGGATGGACAGAGGGACCCTGGTTCTCACACACGTGTGTGGACAGAGGGACCCTGGTTCTCACACACCTGTGTGGATGGACAGAGGGACCCTGGTTCTCACACACCTGTGTGGATGGACAGAGGGACCCTGGTTCTCACACACCTGTGTGGACAGAGGGACCCTGGCTCTCACACAGACCGTGTCCTATGGCTGCATTTGGCCACAGGCACTCTCCACAAGGTGCTCCTGCAGTGTGTGAAAGCAAAGCCTAAGAGACTACTTGCATTTATTTAAAGTCTTATTTCAGATGCTACAGTTGATTAAAAATTGTGAGCTGGCTCAGAAGATAGTAAAACTGAAATGTGGGGTAGCAGTTAGTTAAAAGAACATTATTTTTTTTAAAAGGATAAAGTAATTATTTGCAGTCAATATGTGCCATTAAGTGAACCTGTGGAATTAGGAATAATCTTCCAACCAAAGTGGATGGGGGTGAGTGACTGGTGCTTACCAATTCAAGAACAATGGTAAATATGTATACCTATCCCACTGTATATGAATTGAGATTACAGAAGATTCTTTATATAGTTAGAGCTTATTTAAATTTTCATATTTCATCTTTGAAAGAGTCTAAAAACCACAATATTTTCTGGTATAAGAGTTTTGACAGTATTAATCTTATTTTTGTATTTTTCTTAAGTCATATCATTCTAATATGTTAACTACTAGTAAAATGGGTTCTTAGTTCTAACTACATAATTTTTCAATGAAGATAAAACACATTTTTTGGTTTTGGTTTTACAAACTAAGTACATCTATATCTGAAGATACCAAAAAATAAATACATGATATATATATATATATATATAAATAAAAAGTATACACAACACTAAAACTATTAAACATTTGGGTATTTAAAACCCATCCACCTTTTTTGTTTGTATGGTGACGGGCTCTATTTGCAGGCCCAGATTGTTACCTTTTGTGCTGTTTGAGGATGCCAATGTTGCCTGTATTTATGATATTGTCACCATGTTTTCTGAAACTTCATACTTACCATGTTTACAAAGATTTGTTTGCTGTACATAGACTTTTTACAGTAATGTGCTTTGCACAATCAGTGTGGCTTCTGTCTGTAAATTGTTAATGGTCTGTACTACTATAATTTTGAAAACCTTCCACTGAAAATGTTAGTGGTTATTTAACTTCATGAATGGTTTCGAGTTTCCTAAATCTTGTTGTTTAGATCTAATATTAAACCCCAAATTTGGTTGTACTTACTTGGTTATTCATACTAAGACCAAAATGGAAGTTAATGAAAACAACTTAATTTTGAACTTTTTTTCTAACAAGTGCCAAAATGATTGCTATAGTTTTTGCAGTTTATTCATAATTACAAATGCTGGCAAGTTTCTGGACCTACATAAGTGAATTGTGAACACAAAGAAAGTTTGTCTGCATTTTGACCACGTGGGTGCTACTCTGTCCTTTGCTTCCGATTGTTCTGAACACTGGTAATTTTAAGAATTGTTGCACTTGGCAAATGAGTCTTGCCCTTAAACTTCACTTACACTGCCAAGTGCAAGGGTTTGGTGCTTAGTTAACTTACCCTTATTGCAGTGCTTCTTGTGAATAGCTAATGCTTCTGAACTGGAACTGTACAGTTTGTATTTTAAAGCTTCTGTAAAAGTAAACTATTTGCTTTATTAAAGATATACATTTAATAGGTCATACCTGTTTAAAATATGCACCTTGCTGAAAATGAGCAGCACCTTAAACTGTAACTTCGGTTTGTAAAACAAAGATCTTATTACATTAACATGGGATTATTTAACAGTTTGAAAATTGTCAACTGCCTACTTACTGACTCTATCATATAAAAATGAACTTTATGCACAGTCCAATCTTTAAAGGTGCTTTCTCAGGTGGTGTCACAGAAGAATGTGGTACAGACAATGCTTCAGCAGGGGCTGTGAACCGGTAGTGCAGGTAAACATTGCCAAAATCATGATACTCACATTTTTAGGAATCAGAGTCAGTAACTTTGATGCTAGTAAGCCAAAACTAAAATCTGTCCCCCTCCCTGCTGTGACCAAGGCTATTAGGTTAGTGTGTGTTAACTGTGGCACTGGATGCCTATGCAGGGTGTGCAAAACTTTCTTCCTTACTGGATAGGAGCACACATGCATGCAGCTGGCCAGCAGTGCTGACAGTACCCAGGAAACACATGAACCCATTCTGATTATGCAAGAATTGACTTGTTCACAGAGCATTTCAGGCACAGAGAAAAAGCCTTAATAAACTTGGGCAAAAGCTTCTAAAATAATAGCTTGGTTTCTCCCTTAGACGTAATTTCTGAGTGGTGTGGCAATCCTACCAGTCCTAGGAAAGTTAACATTTCTGTTTGACTAAATCACGGAGCAGCTCTTTTGCTAATGTATTATATTAATTCAGAATATACTGCAACTTACAAAGAACATATTTAGTTTATTTAGCACAATTGTTCTGATACAGGATACAAGAGTTTACTGCTTTTATATATGGAACACATGCCCAACTTTGTCATGCTGGAGGTAAGAGTCACCTAGAGTAACATTTCCCTTGTCATTATAGAATCTGACTCATGAAATGGGCTCTGATTCCCATAGTGCTGTCTTGACAACCAGGCTATTCCCAGAAGTACACTGAATTGAGTTTTTCAGAGGGAAAAAGGAATGTGATAATTATCATTCTTAACCTGTGTTAGTTACAGTAACAGGGGAAAAGCTGGCCTAATACTACACTGAAAACTACATTCACATTTTAAATACAGAAGTACAGATCATTTTTTACCTGCTTTTTTCAAACCCACACTTTCTTGGTTTTCAAAGCAGGACTCTAAACTATTTCTACAGCCTCTGAAAGCAGCACTGCTCACGTCCAGGTATTGCTGTCAGTCTACAGGCTTCTGCGTCCTGGGCGGGGTGGCATCAGCAATTGTAGCTAAATAAATGAGGTTCCTGTGCAGGATATGCTGGTACCTGTGAGAGGAGGAAACACAGGATCTGGGAGAGGTTCTTTTCTAGACAACTACCCATACTTGCAATCCTTTACTCTAATCAGTATTTGCAGTTAGGGAAAAAGAAAGCAAACTAGAGTAATAAATCGGGGGAAAATTAGTGTTCTTCTCATTCTGAAGCCCGCTCTAAGGCACTGAGCTGCACTCGGTAGCCGAGCATGTGCTACTGCCCAGCTTCGACGGGAAGGAGGGCACTGAGCTCGCAGCCCGACAGCCGCAGAACGCAGCGGAGCGGGAGTTCAGAGCTGCCTGCCGGGCGGGTCTGAGCAGCCGCACCCTCCCCGCAGGGGCCGGAGGAGCAGAGCGGGCCCAGGAGCACTGGGCAAACACCCTGAGCAAGGCGGCAGGGACCATCCGTGCTTTATACGTCTCTGAAAATGATTCTGGGGAAAGCCCTTCGTGAGCCCAGCCGCGTTTGTCCTCGTGGTGGCCGGAAAGCTCCAGAAGGAGCCCCCAGCTGGCCCCCCGCGCTCCGCCCTGCCCACCCGTCGGTCACTCACTGCACGCAGTCGGTGGCGCGGCCCTTGTTCTGGTACTCCACGATGCACCGGATCAGCTGGTCGTTCTCCTCCAGCAGCTGCGGCACAGACACCGTCACCGCCCGCCCCGGCCGGCTCTGCCCCAGGCGGCCCGGAAGGGCTCGCTCTCGGCCCAGCGCCGGCCCCGGCCCAGCCCCGTGTCGCTCACCCGCTGCAGCGTGTCCTGGTTCACCTCGGCCGCCCCGCGCAGCCGCTCGGGCACGAACGCCACGGACATGGCGGCGGCGGCTGAGGGGCGGCTGCGGCTGAGGGCCCCGGCCCCGCCCCCGCGCCGCGCACGCGCCGCCGCCGGGAGCGGCCCGAGCTCCGCCCCGCCCGCCCCGCGCAACAAAGGAGCGCCGCCGTGCCGCTTGTACTGAACAGTTTATTCTGGTTTAAAATAAAAAAACAGAAAGCCTGGGCGGGCCGGCCGGGCCGACGCAGGGTTTATTTACCCCCGGCCGCGGCTCCCGGCCCGGGTATTTACAGCTGGAACACCTCAGACAGTAAAGAGTTATTGCAACAGGACAGCACTTGCCTCTACGGTCAAAAATCTCAACAGGTGTTCAGAATCGTGACTTGTGGATCCCAAAAGGCAGTTGTTAAACATGCAAAAACATTACTAAACAATATTATCTAACTTCTACGGCTGTCAAATACTTGACCTTAATAAGGAAACCAATTACAAAATACTTCCTTGTAGTGCTATACAAAAGTTATAAAATTAAGATTCTATCAACCACTTTTAAATATTCCAATTTTTCAACAGTGCAGTTTTTCACGTCTTTATCACCACTGAACATTCTGAAGTAAAAAAAAATAAATCAGCAAATTAGATCAAAGTGATGTAATCTTTGGATCCCTTTATTCCTGTGGCCTTCATATACATACACAGACACAAATGACCAGGTTTCTATTTCAGCATATCAGAAAGTTGCAACTAGTTATCCAGAATTGGCAAAAAGTCCGTACTGTCATTTGTGACTTCGTGGTCTTAGAACCAGAGTCTCAATGTCTCCAAGCTACGGTCTATCAAAATGCAAACAACTTCAAACACTAAGAATTCTTTAAATTGCTCATGTCTACAGGTATTACAACAAAGTTAACGTTTCAAGAATTGACAATGGAGACAGACTTTTATCCCAGGCATTCCAGGAGAATCACCAACTCGTGTGCCTGGTCCATTATTAAAAAAAGTTAATATTTCTCACTAAGTAAAATTAATTGCAAATCTTGACATATGAAAATTCCTTTTCTCCTCTTTTTGAAAATATCTCCTTAACTTGGTCAAATCCTGTGATATACCAGAAACTACAAAATCAAATTCTTGCAAGAGCAGTGAAGCGTGTATCCAGTTTTGTGTAATGGAAGAACATTTTCAAAACTTCATTATAGTCCAAATATAAAATCAAACATTTAAGCTTGAAAAGCTGCTAAAGAAAAAGAAACCCAACTAATTCAGTGTTCTTCAGCATATCAACTTTCTGCAATAACAGTATGTTTACCGACTTAAAAATGTTTATTCTTTAAAAAATTAGTTGCTTTTTATACAGCTATACAAAGTTTGTAATGTTTCTTTGGCAATGGGATATAATGGAATTTTACAACTATATAAAAACTTTCCTTTGCCTAAGAAACAGTATTTACTGTGTGTACATATCTGACTGACAAAGCAAGTTTTCTACTGTCCAGCACCCTAGTTGATACAAGAACAACTACCTCAAAAGGGATTTTACAGGATTTCCAAAAAACAACCTTCGGTGGGTCAAAACACTCACAGTATCGACGGCCTTCTGCATACCATTGTCCTTACAACTTGAAGCAATTATCAAATACAGTTTAGTAATAAGAAAAATCCTTTCAGTGATGAAAAAATACTTAAAACTCCATCGAAGTACTGCTTATAATTAACTATACATAAGAAATTACTTATCCTTCTGTCTCAAATATATTTAATGCTTACTGTTTTCAAAGATGGCCATTTCTCAAAAGTAACTGCATTACACCCCTTTGAAATTAAATAGTTAAATCCCAGTGCTGGTGACAAGTATACAGCAAATTAACTTCATTCTTTGCAGAGATCAAAACTAATTCTCTGATTCAAGAAGATCTAGACGTTCACCTGGTTTGCAGCTTTCTCGTAGACTACGCAGCAACTTTGTTGTCTTTCTAGAGGGAACAAAAGCACAGTGTTAAAATTCATTTTGCAAAACAAACCCTACAAACTCATCTGGGCAACAGCCCTGGGGGCAGCTGTGCTGTGCTGGCCATTCCCCATGTCCTGCAGCAGAAAGGAGACCTCCAGAGGAGATCAGGCTGGCACTGAGCAGAGCAGCTCATCACTCCCAATACAAAGCACAGCACAAATCCTCAGCCCTTACACCACCTCCTACTCAACTGGACAGCAGCAAAACTCTCGTTCAGAAATTCAAATTGCTGACCTTCAATCCCTCATTTCCATTCACATTCAGCTACCCAAAGTTTCTTTAAGTGATAGGACTAACTGTTGAAAACTAATCAAGGAACAACTGAGGGATGTTTCTCACACAACACAGAGAAATGTGCTGTGATGTAACCTCCCATTTTTTTCAATAAAAAATTAAAATTTCTATAAAAAATCAGATATTCTTGTTTGCAAAACTCTAACTGCTCATGCAATAAAGTAGCAGAAGTTGGTGTTCTGTCCCAGTCAAAACTCTAAAAGCCTAGTTTTATCTGAACTTATCTGGATAGCTGTCTGATTCTAACCAGTACACCAGTCTGTAAGATTTGTGCCAACTCATTCACAAAGAATTCAAAAGTTTGTTGCACAATGGAAGCAAGTTAAATTATTCCCTCTCATTCTTTATACTTTAAAATATAAATGATGAGAGGGAATAATTTAACTTGCTTAACATAAATATAAAACTTGGAAAAATGCTTGCAATTTTCATCTCTAACACTTGCATTCAATCTGTAGAACTTTTTTCCCCTTCTTTTTCTTCTCCTCCCCAATACCAGCTATCAAATAGCTACTCAGGGGCATGTGACAGAAAGCAACCTTTACTTTTGGCTATTGATAGTAAAATGATGCCATGTGACTAAAATTTCCGCAGTAACGGCCTTTCAGAAAAGTAGCTCAGAGCCCCTGCAAAGCAGTTCTAGCTCAACATCAAATCTAGACTCAGGAGATGGCGAGCGCTCCTTTCCCAGGGCGGCGGGCTGGGGCAGAGGAACAAGAAGAGCATTTACCCTGTACTCGAAGTCGGCGAACTCCCGGCCTCCACGGCCCCCTCGGAATCCGCCGCGGAAGCCGCGCGGGGCGGGGAAGGTGCCCCTGGCGCCGCCCCGGCCCCGGCCCCCTCGGAAGCCGATGACGCCCCTGCCCCTGTAGCCGCCGCGGCCGCGGTTGGGGCGCAGGGGGATGCCGAAGGTCTCGGCGTTCAGCCGCCGCTCCTCGGCCCAGGTGGGTCGCCGCTCCCTGCAGCACAGAACCAACAGGGATTGCTGGAAACGCTCGGGAAGGGAGGGAGAGGTGCCCTCCGAGAGGGTGCAAAACCATCCATGAATCACACGGTAAATCTGCACAGTATCCCTTCCACAAGAACCCAGGGGTGTGCCACCGTTCACTGGGCTCATCGAGAAGGAATATGATGCAGAGTCATGAATTAGATATTAATAATGCTCGAAGAGTTTGCCACATTGAAAAGCACACTCTGCATCCTCTGCAGGCAGTATCATTTGAAGCAAGAAGCAGTCTGCAGTTACAGATGTTATTTTATCTGGCTGTGAGTACAACCAGCAACGCCCCCTCCCCCTCCTGCAAGTCAAAATAGGTCAGCACTCCACATCATCGTGTCTAATAAAAAGGCAGCAGCAAAGATAAGCTTGAATTTTCCTGAAATGCTATCTGTCCATTTGAGCAACACTACAGGCCGAGACAGTTACGTAATCTGCTTAGAAACCATTACCAAAGCAGGGTCATTATTGATTTAACTGAAGTGTTAATTTAGCAGCAAAGCAAAACAAACAAACCCCTCCACATCTTAGTAAACCTGGAAAGGAGATTCTAGAGCCTGTGCATTAAGTTCTTAAAGCATGGCCCTAAAACTTCTTAAAATACCTTCCTATGACCATATTGCACTTGCCCACAAAGAAATTTTGCACTTCTTATTCCTTATTTTTGCCAGCTGCATGTGGAAATAAGCTCTAATCACCTTTGGCTCAGAGTTGATTGCAGTGAGTAGCACTGACAGTAGCTCATGACATAAACATGCATTAAGCAGACTAACAAGCTTCTCCTTGCAGGCCATACCTATTGTCATCACAGGAAATGTTATCAAAGAAGGATTTGGTTTTGTCATAGTAGCAATTGGGTCCAAGTGGATCTTCCTCATCAGCATTCCCTTCGCTATTTTGGGTATCAACACCTGAGTCACCTTTGTCTTCTCCATTTACAGGCTTCTCTGGTTTCTCAAGTTTATCTTCTGGAAAATAAAAAGTAAACAGAAGCCTAAAAAAACCAGCCTAAAATAGCTGTTAAGTTTTTCCCAGTCAGACAGGAACTATATTGCATGCTACAAAAATAATTTAATGTGGAAATCAAACAACTTAACATATAAATTAGGATGTATTGCTGTCTGGAGGTTTCTATGCTTCCTGTGGGTTTAGTTACCAAAAAACCCTGCAGCAGAACAGATTTGACACCCATCTATTTTCTCCCCTCTTCAGCTACCTCCTTCCTGGCCTCAAGAGCCTCATTCAGTGAATCCTCCTAAAAGCCATCCCATGGTTTTGTTCATCCCCTTTGTCCTTCTCCTTTGCCTTCTGGTTTTGCTGCCTCTCCTCTGAGAAGCAGGGCCAGCACTCTAACTTTGTGATGTATTTATTTCCTAAAAATGCCTCAAGTTCAACTCACTGTTTTAATCAGTACTGAAAACAAAGCTGATAGTTCAACATCAACAGCTGTTGCTATCTTCAAACCTCATTCCTAAATGTCTACAGCTTAAATCTCACAATGCTGTGCATGAACTTCAGATAACCAGCTCAACCTTTCCACACCACACACAAGAACTACCACACTCCAAACATTTCTATAGCTATTTATGGTTAGCATTCCCTTTTCTCTTTATCATTCTGAAAAAACCAGTATCAACAGCAAACCATCAACTGATTGAGAAACGATCCAGAAAAACAGGTGAGCACCACAGGACAGATCTTAAGGGACTCAACTGGTGTTTTTACTCTACATTGAAATCTGACCATTTATTCCCACCCCTTGTTTCCCAGCCTTTAGCCAATCATTCACTGAAACAGGGAACTCACTGTATTAACCTGCAACAATTTTGTCCAAAAATAGCAGCAGCAGTGTAACAAACAGGTGGCTGGTCACAAGAGAATGAGGTAATCAAAACAGAAGCCTGCTAGAAAACCAGTGCTGGCAGCATGGTTTCTAACTACTCCTGTGTTCCTCTGGGAAAGGGTAAAAGCAAGGCAATGCCAGAAACTTTCAAACAAACTCTCCTACGTACTACAATGAAGTTCTGATCCCAAACTCCTTTGCTTTTGGTCTATAATTGACATTATAATTTTGGTCTAATAATTGAAACCTAAAACATGGATTTTCTTTCATTGCATCCTTTCCAGAATTTTAAAGTCATAAATGTTATTGGGACTTCTGGTTAAGTAATCTGCATTTTTAACAGAGACTTATTAGAACTTCACAGATTATATCTACTAGTTAAAATTTGTTAAAAACTCAGTGACCCAAGTATTTAATTAACATATGACTTCGATTTACTTATTAATTGGTTTTTAAATTTATTTTTTAATGACTGCAAGCAAGACTTAATACTAAATGCTTTTTAAGAGTTGTTCTCCGAGGTAGGATCAAAACAGCAAGACACAGTTTTTCCATGCTCAAATCTAAAGCAAAAATTGTTTTACCTTTTAATTTAAGTTTATTATGAAACTCTCTATCAATTTCCTCCTTATTGAATTGTGCATTTGCACTTTCAAAGTCAAAGTCCTTCTCAAACTTCATTGGCCCATCCCTCCTGATACCAAATCTTCCTCGGCCCCCTCTGTGACCTCCGCGGCCTCTCCGCACTGCAGGTGCACCTGGAACTGAAAAGAGAGAAATTCTGTTGGGTTTTGCTTTGTGGATTGGCTTTTTTCTGAGGATGGTGGAGGGTGTTTTGTGTTTTGGTTTGATTTCTAATTCCTGGGCTAACAGGCTGGGACTTCAGAAGTGCAAGAAGAGAATGCCTGTTGTTTGAAGTCCCATCAGAGCAGCTTGTAATTTGTAAATTCACTTACAGTAATGATGAAAGTGACACAGAAGGCATAACAACACTAAATTTGTGTGTTAAAGACTCTCTAGAAGTCATTAAAAGCTTTTGGAAGACAAGCTAAAATATTAGTGGCTTTTCAATCAAGTATATTTCTACAAAGGCTTTTATTTCATGCTATTATGTTTATAAATCTGCGACGTAAACATATACTTGATTCATATTTTTGTTTAAATTGATTGCTTAGTATAAAACAAGAAAATATTTTTCTCTTTAATGTTGACTTCATTTGCTTGTATTTTTCTGGCTCAATGCGAAGTTCTTACCCTCTCAAAGCAAAATGTGAAAGAATTTATGTATTTTAGCAAATTTAAAAAAAGTATTGGTCTGAAAGCAATGATAGCTATTTCTCAAAACATCATTTACCAATTTGTCGTTTGTTTTCATTTCTGAGTTCATTTTCTGATCTTGAAACCTTGTGTGCTTCAGCTAAAGTTGGAAATAAAAACATGATTTGTTTATCCAA
The DNA here is from genome assembly GCF_037042795.1 of Molothrus aeneus. NCBI lineage: Eukaryota > Metazoa > Chordata > Aves > Passeriformes > Icteridae > Molothrus > Molothrus aeneus. The sequence goes on from NC_089656.1 coordinate 2,363,200, forward strand.
TTAGGTATTTTTGATCATACTTTTGTATATATAGTTCAGATTTTTAAAAAAATCCAAACCTATAAATGTAAATCACATGTTTAAATCATAAAAGAAAAAAAAAGTAATTTAGAATATATGCTTAAATTTAAAAAGAAATATGTATCTAATGCAGGTCTCTGCTGGCCAGCCTACCAGTAGCAGACAGCAGGAAAATTCCTATGTACAACCCTTTAAAGGAGCACTTTGTATGTGTATGGAAGGAATGGAGCTGTATGAAAACTGTCCAAAGCTACCTCGTCTGTGCTCTTGGTTCTCTAGGGATTTTTGGCTTGCAGACACCAAAGGTCTGGTTTGTACAGGACTCCTCCTCCCAACTGGTGCTGGAGTGGGCAGGTGGGCTGAAGCTGTTTGTACAGCTTGTTCCATGGTGGGGCTCCTTCTCAAATGGTCCATCTGAGGGCTTGAACGACCTGGGGGAAAAACAAAACCAAACCAAACCCCACAGGGTTATTTCTCATCTACAGAGGTGACTTACTGGAGTTACTGGTCTCAGCCAATCTAGGCTGACAGGTTTATCTGCCTTAGCACTTAAGGCAGCTGTGTCCAAAAAAAAAAATATTCTGCACCATCAGATCCACTAATTCAGAATAAAGGATGTTTAGGAATACCCCTTCCCTCAGTCTATAATGAAATAATAGGTAGGACACCCAACCCCTACCAACCTATTCATGATGTACATTTAGCTGTGGAATCAAACTTTGGCATTGATTGGAGGTAAAAATGCTCCTTCTGCCCTCCTGGCATGCCAAGTGGGAAGGGGCTGCCCAAAGGCAGCTGTGATGCAGCTCAGGCACTGCTGCAGGATCCCTGCCCACACAAGGACAGTGCCACGGGCTGGGCTCAGAGCAGGGAAGGAGCTGGGGGAGCTGCCCCACACTGCCCTGCTCACACAGGGGCTGCAGGCAGAAGCACCCTCAGCATGGAGCCACTGACCCAGCCAGACAAGCTTACAACATCAAATAGGTACATTTAATAATTAGAATAAGACTCAAGTCCCAGTAAGTGAGAGAACAAGGTTCTATCTGTCTCATTACAAACCAAAAGGAAAAGAAACAATAAACCAAACCCATGAAGAAAACAATAAATCCAACCATACCACACTTGCAATTGACAAAGACAAAAATATTTCTAAAAGCAAACACTCAGAGAAAAGCACAGGAAGTGTTGTGGCAGAATGTATGTTCAGCATGTCCACAAATGGTGCAGGCTTGAACTGCAGAAAACCAAACTTCTGTTTCAACAGAGAAATGCTCAGCATACTTTTGCCCCTTGCATTCATCCAACAAAGTAGAACCTATTTTTGGCAAAATTTTAGAAACACTCCTAACGGGTATACAAACCTCAGCTGGAATTTTGGGGAAAAAAACTTTGCTGTAAGTGTTTTGCCTTTTAATATGATTGCATAATTTAAAAACAGCATTAGAAATATATCTTGGCACACACTTTGACAGCAAGGAAGAGTGGAAGAGCAGGAAATAATGGGGTTTGGGTTTTTAAGGAGCAATGTTAACAACATCTGCATGAAGGTAAGGGTGAAGGTGTTCAATGTTCAGTTTCCTTTTTCTTTGCCATTCAAATATCATCCAAAATCTCATTTTTTCCAATATTACATAAACTATCTGTAGAGTTCCTGTTAATATTAAGCTGATTTAAAAGTCATGTCACCACCTCTTAATCAGGTCTGCTGTTAGTATCATCATGTACCTATGCATGAACAGAAGAACTACAGTTAGGAATAAAGATTTTAAAATTTTAAGCTGAAGGACTTCCCATTTCACTCAGTATGAAGTATCTGCAGTTCTGCCATGTTATTAACAAAACTAAATTCTGAATTTCCACATGTATCTGTTTGCTGACACTATTTCACTTAATTAAGCCCAGCTTCTCAGTACAGGTGCTTTAAGGGTAACAATAAATGTGTTACTGCCTGCAGCACTGCAGGATGTAGAGAAAACACATTTAAAGAGCAAACCAAAGGCTCTCAGTGTCTCCTGGGTCTAATACCAAGTGTTTTCATGAGAAAATTCAGCTGTTTGGTTGGCATTTCTGGCAACCACCAAAATCACATGGACACAACTTGTCAAAAAAAAATTGAAGTCACTAAAGAAGACTTTACCTTGAGACATCTGTGTTTTTAGTGATCTTGCATCTGTTGTAAATGCAGAACCAACTGCAGTGCTTTGGGACATGCTAGCACTGCCTGAAGAGTCTGTTCCAAAAGATGTTAAAGAACCTCCTGCTTTGAAAGAAATAATATAGTTGTAAAATCTGGTTTAGACTTTTTTTAAACTAGCACTAAATGATTAGTGAAGCTTTCTTAAGCTTCACTAAGTTATTCTAGACTACATGTAAGTCTGCCCCTCCCATGCACTTTTAGTTTAATCTAACAGATGTATGCACATAGGCTGGTAAGACTAATATCTCGATTTTTCAATCTAAAATGAAAAACAAAAGAGCACTTCTAACTTCGCCATCACAAGTATTAACAAAACAGTCATCTTATGGAGCCATCCATGTTATTGGTATACATTTCCACTTAAGATCCCTTCAGCAAAAATATGACTGTTAATTGATATCAAATTATGGCCAATTCTACAGCCATTCTTTTGCATGGCTAACATTTTCAGGAGTAGCACTGCTGCCAGGACAGTTATGAGACTCTAAGTTCCTTTGAGAAAAACTAAACTGTGAAATAGACTCTCAGGGAAGAAGGAAAGTTGCTTGGTGAGTCTCAGAGAGAACGTGCAGTCTAAAGGAGCACCTAGCCCATGAAGCTCACAAATACTTCCAGCATCTATTTCCCAGCCAGCCAACACCTCAGGAACAGCTGGGGGATTGCACTGCCACGTGGTTGCTGAATAATCCCAATCCTTAGTTAAGGCACACAGCACGTGGTGAACCCAGCAGCTATAGGGCTTCTCTGGAGGGGCTGCCTCTACCCCTTGTGAAATACCATGAATGCTGGTCCCTCTGAGATAGGTGTTTAGCTCTCAACCATAATTATTTTAGGATGCAGACTACAAAGAACTCTCTACTTTCAAGCTAAACTGCAGAACTAACAGAGGTGGAAGACTTTGATGAAACTCTAGGCAGTGGTTGCTGTCTGTGCACCCAGAGAGCCTCAGTGCCAGGAAAACAGAGAGAAGCAACGTGAACCTACCAACTCCCACGGCGCCGAACTGCTGGCCCACCAGCGGGCTGGGGCTGAACTGGCTGTACGCAGGCATCCTGCCAAAGGGACCGTAGGAGCCCACGGACTGGAATGAGGACGCGGTCGAAGATCCTAGTGAGGACTAAAGACAGAACACACAACACACTAGCAAAAATCCATATTTACACCAAAATTAGGAAATAGTTCTGTGAGGCAAGACATGGAGAAACTCTAATAAAAACATTTTCACAAGTAGGTACAGCTTACAGACATGTGGAAACAGTAACACAAAATTATGCAATCTTTTCCCCATAACCTCAGACACTCTCTTGTCCAACACACACATATAAACTTTGTTGGCAAATTTAGGAAGTGTCCTGTCTTTTTCCTTGAAGTTTCAAACCCCACAGGTACAATAAGACACCCAAGCACACTGGAGGAGGCTGGGGTTATCACTGTTATTGGGGTTCACAGTAATGCAACTTCGCCACTCTTGACTACAACTGACAGAGGGACTTGCACCGAATTTAATAAAAGTCAGTGGAGAAATGCAAGGGCACATCATAAGGAAGTTCAAAGAATTTTATCCTACAGAATAGATAAAGCAGAAGAATTTTATTACATGGGATTATCGACCTCCATTTGAAGCAAGAGATTTCCTCTTGCTCTCGGGGATGACTTTTAAGATACTTCATAAGTACAACCAAAAAGCCAACAAATTTCTGAGAAAACTATTTATCAGTCTGTTTAGTACAAAATGACAGATGAATCAAATCTGAAGGCTTCAAGTTGTAAGCTGCTTTCCCCTCAGAAACCAAGTATTCACTATTCAAACAACTGCCTTACAGTATGAAGCCTTTTTGAAAACATAGCTAGATGAAACACTTTAAAGTCACAGTTAGCAAAAAATGTTGAACATTAAAACAAAAATAAAACTAACAAGCAAAAAAAAGCCACTAATTATCTGGAGATATTTCATCATCTACTCCATTTGATTTATACCAAGTCTGATCTGCCCAAGAACTATGTGTCCTAAGCCAAGTCCCTTTCGAAAAAGGCATCAAGACCTACAAAACATCATTAGTTGGTTTTGAAAAGACCAAAAGCAGCTTTGGTATGTAGTGCAGTGTGCTAGAGTTAGATTTCAACCTTCATTTTCACAGTTAAAGACTGACAGGAGAAGATCCTTCCAGAGCTCTTTCCACTGGGTTGTGAACGTTCCAGTGACGAACACCTGAACTTTTAAACTCTCAGCTAGAGAGCACTTCAGCACAAGGATTTCCCCCTCTGCTGTGACTCACCTGGACAATGGCAGGGTCCTGGGGCAAGGAGCACTGAGGTTTGGGTGGCTCACACACAGTCAGGTCCTTGATGTCGCTGCCACGGAAGATGATGTACTCGAAGACCTCATCGCGGGGCGGGATGGGTCTGTCCGTCGGTCTGTCCTCTGTACCAAAGGAGCGAACTGCAGATTGGCAAGGGAGACAGAGAATGAAACATCCCATGTTCAACAACAGCCTTTCAAATATACTGCAGAGACCAACAGCTTCAAATGAAAGGGATAAAATTTCATTGAGAAAAAACCTTATTGAATAGGCATCATATTCTTTATCAACTCTCCTCAGACAAACGTGATTGAAGCTAAAACATCTGAGTTAAAACCCAAGCCAAAAGACTGAGACATCACTCATGCTATTAATTACATTGAATATTTCAAATGTTTGGTGAGGGGAAGGGGAAGCAGCAAGGCAGGTTTTTTTGGCTGTTAAGTCAATCCTATGAATCAAGAAATAAATGAGTTTACATACTTCATATTCTGCCTTTGCAAAACAGGAAAAATATGCTAATACTACTAAAATCTGGAACATTAAGAATTATCAAATGTGAATTCCTCAAGAGATCCAAAATTAAATAAAAGAACAAGAATTCTGTGGTATGTATTTACAATTTTCCCTAAGCAAAATGCATTCTTCTTGCTGGTGTAAGGTTCATATGATGTCATATGATCTCTGCCAAATTAAGCAAGCTCACTGGGGCATAACCATCTTCCTAGTGTGCACTATAGCAAGACATGAAATTCCTTGTATGAATTCCAGCAGCTTTCTGAGTGCACAGCAATGAAGCAATGAAGCTCTTCCTTTTGCACCACGTGCAATCACCACCACTGTACATGGACACCATCACTTTGCTGTCACTGCCCTCTCAGAAACTTTTCCCCACCCTTAGACTGCCAGCCCTGGGTGAGTATCAAATGAAAAAAACAAAGAACTGAAGAAGAGAATTGTCTCTGAGGGTTAGTTGTGTAAGCAAAAAACTAAACAATGGACTGAAACCAGAGAGGGGAAAAAACAAACCCCCAAAATCATGACAGTCCCATTCAATCACAATCTCATTAACTTGTAGCAGCTTAACAATCCCTCATGACTGCTTTTGCTCCAGCCTTCTAGAAAGTGTTTGTTTGCTTTGCAAGGTACAGGTTATGCTGAGAAAAAAAAAAAAATCTGTATTTTGCTTTAATTTAGCAAAATTAGATTTCCCTCCATTCTCAGATGCATCAACCTTTTGGAGACATCATTAGGCACTTATTTGCAGCCATAGAATCATTAGTCTTTTCTTTTCAAGAAAAGCAGAGTCTCCTGTAGAGATGTATAAAGTGATACTGAGTCATTTCTCGGGCTGCACCAGCCATCTTCCATCACTGTTGCTTCTTGTGATACTGCATAAACAGAGCTTAACATCAGGTATTCAAATCTTTTTAAGAAGCATAATTCAGGGGTAAAGAGATCATGCCCACACTACAAAGAAAAGTATCATTAAGTAGTTACAATGACTTTGTTCATGTATCATCAGTGAGCTGACTTTCATGATCTTTTCTGTTTCTGTGCATCTAAAAGTCTGCTCTGAATGCAAAGTGTGAGCACTGTAAAAAGGCACACGCTGTTCAGTTCATGTCAGTCCTTGTTAGAAAGGAATCTGGCTTCTTTTCCTTTACAGAAAAAAGTGTCTGGAGCTTAAGAATTCACAGAAATTAACTCAAAGTAATGCACAGAGGCTTAATAACATTATCAGTGGGTCATGTGCATTCCTGGGTCAGTTCATCCCATTGCTTTTTATTCACCAAGCTTTTCTATTTCACTATCCTGACCATGGCTCTACCCTCACTTTCTGGCCATCTTATACCCTATTTATCAGCTAACTAATAAATTCTCTTGGACTTCCTTTCCATCATTTGACCTGCTGCCTTGGTAAGTAAAACCAAAGTTGATTTTGTACTGCTTCACACTGAAATGGTTTCTCTAGTAGCCATTTTGTCCACAAAAGTGCACAAAAATGGCCAGAGTGTGATCAGTTAGTTACCAAAGGATTTTCCTTTCTAGCTAAAGTGAAGAAACTACTCTACAGAAACACCACAGAGAAAGGGTGCTAAGTTGGAGGGTTGCATCTTGCCTTTACATGGAAATAAAAATCTGATGAACTGTGGAAGAAATATGTTTGGAAAGTACTTCTCTTAAGGCAGAGCTACACTACACAGGTAAGTATTTCAATATTAATACCAATGTCCATGACACATATAGGAACAGTTCTAACACCCTTTAGAACTGTTATTTCACTTACATAACAATTACCTTTCTCCATTCTAAACCAATTAAAAAAGGGAACCACCAGACTTTCATCTACTGACATGCTGAAAGAAGTAAAGGGATTTCAGTTATGTTAAAAAATTGTCTTTTTCCACACCATGAAATCACCATAACATCAAAAGGAAGTCTTTCAGTGCCAAAATTTAGAATTCATCTTTAAGAGATTGAACTGTCTATGCAGCTAACTGAAGACCCTGATAGGGTTGCCAGTGGTTTATCAATAAAACACATCAAGACTTGCTACTAGAAGTTTGACTCTTCCTTTACTTCTCCCCTGCCCCAAATCAAACTGGTTTGATCACAGCCTTCTGCAAAATATAAACCCACTTTCATCCAATGAAGATCTGCTCTGCTGGAGAGGGGTAAGCAAACTCCCCTGATTTGCAGCTCAGACTCGCTCTCTCACCACAAGCAACCAAAATAACCCCTCCAAGTGCAACTTCCTTTGAAAATAGGAACCAGAACTGTGTGTGTGGTGTCTTAAGAAGGGCTGCCTGACGAGCCCACCCCAGTCAGGTCCTTCAGAGTAGTGTTAAGGAGTTGAAAGTTACTTTTTGTGTATTGCAAAGGCATACCTACCTGTACAGTTTGTATTTTCCTCGCTTAGATGAGGATTTAACACAATCTGAGCTCATTAGAGTAAGAAGTCTAATATTAGAAGTGGCCAGAAGAGCAGGATTTTACAAAGAAATAGCTTTTACCATGTTTTCTCATACTCAGTAATACTCAGTTGCCAGAGTATCAAAAGCACAAGGTATTGGAGCAGCAGCAGCAGGCTTAGAGCCCTGTCCAGCTCTGACTCTTGGGGAATTTCCTCAGACTATCTCCTTCCTCCAGAACAAGGTGCAGTAGTTCATATATAGCAAAATACTGAAGAGGGAGAGGAGATTAAAATAAGCACAAAAAGATTGTCTTGTGAAAGACAATCTTACAACTGCAGTAAATTTAATTAATTTTACCTTGTCTACTCCAGGATTGTTTTTTCTGTTATTTTTGAAAGAGCTAAAGTGGCTTAAGGACTTGCAAACAAAAGGACAAGCAGTACACATTAAAAGCAAACTTATTTTTTGTCAGTGTAAATATACACAAGTCAGTAGCTATCTAAAATAACTAACTCTCTTGAGCCTATTAATCTATATACTTGTGCCCAAGTGAGCAAAGTTTTGTACAGATTTTGACAGTGATATTACAGTATATGATATTTTAATGTATATTACCATATTATACTACTGTAGCATTCAATGGCCACACTGCAACTTTCCCTGTCATTAGTCAGTATAGATATTACTTGTTGATTAACACAGGCAATCTAAGCAGAAGTGAAGGCAGTGACTCTGCCCCCACAAGGTGGATTCCTGCAAGGATTCAGGCTGTGCACAGCAGTGCCTCTCTCCTCTCCCCAGGAGCAAACACACACACACGCACAGAGGCACCAGGAGGAGCACGGCCGCTGAAAGGAGAGCACCACAGGTGAACGAGTCATTGCAGTTGCCTCCTCTCCCTCCACTGCAGCCATGCTCTGATGCCTGCACACACAGCAGCTCCTTCCCCAGACAATGACCTCAGCCTGCATTCCCTCGCTCGCAGGGAGATGGAGCAGGCTTTGACAAGAGGAATTTTTCTGCTGTGACATACTGTGCCCAAGTTTGGTTTGGCACACAGGCCCTAACCTTCAAGACATGCAAGGAGCATGTTACTTAACTGACTAAAAAATACACTCCTAAAAACTGAAAGAAATGTAACCCTTCCCTTTCCTGCTCCCACCCCTGAATAAGCTCAAGCTCAGGATTTCAACTTTCCTCTGGCTGCATTTCTGAGTCTTTCACCTGCATTAACTCTGTAGAAGTCTGAAAGGGAAGTTTTCCTTTGGATGTGTCATTGTACCATGGACAACACTATCACAGATGGTTGAACATTCCAGAAGTTGAACTACTTCTTAAAATTACCAAAAGCTGTTTCATTAGTATCTATCAATTATCATGGTCCCAACTGCAACTCTCAGTGGTGCAGGAGTTGCTAAGTGAGAACTGATGCATTATAGCAGAGACAATAGATAATTCTGGTTCTTATACTCACATACCTAAGGATTTCCTGCTGTTGAAGGAACAAAGCTTTTTCTGACACAATATGGTTGTTCTTACACAGCATTAAAAATAACTCTCTCTATATCAGTGCCTTGAAATAGAAAAGCATTATCTATAACTGATATGAAAGATCACATCTCCTTGTCAGTGCCACAACATTTAAGATCAAGCACTGTTAGAATTCTGTAAATGCCCCAGGTAGGGCAGCAATCATTTTCCAGCAAGAAAACTAACCATAGCTTGCAAACTCCTCTTAAATTGCTTGGGCTTAATGATGTTTTAAAAATTAATAACCAATTTTTAAAAAACTAAGTGTTAACTAGAACCATGAACTAGAAGGACATTTCCAGTTATTTTAACTTGAGGCTTGACAATAGGAGTGAGTGGGTTTTGGTTGCAGACACTGTCTCTGAAAAGCTGCTGATCCAAAGAGAACATATGCACCAATAACATTTGAGAGCCTCAAATGTCTGCACAGCTTGCAGTGTTTGGGATGCACTGTGGATGGGGGTTTCCCCTGTTATTTAAATAACACTTATACACTCTGTGAGAGGATGCATCACTTCACCTTGTCAGACTCCAGCTTAGGTTAAAAATGCTATGCTCAATATTTTATAGCTCCTATCCTTCTCTAGCTGTGAGATAGAGGCCACAAGTTTAGCTCAGTGAACAGATCCCCACGATGTAAACAAAATGCTGATTAGAGAACGAGAGCAGATTGCCCCGGTAAGGAAGGACTACAGCCTGTGCTGGCAACCCAAAAACTCATTTCTGTCTGAAACCCTCGACAATTTTGGACAATTGAAGGCATGCCATGAACACAACTTCATGAGATTAATCTCTGACTGCTTCAGCCCACACAAATCCTACAGCTGGGCAAATCTGTAGTTATTCAGGAACAGACTCTAGCTCTGCTTTTGCACTTGATGTCACCATTTCAGAACCTCAGTTAGAATATGAATAATGCTAAAGTGCCCTGTATTCAATTCAGGGAACAGTCATGTCACACACACCTCACGGCTCAGCAACTGAAAGCATCAAATCTTTTGGGGGTTTATTTTGTGTCTCTCTCTGGCAAAAAGAAAAGACATCTGTGGTCAAGATTCACAGTAAACAGTTCTAGTCTGACTTCTGGACTCAGCAAAAGAAGAAGAGGTAACTATCAGCTGATCAACATATTTACAGCTAGAGTACAAGTTCTGCTTCTTTCCCAAACAGAGCTGGCCAATAATTGAGCACTCCTGCCCCCCTACATACACGCTGTCACATACATTCAGTGGCTGAGCCTGCAGAAAGCTGAATTCTCTGGAGTGGAGCATTCTGCTGATGAGCACAGAGAATGCTCCACACTCTAACACGGTGTTAGCAGCTCCACATTCATCTCGAGATTTTTGGTTCCAGGTGGCCTAGAAATACTGGTTTATTCTCTTCTGAATCATAACACTATTACAAAATACACATTCTTCAGCTAACTCAGCCAAGTTTTATTCAAGTAAATTCAGTGGTTTAGATTTACATTTCTGATGAGAGCTAGGAGAAGAAAGTAGATCAGACTTGTAACTGTAGTTTGATCTATCTTAAATATGCACACTTTGGCAGATACACCACAACATGACTTAACCACTCTTGAGAAGTCATGAAAAATTGCCTTGGTCAGCACTAAATCAGTCTAATTTTGGACAAGACTATCACAAGGTCCTCAAGGATAGGATTCTTTTTCTATGTGCTTTTGTACAAACCTTAACAATCACAGCATGCAACTGGAATTTCTGAACATTTATTTTTAATCACAATATCCAGCTTTTACTTGTATAAACCAAAACCAGCTGTCCTTTCAAAGTAGATAATGCAACTCCAGCCAGGCAATTTAACCTAAAGGCAGCTTTAGAAATAAGCAAAAATCACACAGTGAAAGCTAACTCTGCCCCAAAAGCAAAATGTGCAAGCCTGGGACCAAACCCACCGTAAGGTGTTTGAAAGCCCACGTATCGCAATTTACAAAACAAAGTAACTTATTTCTTAAACAATAACGGGGGGAGGTGTTGCTTGCGAGGAGGGAAGGCCTTAAAGTGACACAGCGCACAAACAGAAATTACCACAAAGGGTAGCGAGAGCGAACACACTCACGGTATGCACCAGCACCAGGGCAGCTGTGCAGAACGGAGCGGACCGGCGCTGAGCCTCTGCTATGGGCCACGAACCGAGCTCTGGAACCCTCTCTGTCCCAAATATTTCATTTACAAGCACTAAGTTTTCCTCTTCCCTAATGGCTGTATGGACTTTCTGCTTTTACATATGAATTTAGATTACTTAGCAAGACTTCACAGATGCAAGAAGTGTAAAGGAAAAAAATGCTGAGTGCTGCAGAATCTATTATAAAGAGGTTATTAAAAGTTCTGACTTAATGTTTTACTTTGAGAATTAATTACCATGCATGAGAAACACTGAAGTCCTTCGGACGTCCAGTTTCAAAAATTCTCTTTTTTGGCCCCAACTCTCTTCTCAGTAAACCTGACTTTCTAACTTTCTTATACATTCACAAAGATCTCTTCTCTTTCTCGATATAAAAATGTGTTTGTGTGTATATATATATATATCTTGTGGCCGATAACATTCTCGTACCATTTCGGACTACACTGTGCCATACACCTCCAAAATTAACAGCTTACGTTCAGCTTTTGTCGGTAATCCAGCACTCAGGATTCCTTTCAGACCCGAGCTGTCTGCCGTCCTAAGATGCAGAGCAACCCAGTCATACACGGCCCTATACCCTGTAGGTCTGGAATTCTTAGCGATGCAAAGAAAACCTCCTTCTAGCCTCCCCCTCCTACTCCTTTTCACGCACTAGCTCCGGACCGCTTTCACCGCCACGGGTTTCATACTCGCACTCTACTGGGAACAGCTCCGAGCAGCCCCCGGCACGGAGCCGCTGCCGGCTCCTCTCGCCGAGGGTCCCTTCCCGGAGCGGGGGGAACGGGGGAGCGGGGCCTCGCAGCGCCGCCGCTATCACATCAAACCCTCTCTCGCCTCCACCTCCCCCGCGGGACGAGGCGGGCTCTGACCGAGCTCCGCCGGGCCCCCGCAGGCCGAGCCCGCCCGCCGGGCCCCCCCAGCGCCCGGCCAGCGCCGCGGCTCCGGCTCCTGGGCCGATCCCGGTGCCGCGGCCTCGATCCCGTCCCGCGGCCGCGCTCCCCGAGCGCCCCTCCCCGAGCGCCGCCGGGCCCGCTCCTCCGGCCGGCCGCGTCCTTACCCTTGGCCAGCGCCACCGTGGAGTTCTCGGTGTCGATGGTGTACAGGATCCCCTCATAGCGGATCTCAGCCTTGGAGATGAGGCTGATCTTGCTCCCGATGTAGGGCGTCCCCCCACTCATGGCGCTGCTTCTCGGTCAGGGACACCCCTTCGCCGCTGCCGAGGGCTCCTTAAGCTAGGCACAAGTAGCCAAGCAACCCCGCCCCCGAGTCGTAGTAGATGCTGTCCTCCCGTCGCCCCGAGCCGCCGCTCTCCACACAGCGGAACCCCTGGCACAGCCCTCCACGGAGCACTCAGCACGGCCCGCGCCCCGCGGCTCCCAACATGGCCGCCGCCTTCATCTTCCCTCACAGCGCCCCCCCCCCCGCCCGGCCCGCCAGGTGCATGCCGGGAGCGCGGCTACTCTCGCGAGAGCTGCGGACGCAGACGCTGACTTGGAGGCGGGGAACGTCGCGGAGCGGCGTCGGCGTTCCGCGCGCGACGGCGGGAGCGGAGCTTCGGCACCTCCCGGTCCAGCTCGGCTCTGCCCGGTCCCGTTCGGCACCTCCCGGCCCAGCTCGGCTCTGTCCAGCTCTGTCCGGCCCAGCTCGGCTCTGTCCGGCTCTGCCCGGCACCTCCCGGCCCAGCTCGGCTCTGCCCGGCACCTCCCGGCCCAGCTCGGCTCTGTCCAGCTCTGTCCGGCCCAGCTCGGCTCTGTCCGGCTCTGCCCGGCCCAGCTCGGCTCTGCCCGGCACCTCCCGGCCCAGTTCGGCTCTGTCCGGCCCAGCTCGGCGCCGCCCGGCCCTGTCCGGCCCGGCAGCCCCCAGCGCTCCCGGCCGGCGGTCCGGTGTCGTCGCCGGGCAGGTGACAGCAGCTTCGGTGGTTTTGGGTTTTTGGGGTGTTTGAGGGGCCCGGTCGCTGAACGGCAAATCCCGGGGACCCCGTGGGCAGGGGGAGCGCAGGAGCGGGGGCGTGACATCGGTTCTGTTTCACCGTGGTTCCCTTTTACTGTGCCGAGAGTCACATCCTGCAGCCAGCACTGAGCAACACAGTTGTTGATGAAATCTTGACCAAAGTGTGGGACTAACCCTGAAAAAACACCCTTTTAGTACAAGCAAACACACACAAGCACCTCATGATGTTGTGATTGCACTTGATTTGTGCACTTTAAATAAAAATCACAAATGAGGCTTCTGTGGGAGGCCACGACACCAACTCAGCCCCCTGGAACACACCACAACAAACACCAGCCTCTGAAAAGTGGCTTAGCTTTGGTTTCAGCAAGTGGACATTATCACATTGCAAAGATTCCCCAAGTGTTCTGTTCAGAAAAGGCCTTGAAATGCAATATCAAGCCAGACTTTCCAGAAGGGCCTGCAGGTGCCTAAGCAGGAGCCAGCGGGGCTCCTGGAGGTTTGTGCCCCAGCTGAGCTGGCTGTAAAGCTCCCAGGAGGAGTGGAGTGCCCAGGGAGCTTTACTGGAATTGCTCCCAGCGTGTCCTGACCCACCTGAAAGATGGTGAAGCAAAGTGTAAATGACTGGATAGACCCTATCGAGTCTGTGAGACACCACTGTTGAAAATCTGCATTTGTAATTACTCAAAGTAAAGCTCCTGTTTAGAGAAATAACAAATATTCTGTTACAAGGAAAGGGGCTGGTCTGTGGCTGACTCCCAACCTCTGTTGGAGGAAGTGGAGAGGCTTGAAACAGTGTAGAGCATCAGCTACAGCCTGTGTTACACGGATTTCCTGAAGGGAAGGGAAGGGAAGGGAAAGAGGAAAGGAAAGAGGAAAGGAAAAAGGAAAGGAAAAAGAAAAGGGAAGGAAATTCTGCTGTACATTCTGCTGTCTTATTCTAAGACTTCTCTCATCTCCCTCTCAAAACTGGAGTTGGTTTTTGTGGAAACAACCAGTTTAATGCCACAGTATTAGAAAAATGGACACTAAAATTTATTTCATAGCCAGGACTAGTTGCAGAACCATATGTCTACTTTCCATGCTACATTTATAGAATTAGGGTTCCAAGATCATGTAGATGGAAGAGGAAATAGAAATGGACATTTCTTTGAGCTTGGAACACAAGAGATGAGCATTTCAGAACAGAAATCAAATGGAAAACTGTCAGGGTTTATTTTTCACAGAATCCCAGGGTGGGTCAGGTTGGAAGGGACAGCAGTGGCTGCTCTGGTGGCACCTCCCTGCTCCAGCAGGGCCATCCCAGAGCCCAGGGCACAGCAGTGTGTCCGTGTGGCTCTGCAGTACCCCCAGGCAGGAGCCTGCACAGCCTCTGTGCACCACCTGCTCAGGGCTGGGCACTGCCCAGGGCAGGAGCTCTGGGCATGGGCAGGGGCAGCTCCTGGGCTCAGGCCCTGCCCGTGGCTCTGGGGCCATGGCTGGGCCCGGAGCAGAGCCTGGGCCTGCTCTGCCCCTCCCTGCACACGGGGACACCCAGGGCTGAGGGCCCCTCTCAGCTGTCCTTAGGCTGAACAGGCTTAACAGCCTTTTCTGAAACAACCTGTAAGTTTCTGGAAGAGAGAAGTTGGCCAGAATGAATAACAAAAATAAAACAAAACCCAAAATAGACAAACAAAAAATCTGCACAAATCTCTAGGAATAGAAAACTACCCCCTTGAAACACTTAAGGGTTAAATTCTAACCCTCTTGATGACAAATATTCCTAAGTCTCACCATCAAGTCCTGCCTAGGTTATTAAACAAGTATTTACATTTTAACTTTACAAGCTCCAAAATAAGCCATTTTTAAAATGAAATTCATTTGAAACCGAAGTACATTAAACTAAATTTAGACATATTCTGCCTTCCAAGGGAGGGATCCAGGTTTGGTGAAGGATCTAGAGCAGAAATCTCATGAAGACCAGCTGAGGGAGCTGGGCAGGGGCTGAGCCTGCAGCAAAGGAGGCTCAGGGGGCCCTTGTGGCTCTGCACAGCTCCTGACAGGAGGGCACAGCCGAGGGGTCGGGCTGTGCTCCGGGGAACAGGGACAGGAGCAGAGGGAACGGCCTCAAGCGATGCCAAAGGAGGTTCAGGTTGGACATTGGGAAACATTTCTTCATTGAAAGGGGCTCTCAGGCTGCCCAGGGCAGACTCCCAGTCCCTGGAGGGAAAATCATGAGGGTGTGGCACTTGGGGACATGGGTTAGTGGTGGCCTTGGCAGTGCTGAGGGAATCTTAGAGGTTTTTTATAACCCACTCCCATGCTATTCCTAGGACACCTCTTAGTACTCTAGTCATCTTCATGCTCTCCAGTTTTTGGAGTTTATAATTTCTATGGCATACTTAAAATGAGCAGCTAAAGGAATATTTTTATAGTGTAAAGTGAATTTCAATAACATAGATCAAGAGTTCTTCATTTTAAGATTTTGAGATAACTTCTTATCTGAATTGGTAGGTAACATCTTGATATTAAATTTAAACTTAAGATGGTTAAATTGTATCTTTGAAGGCACTGAAAGTGTGTATTTAAGAGAAATCCACAACACATAAGCAGGAAAATAGTGCTCCTTTCTAAGCACTTGTAGAAGACAATGGATTACTTGTCCCCATGCCCTGTTCTCACTCCATGCAGCTGAACAGGGCAGGGGGACTTTGCTGTTATTAATATTTAATGTTTGTGAGTTATTGATCACAAACTTGGGCTGTGAGCAGGGCACAGGCCTGAGTAGTGCTGGGAACTGAAGAGCAGCTCAACAAGTTCTGAGGTGGATTTTCTTTACAGGCAATTTTGAAACCATGGTTGGAAGTTCACTTTTCTAAAGACCATTCTCTGCCTCAAACAGAAAATAATTCAGGAAAGACTGTATCTTAAAAGATCAGATGAGATGAACACAATATTTTTTTTTTGTATTCTGCACATATACAACTCCGAAAAATGAAAGAGCAACAAATATATTCAGGAATTGTTTTTGTGATGAAATGCATGAAAATATTTGGAAAATATTTTTATAGTAGAATGAATACAAAAGTTCACAGAGATTCTGTACTTTACTAGAAGTACTTTTCCCTATGTAAAATTCAAGCCCAAAGGCAGTTTCAGCAACAATTTTATAAACATTCTTAGTATATGCTCACCTCCTGACTTGAAAGAAGTCCAGTGTGAGTCAGTATATATCATGTTTTTTTAAATAAAACATTCTATTACACTTCCTTACCCTGTGTGTTTATATATCTAAAATGGCTCAATTTGAAAGGGCTGGGAAGAAATACAAATTAATGTTTTACAGATTATCCACGCACAAATGTACATTCAAATTGTAATACTTGCCATTTTCTCTGTCCAGTCAGGAGATAACTTTTAGCTTCTAAAGTTACAAAGCAATTGAGTTTTTTCCAGGGTGGTTTTTATGGAAATAACCAGTTTAATGCCACAGTATTATAAAAATGGGCACTAAAATTTGTTTCATAATCAGGGCTAATTGCAGAATCATATGTCTAGTTTTCCATTCTCTTATGAAAACTCTGGAGATGGTTGCATGCAAATGAAGATTAGGAGCAACTAAGTGAGGACTGCATGGAATTTTCTCTGATAAAATCAATAAAGTCTGTGACTCAAAATAATATTGGATAGATTTCTATTTTTTCCAACCCAAATAATTATTCTTTATATTTGCACAATAGCAAATTGAATTGTAATATCTACCATGTTTTAATTAAACTTCCAGGTAGAAGCATTTGTTAAAAATCCAAATTTAATTTAGCTGTAGCACTCCACTAAAGCAATGCTCATTTTCTAAGCAAGGTTTTGATGTATAGATCTCTTGTGTACATTTAATGCTGCTTTTCATAAACACTGCTGTACTTTCCTATTCATGCCCTGCACCAGCTCCTGCTCATATCCCTACCACGCCTTTGGACCTTCAGTATTTTCACTGGCTATTTTCTTGAAGAAATATGCACTGGTTTAATTTCAGGAGACATTTAAACTTATCCTAATTAAACTGGTACAACCTATATTTAATGCATTTTCAAGGTGGTTTCTTTTGATGCATCATGAACCTGCTCCTAAAGGACAATCAGGAAGAACTACCCTGAATACAAACGTAACCTCCTTTGAGAGGAGACAGAGCAGCCAGGAGCAGGGGGAGCCCAGTGAGTCACACACGGTAGGACGGAGCACATGGAGCCAGGACTGGAGAGGAGCTGAGCCAGCCCCGCTCCTTCCCAGCAGAGCACGTGCAATGTCCTATCCACTGAGACACCTTTTGCAGTTTTTTGGAAACCCCCGAGAGATGACAACATGAGGAATGATTCACCACTTCAGAGCAGAGCAGCAGCTCCAGTACATCCCAGTTTGCAGGCTGGCACAGACAGATCAGGAACCCAAGCTGCTGCCAGGGTCACAAATCCATGGTTACCTCTTGCGTGTCATTCATACGGGAAAATGTTTTTATTTGCAGGGTCCTCTCGAAGACACTGTCATTAGCTAAAAACCCGATTGTGACGGTGTTCACAGGGTCTTAGGTTGAGGGAAGAGACGAGATTTGATTCCATGTTTCAGAAGGCCGATTTATTATTTTATGATATATATTATATTAAAACTATACTAAAAGAATAGAAGAAAGCATTTCATCAGAAGGCTGGCTAACAATAGAATAAGGAATGATAACAAAAGCTTCTGTCTCGGACAGAGAGTCCGAGCCAGCTGACTGTGGTTGGCCATTAATTAAAAACAACCAACATGGGCCAATCCCAGATGCACCTGTTGCACTCCACAGCAGCAGATAACCATTGCTTACATTTTTTTCCTGAGGCCTCTCAGCTTCTCAGGAGGAAAAATCCTAAGGAAAGGATTTTTCATAAAAGATGTCTGCGACACCCGATGATTTAGGACCACTGTCTTTCTCTTAAGTTATTTCAGAGTGTGTGAGGAAGCGCTGCTGGGAAAAGGGCACAAAGGAGTGCGATAACAAAAGCGTTAACAGCAAAATTAACTACCTTGAATTTCCGCGAGGATGCCAAGGGAGCAGCACGCCAGGGCAGCTGCTCTGGCCATGCAAGAGCCTTATTTTTGTTTTCCAAATCTTCTGAAACAGCGTCCCCGTTAGGAGATTGTATCACTGCAGCCATCCTGGTCTGGCTGGGGCAGTAGCTGTGGATCTCGGTAACTGCAGAGCGGAGCAGTGACACCGTGAGCTGTGCGTGCCTTCGGCTTTGGGACAGCTCTCCCCGCTTTGTGACAGCTCTGCCCGCTGCACACCCCGGCTTTGGGACAGCTCTCCTCGCTTTGGGCCAGCCGGGGCGGTTCGCTCGATTCTCCCGGCGGGACGGGACGGGCCCGCCGGCCGCCGCCGCCTCTGCGGACACCGGGCCCGGGGAGGGTGCTGCACATCCCGCGTCCGTCCCTGCGGCACCTCCCTGCACCCGCGGCTTCCGCAGGGGCATCGCCGCCCTCTCCCTGGGCGGCCGCACCCGCTGAGACGCTCGGGCGGTCCCGGTTCTGGGCGCGCTCCCGCCCGGGCTGTCCCGGACCCGGTCGCGGTGCCCGTTCTGGGCGCGCTCCCGCTCGGGCGGTCACGGTCCCGCCCCGGGGCGGGGCGGAGGCGGCGGCCCCTCCCATGGTGCCCCGCGCGCGGCAGAGCCCCGCGCATGCGCAGAGCGCCGCCGGCTCCCAGCTCAGCGCAAGATGGCGGCGGGCGCGTCGGACCCACTGGAGGAGATGCTGCTCTTCTCCGAGGAGGTGGACGAGAAGGCGCTCAGCGACCTGGTGGGATCCCTGGAATCGCAGCTGGCCGGCGGCCGCGGCCCCGCCGAGCCGCCCCCGCCCAGGACCTCCGCCCCGTCCCAGCAGCCGCAGCAGGGGAGCCTGGCGGGGGGCAGCAGCCCCGGCCGGCAGCAGCACGGCCGCCCCGCGCCCCCTCCCGCGCCCGGGGCAGGGGAGGCGGCGGGGCGCCCCGGCAGCGCGGGGAGCCGAGCCCCCGCTCAGGGGCCTCTCCCGGCCCCGTCTCCCCCGGCGGCGGCGGCAGCGGCGGCGGGGAGGGGAGCGAGTGTAAACAGTAGTAGTGTGCAGCAATCACATGGAGCGGCTCCCGGCGGCGGCAGCCCCGCCGCTCCCGCCCCGCCGCAGCCCGCCGCCCCTGCCCAGCCTGTCAACAACCATGTGGCCGCTGCAGCCGCCGCCGCGCGGGACGCGGGGAGCCCCGGCCCCGGCCCCAGCCCGCCCGCCGCCGACGGCGCGCCCGGGGCCGCGGGTAGCGGCGGAGCGCCGGGAGCGGCCGAGGGCGCCGCCGCTGCCCCCGCGCCGCGCCCCGGCCAGGCGGCGCCCAACGGGGAGGGCGCGGGGGCCCGGCCGGCCGCGGTGCCGCCCGTCAGCGGGCACGGCGGGGCCGCCGCCGCGCAGCCCCAGCCCGCGCCCGGCGCGCTGCCCGCGGTCACCGCGCTCGGCGCCTCCGCCAGCCCCGCGCCCGCGCCGCCGGCCCCGGGCTCGGCCCCGCCGGCCCCAGCGGCCCCCGCCGCGCCCAAGCCCGCGGTCACCGCCAAGGCGGGCGCTGCCCTGCCCGCCGCCCCCCAGGCCGTGTCGCCGCGGCCCGCGCTGGGCGCTGCCCCCCGGATCATGGCCCCGCAGCTGATCGTGCGGCCCCCGCCGCAGACCACCATCCAGCTGCCGCCCGGCTTCACCATCCCGCCCGGTAAGTGCCGCGCTGCGCTCCCCGCCGCTCGCTCTCACCTTCTGCTCCTGGCCGAGGGCTCTCCTTTCCCCCAAAGCTGTCATGGCCCCGCTGCTCGGCGTGCTGGAAACCCAAGAAGCAGCACCTGTCTGAGGGCACCGTCTGATGAAGCGGCTGCCGCTAATTAGGGTGTAACTGGTACGGCTAATGCAGGGTAATTGCAGCTGCTGTCGGGTGAGTTACTGGTTTTGTCCTGGGGAGAGCGGCGGTCACGGTGAGTTACCCTGTGATGGTGCGGTTGGACAGCGGATAAAGAGCTGGAGTGGACGCTTAGGATAACTTTATATGTGTTTTAAAGGACTTCTGCTTTACACTTGATAGTCCTGAAAAGTTTTTCTGATAGAAAGAACGGTTTCTGCTCTGGACCAGGTGTTAAATGTGTGTAATCTAAAATTTATAATTTCACTAACTGTGATAATGTCATTGTTGTGTGAGGGTAGTCTTCACATCACCAGATTTTATTTCCAACTCTGAAGCAATCATGTCCTCTTTGTACTCCTCTAAGTTTTATAACTTGAATTACTAAAAATTTAAGTTCAGCAAGGTTGCTAGCTGACCAAGCCAGCATCCCTTCATCCTCACGATTCCTACTCTTAACCTATATATTGTTTCATGTGAAGGGTACTGTGGTCCCCTACTTAGATTTTCATATTGCAAAAACTTGGGTATCTTCATGTCTTCTTGATTTAGGAGCTGATTTAGCATTTAAGCTGGTTTTTTTTTTCCTGTTAATATAAATAGCATAATAAGACGTGGACCTATTGATGTAGTCTGAAATAACTGAGTTCTTCCAACTTATTTCTTGAAATATTTGATATTTATTAGCTAAGTAGAGCGGCAATGTTATGATGTAGTTGTTTGCCTCTGAATGGACTTTCAGTAGTTGTGTATTTGGCCCTAGTTTATGAAAAATCCTCCAGAATCTGCTGCTCCAAACGTACAAATCTTGGTGGTTTTGTGAAGACCCAACTAACTTGAAACAGATAAGCTGCTGTCCAGACTGTGTGCCCTTAGCCTTTGCCTCCCTTTGTTAATCTGTTGGATATTGCTCCATGCAATGATAACTGTGCATTGTAACTTTGCACACAGTTTCTGAAGTTCATTGTGTCAATACTTTGATCTGTTACTTTCAAACAGAAGAGGGAAAACTTAGCCTTGGAAACAGTCTGATGCAGGACTTAAGAATTGTTAAGGAAATAATACACTAGAAAGTTTGAATTCCAATTTGTTTTATTACAAGATAGTTGGAAATCCATTAAATTTGCATAAACATGAAGATAGTATGTTCTAAAAGAAAATTATTCAAAAATATAATGTTACTTTTGAGTTTTTAACTTGTGGATCATTTATCATTAATCTGAAACTCCCATATAGCAAACTTCTATATAAAACAGAAATTTAGAATCAGTTTTTGAGAACAGGTTATTTTAACAGATAATGCTCCTAAGTTGTGCATTTCATCTTTATGTGACTGACAGGAAGGTAAAATTAATCTCATCATTTAACTGGCTTCTAACTTGCACCAGCTGCTCAGTAACAGGAATTTGTAGTCCTCCAAACTGAATTAAAATATAATGTTAACACATGAGCATTTATTCATTTATAGTAGTAATTCTGTCTGCAAATTTGATTGAGACTGTGTGGCACGTGTTTCAATTCATTTGTCATTTCCACTCAGTTTTTCTCTATTCAGAATTAGGTTTAGAAAATGGGAAGGTAAATTAAGAACACACCTGTGAATCTGTGTAATGCAAATAGAACATGTATTTTTTAATGTGTGGTAGGCATTATCCTATGAGGATTTTTCTCTAAGGTTCACAGTCATGATCACAGAAGTGATAACCCGTTTGGCCAGTTGGCATATTCAGGTGTCCAGATGGTTTAGGAATGGCATATACCAAATACATCAGCTGCTTGCAGGATTTTCTGCAACTATAAACTGTGAAGCTTGGTGCTTAAATGGCTAATGGACCTTAAAAGTTACCTTTTAGATGAGTTTTTAATGAGTTTCTTTCAACTTTCTGTTTAAATTACTCTTGGCTTTGAAAGAGAGTTATTATTATGGCTTTTGGATGTGGTCCTTGCTGTAGCTCTGTATGCCTGTTACATTAAACTTGATTTCCATGAGTTTTTAGTTTATAGTGGCAGAAATTTGCCTTCTGTTTGTGTTTGTAGCAGGAAAGGTTGGCTGGCAGCACCCAACTCTGTGAGTGAGGGCTATTATGTGTGCTGCAGTTCTCTCATGTGTTCATCCCACAATTGGGATTTGGTTTTTCCATGTCAGACTGAAAGATTTTCTTGCTGTAGGGTTCTGAAATCTGTTATAAGAGTGTTTGAATTTCTTTATCCTCAGGGTATTGTACAAACTGTGTCCCTTTAGCAAGGTGTTTTAACTGGGAAGTTAACAATTAAATTGGATGTAAGCTGTTACCTTTAGAATTGGATATAAGATTTTACCTTCTTCATTTTCCTTTGAAAAGTTAAAAAAGTACATGAAGCAATTTGCACATAGAGGTAGGTTGTAGGAACAGTGTCTACTGACCCTGTTATCAGCAGACTGAAAGTGACTTCATACATTTTTAGTTTTTGATTCTCTAGTAGTTGCAGACAAGATGTTTTTTGTTTATTTGACCTGTTGTTTCCTACATAGGTTAAATTATTAAAATGTATTCTGGAACTAACTTGGAAGTTCTTTTGAATAGTCTGTCTGGAGAACTGCTTCTTAGTTCTGAGAGAACTATGAGAAGAACATTACATGCTTTGCAGTGACCTTGAATGTGTGAAACTCCAGGATGCATGGACCACCTTAGCCATTGTCTCCCTTTTTCTGACCTGCTGCCTCCAAAACTTTGGGCACAGCTTGATGGCAATGGCTCTGTTGTGTAGCAGGCCTCTATTTGTGAGGTGTTTTACAAGAAAAGAATCTGAAAAAAATTATCCTTTACTTCCAGAAAGTGTTAGAAAACACTTGGCAATTTTCTAAGTTTTCTGCCCTGTGTGGTTGTGTGCTGAGGAGTTGTGTTGGCTCTCTGGGCCTAGCAGTGTTTGCTGTTGGTGTTTAAGCCACAGGTAGTGAGTGCCTCCCAAAGTGGTGATGCTGGGTAGGTACCAAAGGGATTAATCTGCTAATGCTCAGTGTTAAGTAAATCTCAGATGTTGTATACTCAGAAATGTGTCTGGGCAATATTTGCATGTCCCCTAGGCTGTTGTTTAGTAAAGCTCTCAGGTCTTTCTACAAGTCTTTTCTAGACTTTCTACAAATTTTAACATTATTTGTGGTATCTGGAAGAATAAGACTTGTAGAAAGTCTTGGTCCCTGGTCTGCATGTACTCAGTTGTGTTCCCAGCAGCTGCCTTGTCCTTCAAGTTTACTTTTAAAGAGTATTTATTTCTAATTTTGTTCTCCTGACCCTGACTAGACTGCTAGAAATCCCTGTCCCCCAAACACTCCAGTGGCTGCTTTTTTCATCACTGCTTTCCACAAACTGCAGTTGTTTCAATTCCAAACTGAATTGGGTCTGCCAGTGGGGGCTTCCTTTCTTTCTTCTTTGAAATACAATCTGGTGTTACATGAGAATCCCAAAGAGATGTGCTGCAGGGCAAGCTGTGCAGTGCCACAGGGCAAGCTGTGCAGTGCCATAGGTGCCCTTTGCTGTGCACTCTGTGCTCTCGTGCTCTGGCTGCTGTGCAGTGACTGTTCCTTTCCCCCCAGGGATGGTCCTGGTGCGCACGGACGCCGGGCAGCTCGTGATGGTGCCCCAGCAGGCCCTGGCACAGGCTCAGATGCAGGCCCAGGTGCAGACACAGGGACAGGGTCCTGCCAACATGTCACCCAGGCTTTCTGTGCCCACAACTGGCCCTGTTTTTCGCCTGTCAACAGCTCAGGTATGTCTGCCTTGATTTACCTTTGGTGCATTATGTCTTACACATTATTACCTCATATGTTGCTGCAACTGTGCTTTCCTCCCCTTTTTGTTGTGAAAACAGGAAATACTTATTCAAATGCAGTTTATTTTATGAGGCCTAGGATTTTTTTTTTTTAATTTAAGGAAAAAATCTGCTTTAGAGAGTCTCCTAAAGCTCTGTTCAGACTGAGAGATGATTGGAGGCTGCAGAGCTCAGTCTTAGTCTGTACTGTGTATCATGGTTTAATAAATGTCCCTTGCTGCTCTGAATCAGAGGCACTGTGATATCCCAGCATGCTGAATCCCAGGATAGCTAATTTCACTGGACATTAGAAAAGAGAAAGCCAATCACATTCTATCCAAGGATTTGCAATACATTTAAAATAACTTTTTAAATATACTTTATTCAAAAGAAATATTTGATTCTTCTAATTTGCTTCTGGGCCTGATCTACACTGAAAGTTTTTCCTGTGTTTTGAGTACATTTCCCTTTTTCTAGGGATTGATAGGATAGATTGCTTTCCTATCTCAAACTCATCGGTGGAATGTGTTGATTTGAACTTGGAGCTAATTTATTTTCTAGGGTTGATGTGGGGTGGTCTTGTGTTTTTTGGTTTGGTTTTGGCTTTTTTTTTTGGTGTGGGCTTTTTTGCCTTTTTTTTTTTTAAATTTCTTTGAAGGCTGCATTGGTTTAAAAGTTTGTAGAGAGGCAATTTACCCTGGGGCCATTTAGGGTTAGAACTGAGCTGCTTTACTAAAATGTGGAGGCAAACATCTTTGGATCTTAGTACAGGGCTGCTGTGCCATAGCAATAAGAGGCAGAGTTTAAGGCAGTTTTGCCTAAGGTCTGTGTTTGCAGAAGAGTTAAGTAAGTCTGTGTGGAAAGATGAAAAAGGTGCCTTTACAACTTTTTAGTTGTTGTAGAAGTTGCTTGAAATAAGTTCAGCAGGTATTTCCCAATATTTATCATTTCATTACTTTCCCTTTATATGCTTTTTGTATCACACTGTAACTGTATTTATAGTCTAAAAGATTTTTAAGTTTAATTCAAAACTGAAAACAATAATAAACACTTCAGACAAGAAGTAAGCTGGAATAAATTTGGAAAACTGAAAATAGAAACACGAGGCAATCTGTAAACCACAGAGTAGCCAACTAGAATGTAAGTTTTAGAAGTGAGTGTTCCTATGAAGACTATAGCTCAGGGTGAAGAAAGACATAAATGAAAGCCTGGAAACACTTGGAAAAACTTTATGCTCTCAACAGAGAGGCAAGTGCAGTATTGGATGAAATTTGTTAAAGAACTCTTTGCAGAACAGGCAGCTATGTAATGTTAAATTTTGTGGTATCTGGAAGAATAAGACTTGTAGAAACCTTCAAAGAGAAATGTATTCCAGGAAAAATAAACACAGAGATAAGCCTGTGTTTGTTGACAGATTTATTTTTTTTACTAGGTTGATGACAACAAAATTGCAGCCAATTCCTGAATTTGTACATCTGCCTTTGGTTGTTGGGACTTTCTTTGAACAGTTTTTTACTTTCTTACTTTCCCAACAAAGAAGTGCAGTCACTTCTTTGGTAATTCCTACAAGCAGATGTTGGAGCAATGGCTCCTGAGACAAGTGCATAGAGTAAATGCAGAACAGGTGTGTGGTGGGACTGTACCAAGAATGGGATCTAAGTCTGTTAGTTTTAGCTATTTTTCTTGTGTACTGTTAGTTTTTATGTGGCCAGTATTAATTAATAGTGAATTAAAATTCAACACGGAAGCATTCATAACAGATATTAACAAATTGTTTGTAGTTTGAAGATTTCTGAGGAATAATCTTTACTGCACATAGAAGGAAGTGTGCAGAAATGTAGATCAATATTAACAAATTGTTTGTAGTTTGAAGATTTCTGAGGAATAATCTTTACTGCACATAGAAGGAAGTGTGCAGAAATGTAGATCAATATTAACAAATTGTTTGTAGTTTGGAGATTTCTGAGGAATAATCTTTACTGCACATAGAAGGAAGTGTGCAGAAATGTAGATCCCTGCTTGGCTCTGGGCTCACTCTGGGGTTTGGGTCCCAAAGTCAGCCTCGAGATGTGTACATTGCACAGCAAGGGGAGATCATGTTGATCTCAGGCAGCTATTCTCTACTTGTATGAAGCAGTTAATGTTCCAGAAGTGGTGTAATCCTACTTGATGAATTTCTATAAAAATAAACCCGTGAGGACAGTGCATGTTCAGGTGTTTGTAGAGTCAGCTGGGATCTGTTCAGGTATTGGAAAGTTGTGTTTGTTTTGGGCAGGGTTCTGCCCAGATGGATGAACACCCACTGCACTGTAGGTGTTCTTTCCACTGCTCAGGACACAGGAAGCCAGCAAGGCCTTAGCAATGATCAATATCTTGAAGAGGCAAAAGTTGGATTATTTTAGTGTAGGGGGATTAGGAAATTGATATTGTAGCTTGTCAAGATTCAGCTCCTTTGAAAATCTTAGTGGTAGCTGCCCAAACTGTACTGCATCATTTCTGTATTTGTTGTAATTAACAGGGTTAAGAAATAATTAATATTACCCTTGGGAAATTTACATTGAATTTCCTTGACTCTGCACTTGATCTTCAGTCTTGTGTTTTATGTATGTTTGACCTTAGAGAGTTCTTTAAAAATTGTGGTTGACAGCCTCTTAAAACAAGATTGTAAAGATATAAATTCTAAAGATATATCTAATTGGAACTAGATATGAGACTTTTATTTGATTAGGTGGATGGTTTAAAACCAGAGACTGTTCACTGGTTTTCCAGATGAAATGTTCAGTGATAAATATTATGCTAAGGTTTTAGAAATGTCAGTTATTTGTTTGAGTAGTCATTATAATTGATATAGTTGATTATAGTTGATTATAGTTGATTCAGGGATCAAGTTCTAAAATAAAGGAAATTGTGTGTACTGAAAAATAATTTTTTCAGGGAATTTTTAATTAAGCTGATTTTTTTGAGGATTTCTTTCTGGTTGTCAGAAAGCTGAATTCAGTGAATTAAAATTTCCAGAAGAAGTTTAAAGTTAATCAAAAATAATGTGCTAGGTTTTTATGTGTATAGAGCATCAGTGTTCAAGAGTCAATGGTGTCCACTGTGACTGAAACACAGGAAAATTCTGGTGCCATTAGCTCAAGACAGACAGAATATAAACATTAATTGCCTGAATCCTGTAGAGTGTTCTATGAGATGGATGAACATGCCAGGCTATGAAGTCTTAACCTTTCTTTCTGATATTATTTTCTGGTATTTTACTGTATAGAGCTCAACATAATTACTGTAGCTTTATTCAGTTATTTTAAGATAGTTTTATTTGGATTAAAATGCAGAATGCTTAAATTTGTAGAGCTTAGCATTGTATTTTAGTCACTGAGTTTGCATTTTACCCTTCTTTTACCTATGTGGAAAGTCAGCACAGGGGGAAACTTGCAGTCTGCCTTAAGGATTCTAGGAAATAATATCTTAGGAAGAATGTATCAGAAAAAGACATGGCCTTCATACTTTATGGGTATTAGGGTTACTGGTCTGCAGATTGTCCTAATTTTTAGCCTGTGTCAGGTGTCACAAGTTACTCAGCTAAGTGATTGTTTTCAGTGTTCATTTGCTTATACACTTTAAATAATTATTATGGTGAGAAAGTCTGTTGTGAGCTATACTAGATGTAAAATACAGGATATTAAATGCCAAAGAAATTGTAAAAGCTGGCTGTTACTTTTGGCAACTCATTAAGAAGTGTTGAGTGCTAACTGGAGAGCATAAAATGGATTTGGAATTACTCTTTTTAAAACCAGAAGAAGGAGTGTCTGAAAAACTCCCAAGTGTTCATCTAAATTTGAAAGCTCTTTGGTTCTTTCCCCTTGACAACTGTGTAATTTTTCCACTCTCAAAAAAGGAGTGGAAAATAAGGCAATATTTTAAATGTTCTGAAATAAGATCAACTTGACCAATACATACAGAGCTGTTCAGATTCTAACCCCCTTCTGCAGCCTGGGTACTACAGTAGGATTTTTCTTTCCATACCCAGGGCTGTCATTTGCTCACAGGTATTTTGGAGGAAAATGAACCAGATTTGCCCTGAAAATTCCTGTAACTTCAGCAGCTGGGCTGGTATCCAGGGTGTGAGGAAGGAGCCACCTTTCTCTGGGAGCCATGGAAGCTGCTGACACCAGGAAGGTGTAGTGTGTGTCCTGAGGAATTGGTGTGAGGCTGAAGTAAAGGCTTTCCTTAAAGGCAGTGGCTCTGTCCTTGCCTGTTCTGGTGGTGAAGGTTCAGAAGGGAAATCTCTGTATACAGCAGTACTTACCCTGTGGGGAATTTATAGAGCCACCCCTCTTCCCTTCCCAAGTTTAAAAGAAGGCGAGTTTGGATTGAAGTGCCAAAGACCAGAGTTCAGGAAGACTGAGATCCATAACTGCTGTTGATCCCACCCTGCTGTGTCCTGTGGGTTCAGTCCTGCCATGATGAATGCTTCAGCTGGGCACTCAAGGCACATGATGGAGTTGCCCAGCACACTTAAATCTGATGTTTCTTATTCTTTTATTGCTTGGATTTGCTATTTAAGTTGTTTGACTTCTGCTGTTTACAGCATCTTTGTGTTGTGTTTTGCAACTTTCAGGAGTAGAGGCAGATGTAGAGCTTGGGTACACTTTTGTGTTAGATTCTTAGAGAAGTGAGGCAAATCCATTTTGAAAGGAAGACTTGGGTTCTTCTTAGGTGGGGTGATCTTTGATTAGACATTTAGTTATGCTCCTCCTAATTGCTGCTGTGTAAAGCATGAATAAAATCTGATTGTTTCCATTCTTAGTGGGATTCTGGAAAACTGGCAGGTGGGGATAAGCACAGGCCTTGTAGGGAGAGTCTCAGCTGGGTCAGTGTGAGGCTGAGCTGGGAGCTGCTGGGGTTGGACATGTGTCCCAGGAGGGTGGGATGATGGAGGGCTGGATGGATGATGGAGGGCTGGATGGATGATGGAGGGCTGGATGGATGATGGAGGGCTGGATGGATGAGGGAGGATGGATGGATGAGGGAGGATGGATGGATGAGGGAGGATGGATGATGGAGGGATGGATGGATGATGGATGGATGGATGGATGGATGATGGAGGGATGGATGGATGATGGATGGATGGATAGATGAGGGAGGATGGATGGATGGAGGGATGGATGGATGAGGGAGGATGGATGGATGAGGGAGGATGGATGGAGGGATGGATGGATGGATGGATGAGGGAGGATGGATGGAGGGATGGATGGATGAGGGAGGATGGATGGATGGATGGATGAGGGAGGATGGATGGGTGGGGGATGGATGGATGGATGGATGAGGGAGGATGGATGGATGGGGGATGGATGGATGGATGAGGGATGGGAGGATGGATGGATGGACAGACGGATAGATGGAGGAAGGGTGGGTGGATGGATGGATGGAGGATGGATAACGGACGGATGGATGGACAGACGGCCGGACGGATGGATGGATAATGGATGGATGGATGAGGGAGGATGGACGGATGGATGAGCGACGGATGGATGGATGGATGGATGGATGAGAGACGGATGGATGAGAGACGGACGGATGGATGGATGGATGGATGGATGGATGGATGGATGGATGGATGGATGGATGGATGGATGGATGGACGGATGGATGGACGGACGGCCAGATGGACAGATGGATGGATGGTGTCTGCAGCACACTCAGCCCAGAGGAGCACTGAAACACATCCAGGGAATCAGAGCCTGGCAGTAACAGCACTGCAGGCAGCAGTGACTGAGAGATGTGTTCAATATTTTAATGATCTTTTCCATTTACTGTGTTCCTGGTTTCTTTAAAATATTCAAGAAAAACATGAGTATGTGCAATTGTACCAAATAACAGTTTTAATTTAGTTTAAACTATAAGATTGCTTAGGATTGTAATGGGAATGTTAATGGTTGGACTCACTGACCTTTGAGACCTTTTCCAACCTAAATGAATCTACAATTCTGTGGTATTAACTACTCTTAGCTGCAGTTTTTCTCCAGTGTTTTGTTTTGTTTTGTTTGTTTTTTTGTTTAGAGAAAAATTGCAAAATGCTCAGGTATATTAAAAGTATTTTTCATATCAGTGCAGTTACAAGAGGCTTGTCTGGTTTTTTTTAATTGGTATCTCAGGGTTTTCATGGAAATAGTTGGTCTTCCCTGAGTATTATAATAATCTGTGGATGCATTAAAAAGTGCAAGTTTGTTGTATTGTGAAAGTGATAATGTGCATCTTTTGAAAAACATGATTTGGATGCTTTTGACTTAGCTGTGCATAATTTTAATTTAACTATTTTTTCTTTGTGATTTTAGTTTCCATTTACTTTTTCATTGACATTAATTCAAGTTGAATATTAATAATTTTTTAATGTTGCCAAAATTTTATCAGCTTTAGAATATTAGTTAAGGTACAGGATTTTTAGGAAACAAGTCATAATTGGTTGGAACTTAAATTGATCTTAGAAGAATTCTGCTCTGGATTCTTGCACTATGAGCAGCTCAAACAATGTGGCTTTGCTTGCTCTACTATATTCTTCAGAGATAATAAATAAATTCAGAAGTCTTTTAAAACTGGTTATTAGATCACATTAAATTTTTGCCTCCATATCTTGTTTTGAATTTTAGACTTGTGAAATTGTGAAAAATAGGGAGGTGCTGCCATCTAGTTTTCCTTTGCTGTGTTTCTTTTGTTTATCTGCATTTTTCATTTGTACACTTCATGGCTTTTCATGCCTTTGATGTGTTTTTTTTTACCGGCTTTCAATATCTTTATACCCAGGTGAGCTTACATTCATAACCAAATAGCAAAAAAAAAGTTGCTATTTCAAATAAATTTTAGTTGGAATTCATTTATGTTAGTGACAAAATTAAAGTGCTGCTATAAACTAATAATATAAAGTGAATATCATATAGGAAAGACCAATGTTTTCCTGGCCCACAGTATTTTATTTTGGAATATCTGTTATTGGAGCTTCAGAGCAGGTGAAAGAGTGTATATTGGAGTTTTCATGGGACTGCTGCTGACAATGGAATTGGCTTCAGAGTTTACAAATGGTTTTGTTTCAAATTTGATTCAAAATGTGTTTTCCATTATTAATTTTTTTTATATTTTCAGTGATCAGAAAAGGCAGTTATGTGTGAAGTTTGATGGTTTAGTGTTTTGTTTTCATTGTCTAAACAGCCTGATATATATTTTTTTTAAGAAAATGACAGTTTTTTCTGGCTTTCTTTTTTCTTGCTTCAGGCATAACTTCTACTCTTTGAATTGGAATTTTATATAATGAATGCTGCTGTTGTGTTTTATGTGTTTTGATACTCACTTTTTGTTAAGTTTCACTTTGCCATCTATTTTTAAAATGAGAGAAAATAATGTTTTTTGTGGGTGTGCCAGGCAGTGCATGCCCTGCTCTGGCTGTGCCTGGCTTTTGCTGTGGAGCTCAGGCTGTGCTTCCCTTGGTGCTGAGGGCACTCTGAGCCTGCCTGATGGATCCCAAGCTGCTGCCCTTGCTAAATCAGAGCCTTGCAAATCTGAGATTGGTCTGGTCATACACTCATAATTGGGTTTTCAGCACTGTTTATATTTTTATGGCAGCTTTGGTATTTTTTTCCTTACTTATTTATTAGTATTGAGTCTTGTTTTTCTTTGTTTTCTTTCTGCTTTTCCAACAAATGCTTGTTTTTTCTCTTTGCAGAAATTTTAAGCAGACAGATAAATCTTTGTAGCTGCTAAGGTGCACTGCCATTGTCATCAGATAAACTAATCCATACTATTTCTTTTGAATTGATGGTTTTTGGGCTTCTTTGCAGTGTTCTGGAGAACAAATTTATGGTACTAGGGCAGGTCAGAGAGAGAGTAAGAAATGTGTGGTCCTTACTGTGCTTTAACCACAAAACTATTTCTTTCTTTTCCTTCACAATGAGTGATTCTTTTCTGTATTAAACAGACAATAGGTTTTCAGTACTTACAAATGATACTGTTTACATTTTTGTAGCATTGACCCAGCTCTAAAACTTAGAAATCACTCAAATGTTAGTGAGGCTGTAAATTTAAACATGCAGAGATTAGCAAGTGCTCTAAAGGAGGTTCCTGAGCACTGTCACAGTGGCTGCCATGTACCTATGCATGACCACATACTACTGTTATTTTTAATTTTTACTGTAGGCTGGACAGTCCTAATTAATGAAGATTTTTATAACATTTTTCCTCTGTGTAGTGGGTTGCTTCAGGCTTACTTGTTGCCCCCCTCTGCAGTGGGAATTAATAACCAAGCAGGTTTTTTTGTGAAGCTTATCCCTGTAACAACTTTCTCAACAGTGCAGTTAAGGGGATTACCAGCCTCCTTTTGTAGGTAGGAAATTGAGCCTAATTGTCTCTATTTTAAATATGGAATGAGAAATGCTGGTTAATTTATTGTGTTCAGTTACAGCCATGGCCACTCCTGGTCACAAACTCCACGTTTCAAGTGGGGCACTCCTATAAACATTGATTTAATACAGAAGAGTATTGATTACAATGCATTCATTATCTGTATTTGCAGGCAGCACTAAGAACTAGAGGCAGGAGTAGAATCCAACTGAAGTGACAAAAATCAGCTGGTTTTTAGTCACCAGATATTTTGGATGGACCCTAGTGATTGTAGGAGGAGCACAGCCACTTCACCTGAGCACAGAAGGTGCTTTGATGAGTATTTGCTTCAGCAGTAGGGGTTCTGGACTTCAGGTTTCTGAGGGTTTTCTCTTGTGGCCCCAAACTCCTCTGCCTGTCCTGTGTAATTGCTGCCAGTGTTTTCCTGCCCTGTCATCCCAAGGGGGCATTGTGCACATGGGGAGCAGAGCAGCATCTCCTGCTTTGGGTTCTGATGCTCCACTCAGTGACACTGTGGTGGCAGTGAAGGTTCTGCCTCTGCTGTTAGAGATGCTGTTTCCAGTAATTTTCTGTAATTGTGCAAATATTAGGCTTTTAAAGGGATAATTCTTTGGGTCAGTTTTGCTGTATTTTTACTAGGCTGAAAAAAAATCAAATCTGATTAAAAAAATTTCTCTGCATTGAAGTGGCTGTTCATGTGAACTGGAACCAGACTTTCATTTTTGTCTTTCCTGACTCTGAGCTGAGTCTTCCTAGCTGAGAGGCAGTCAGTCAGCTTGGGGAGCTTCTCATGAACTCTTCAGAAGTTTCAGTCTCAGGAAGCAGAGTTTGCTGATGGGGAACAGTTAATGGATAAATAGCAGTTCAGGCTACAGCCATGCCTGGAGGAGAGACTGTATGAGTTAGTTATGAAAAATTATATGGTGATTGAGCCTGGCTGGACACCTGGTGCCCACCAGAGGCTTTCCATCCCTGCCCTCCTCAGCTGGACGAGGAGTGAAAATGTAAGGAAAGTCTTGGGAGTCAGGGTAGAGATCCCTCACCAGTTACTGACACAGCAAAACAGGCTGGGCTGGGGGAATTAATTCATTACCAATCAAATCAGAGCTGGATAATGAGAAATAAAAACTCAATCTTTAAACACCTTCTCCCCACCCCTCCTTTCTTCCTGGGTTTAACTTTACTCCCAGCTTTCTCCACCTCTGCCCTGAGTGGTGCAGGGGGATGGGGAATGGGGGCTGTGCTCAGCTCATCCCAGGTTGTCTCTGCTGCTCCTTCCTCCTCAGGGCAAGGGCCCCTCACATCTTCCTGTGCTCCAGTGTGGGGTCCCTCCCACAGGGGACAGTGAGCTCCTTGAGCTTCTGCAGCCTGAGAGCTTCCCATGGGTACAGTCAGTCCTTCAGGATCTGCTCCAGCCTGGTCCTTCCCATGGGTGCAGTCAGTCCTTCAGGATCTGCTCCAGCCTGGTCCCTTCCCATGGGTGCAGTCAGTCCCTCAGGAGCTGCTCCAGCCTGGTCCTTCCCATGGGTGCAGTCAGTCCTTCAGGATCTGCTCCAGCCTGGTCCTTCCCATGGGCTGCATCCTTCAGGAGCTGCTCCAGCCTGGTCCCTTTCCATGGGTGCAGTCAGTCCTTCAGGATCTGCTCCAGCCTGGTCCCTTTCCATGGGTGCAGTCAGTCCTTCAGGATCTGCTCCAGCCTGGTCCTTCCCATGGGTGCAGTCAGTCCTTCAGGATCTGCTCCAGCCTGGTCCCTTCCCATGGGTGCAGTCAGTCCTTCAGGATCTGCTCCAGCCTGGTCCTTTCCATGGGTGCAGTCAGTCCTTCAGGAGCTGCTCCAGCCTGGTCCTTCCCATGGGCTGCATCCTTCAGGAGCTGCTCCAGCCCAGCTCTCCTGTGGGCTCACAGCTCCTGCCAGCAAAGCTGTTCCAGCTTGGGCTCCTCTCTCCACAGGTGCTGCCAGGAGCTGCTCCAGTGTGGGGTTCCTGGGGTCAGAGCCTCCTCCAGGCACCCCCTGCTCCTGTGTGGGGCCTGCAGGGGCTGCAGGGGGATCTGTGATCCCTGCTGCTCCCCAGGGCTGCAGGGGATGATCTCTGCTCCATGCTGTTCCCCAGGGCTGCAGGGGATGATCTCTGGTCCCTGCTGCTCCCCAGGGCTGGGGGGGCTCAGCTGCCTCTCCCTGGGCTGCACCCCGGGCTCGGGGGAGCCTCAGCTCCAGCCCCTGGAGCAGCTCCTGCCCCTCCTGCCCTGCCCTGGGCTCTGCAGAGCTGCTCCTCTCACACATCCTCCCTGCTCTCAGCCAGCTGCAGTTCCAGGGGGGTTTCCTCCCCCTTCCCAAGTGTCCCCAGAGGTGCTGCTGCTGTCACTGAGGGGCCCAGCCTTGGCCAGGGCCGGGCCTGTCCTGGAGCCTCTGGAATTGGCTCTGCTGGACACAGGGGAAGCTCCTGGCAGCTTCCCCCAGCACCTAAACCTGGCCATGCCAGCCCAGTGCATGTGAGCTCCCAGATTTGACCTTCAGCTTGTGCTTCTCCCTGTGTCTGTGATCCCACTTCAGTTTCTTTGTTAAACTGTTCCCTTGGTTGTTTGAGGCATCTCAGATGGCATCTTAGCATGGCTTGTTGAGTTTATGTCTTCTAGATTAATGATTAGAAATAAAATTGAATTTCATTTCAGATTTTGCAAATTTAATTATAACTTAAAGATCTCATGAAAATTGAGTTTTGCATAACAGTGAAGCCTGTATTGGAAGATGTAAAGAGGTGTCACAATCTGTATTGTGAAAAACTTGGCTTTTGTGTTAATGTTTGTTCTAATGTTATTGAGGTATTTTCTTCTTTTTAGTTGATAGTGGCCAAGTTTATTGACAGGAATGATCATGAAAAATGTATGGAACTTACTTGTCAAAAGTGAACTGTAGTGCAGAGCCTGTGCTGCTGGTACCTGCAGGGTTGGTCAGTAGATGGTTCTACAGTACAAAATGCAAGTTTTGCTCCCAAGGATTTGCATACTAACCTCTGACAGTTTGACTTCATTTGATAAAGCTGTGAATATGCAATGCAATCTCTAAAATTGGTGCAGTCCTGCCTTGGCAGTGACAAATAATCTTTGGTTCCTTTGATTGTTTTCTCCATATTCAAGGAATACACAAGGCTGCATTTGAAAAAGCAATTCACTTGAAGTACAGAGAAGCTTGTTTGTGCACAGCAGGTACAGTGGATTCTCTCCCAAGCTTTGTCTCCCTATTCATGTGCCCAGAGCTCTGGGGGGAAGGAAAGTAGAGATGTTGTCTAAGGACTGAATTTACAGGACACAGAGTTGTTCTGCACTGTGAACAATTCCAGTGGGCTCTGACAGCCTAAGTGGAAGTGACTCATTGCATCCTGAAATCAGAGTTTTACCTGTGTTACCTGTGTTACCTGGGCAGGCAGAACAACCCTTGGGACCCCCTCTCCCAGGCTGTCCCTCCTGGAATCCTCCTATTCCCTTTCCCTGGGCTGTGTGCACAGAGCCAGCTCAGTCTGGGTGCAGGTGCACCTCCAGTGTCCCCCTGGGCAGCAGCAGCAGCAGCAGCTCATTGACTGCTCATTCATGGTCTGGCTTCCTGCCTGGCAGTGTCTGAGCACAGGGCAAAAGGCTCTGCAGTGTTACTTCCCTCTCTTTAGGGAATGTAAAAACATCTGATTTATCTTATAAAAAAATAATAGTTACAGTTGAAAGTGTATTTCTTTCTAACTCTTCAGGTAATTTCAGAATTAAGTAGCATCCTACCAAACCTCAGCAGCTTTTCCTCAAGGAACACCATGAATTCTTTTAGATTCTTCCAGTAGGAACTTGACACTCTGGGTTGTGATTTTTTGTTAAAATAACGTTGATAATTTTTGTTTTCTCTTTGACATATTTCTCATGAGATCTGTTTACAGATTTCCTTCATAGAAAACACACCTTTTCTTTCTAAATAACTTTTATCAGTTCTCAAAGCATTCATGTTGGGAGTCCTTTGAGTGTCTTCTGGCAACTTGTAGCTGTCACTTGAAGATCATTTCCATGGTATTTAAGAATTTCTCCAGGCTAGTTCCTTGTTATGTTTCTCATCCCTTCATTTCAGACTTACCTTTTTAACCCTTCTGAATTTTGGAACCATGTTAATAAACCATTGCATTGTTTTGTTTGCAGTTCTCTGGTGGTGAGGGATTTCTTCATATCCAGCACTTTAGTAGATTTTACTGCCATTTTCTATTAAAGGCTTTTGTCACTATTGATTTTTAAAACCAAGGGTGAATTTAGTTTTCAAGTTTCACAGTTTGCTGCTGAGGTTTGGCACATGGGAATACATTCTTAGTTGGGCATTATAATAGTGAAAATTTATATTTTAATTATGTGCAGTTTTATTTTCAAGTATGCTCCTGTGATGAAAAATGGGCATTTATTTGCTGAGAAAAATTCTCTAGCTTGCAGTCTCCCTCTGTATGTGTGGATTTCTGGCTGCAGCTCTTGCCTGGAAGCTAGTAGCTGCCAGAAGTGCCCCTGGTTATCTGCTTTTTTCCTAAATCCTCACTTTTGGAAGCCCAGACTGATAAGGGGGCAGATATCACAGGCATGCTATGTTCTTAGGCTGGAAATTGATTATAAGCAAGTGAATTAGATCCACAAGATTCATATTTCAAATGCAGCACTCATTAGGTAGATATAATTTCATTCAACCAGTATTTTAAAATACTTGGTCATATTTATAATGAAGAAAAGAGGTGTAGGGTGTTTAAAACAGGAGAAGCTTTATGTGGTCCTTCTTACAAAAAACCAGATAATTCTGCCTCTTCATAATGATGCTGTTTATTGTCTCTAGGCTATCTCAGGATGGAAGGCATCCCTAGTCAAGATTTTAAAAATCTTGAAAGCTTTACAAACAAAAAAAGGGGTTTGTTCAGATGTCAGGTAGATTGATTTGATTTGTTTTCGTTCCTCCTTTTTCCCCCCAAGTACAGGAGATTGATATCCAGTAGATGATGTTGCTGGACTGATTTGTAAGGAATCCTTGGGGCTTTGAATGCCTGCCTGGGCTTCTGTTCCTTTTGGAGATATTTCAGAGTACACTAGGTGTTCTTTGGAGAAGTATTTTATGTAAGTTTAATAGACAATGTAAGAATCTAAAATAAGCAGTTCTTTATAAAATACGAATTTTAGAGACATATGAATTAAAATTTAAATCAAGGAAAACTGGTTTTATCTTGTGAGAACCAACATCAGCCACGATTTATTACTCTATCCACTTAGAAAAATTGTCTTTTTCAAGTGTGTGAATGCAAATCTTAATAAATGCAAGCTATAAGACACCAATGTGGCCTCCATTTTTAGTAATGTGTGGTTCTCATTTTGTCATGATTGCCATGTTGTGTGATGCATTTCGTTTATAATGGTATTTACCTTCCTGCAGAATTAAGTAACTTCTCTTGAGACATTTTTTAATTCCTAAATCTTGTCCTTTTGTAAGATGGCAAGAGATTTCAGTCTTGCAATGAAAGTAAATCACAAAATAAGTAATATGATTGCTAAATAAGATAAATTTTATGAGCTATAGAATGTACTACTGACTGAAAGGCTGTAGGTCAGTCATTTTCCTTTGTCTGCTCTTCATATTGCAGTTGCTGTGTGGCCACAGAGTCTGTGTTCTATGACAAAGGCTCTCCCAGTGCTTAGATTTCATTTCTCTGCAAGTTAATTTCTATAAAATCCAATCTGAAATTATTTTAAGAAAATTTAGAAAGCAGAAAAATATTCTGTCCATATTAATTCCATAAAGAAAAAGCACTACAATAGGCCCATAAATACCAAGAGGACCAGTATGTGTTACTGGCAATGATAAACTCAAATATTGATGAATACTGACATGTAAATATTACAACTGAATTAATGCATCAATGTTTTTGCAGGTCACATTTGTTTTTTCTAATCTTTTCCATATAGCTGTATGAGTAATGGCTTTCAGGAGTACTGCAAAGCTGTCATTGAACACGAGAAAGCTGATTTTTCCAGTACTTGTGAATGTACATATAAAAACACACTACTAGGTTTGATTTTTTTTTTCTTAGTATTAATAATAATAATTATTAAAAAGCCTTGGAGATCAAGTTACTAAGGAGAAAAAAAGTAAAATAGTTCTTTTTCCTTTCTCAGCAGCCAACGTCCATGGGCACCTCCAGCGTCCGCCTGGGGCTCCCGGTGCAAGCCAAGGTGGTGCCATCGACAGCAGCGCCCGCCAGCGCCACAGCCACGCTGCCAGGAGGGGCTGTGCTGTCCCACACCACGGTCAGGGCCTGCTGGGGACACTGCCAGGGCTGGGGGCACTCTGCCTGTGCTGGGCACACACTGCCCGTGCTGCTGGGGACACTGCCAGGGCTGGGGGCACTGCCCGTGCTGCTGGGGGCACTGCTGGGGACACTGCCCGTGCTGCTGGGGGCACACACTGCCCGTGCTGCTGGGGGCACACTCTGCCCGTGCTGCTGGGGGCACACACTGCCCGTGCTGCTGGGGGCACACACTGCCCGTGCTGCTGGGGGCACACTCTGCCCGTGCTGCTGGGGACAGTGCCTCTGCTGCTGGGGGCACTGCTGGGGGCACACT
Organism: Molothrus aeneus; assembly: GCF_037042795.1. Classification (NCBI taxonomy): domain Eukaryota; kingdom Metazoa; phylum Chordata; class Aves; order Passeriformes; family Icteridae; genus Molothrus; species Molothrus aeneus. The sequence continues at coordinate 2,401,957 of NC_089656.1, forward strand.
CTGCCCGTGCTGCTGGGGGCACTGCTGGGGGCACTGCCCATGCTGGGGACACTGCCAGGGCTGGGGGCACTCTGCCTGTGCTGGGGGCACTCTGCCCGTGCTGCTGGGGGCACACACTGCCCGTGCTGCTGGGGGCACACACTGCCCGTGCTGCTGGGGGCACACACTGCCCGTGCTGCTGGGGGCACACACTGCCCGTGCTGCTGGGGGCACACTCTGCCCGTGCTGCTGGGCACACTCTGCCCGTGCTGCTGGGGGCACACACTGCCCGTGCTGCTGGGGGCACACACTGCCCGTGCTGCTGGGGGCACACACTGCCCGTGCTGCTGGGGGCACACACTGCCCGTGCTGCTGGGGGCACACTCTGCCCGTGCTGCTGGGGGCACACTCTGCCCGTGTTGGGGATACACACTGCCCGTGTTGGGGCCACACTCTGCCCATGCTGCTGGGGGCACACTCTGCCCGTGTTGGGGCCACACTCTGCCCGTGCTGGGGACACACTCTGCCCGTGCTGGGGACACACTCTGCCCGTGCTGGGGGCACACTCTGCCCGTGCTGGGGGCACACTCTGCCCGTGCTGGGGCCACACTCTGCCCGTGCTGGGGCCACACTCTGCCCGTGCTGCTGGGGGTACACTCTGCCCGTGCTGCTGGGGGTACACTCTGCCCGTGTTGGGGACACACTCTGCCCGTGCTGGGGCCACACTGCCTGTTGGGGCTCTGGGCATGAGGGGACATTCTGGGTGGATGCATGGAGGAGGTGTCCCTGGGAGGGTGGGCAGGCCCAGAGCAGCTGTGGCTGCCCTGGGATCCCTGGCAGTGCCCAAGGCCAGGTTGGGATGGGGCTTGGGGCAACTTGGGATAGTGGAACAGGATGAGCTTTAAGTTCCCTTCCAATCCAAACTATTCTATGATTTTCATATTTTTTTGAAAGTGAAAATTGACATGTTTTTAATATAAACTATTACTAGGTATCAGTAGCTACGACGAGCGCTCCCAATCTGTTCAAGACGACGGTGGCAGGTGGAGCTCCATCCTCCCAGCAGCCTGCAGTGCTCAGCAGTGCCCAGAGCCAGGGCTCGGGCTCAGGGCAGCCCCCGGGGCAGCCGCGGCTGCCGCTGCCCCCTCCCACGGCAGCGCAGGTGCCGGCACAGCCCCTGGTCATCCCCAGCTCCCCTGTGCCCGGCACCACCGTGGTGTCACAGGCAAGTGGGGGAATGCTGGAAACTTTGTTTTCTTAGTGCTTTAGGAACTCCTGGGGTGTGTTCGGAAGCAGGAGGAGCTTTTCTTCAGGCAAGCATGTATCCCATGATGGGGCAAATACTTGGCAAACAGGAACCCTTCCCTGGTTTCAGCCACGTGGGATAGAAATGCTGAGAGGGAGGAAGAACACTTGTGGTCAGCTCTCCCCACCTGCCATGTCTGTGGCACTGGTGAAAGAGCAGCTCTGTTCCTGCAGCCAGAGCAGTCAGGCCTTCAGTCTGGACTATCCTCTTGCTGGGCCTCAGAACTGTGGTTACACTGAAATGTGATGTTTCTGTTTCTTGGAGCAATTACACCATATAAAAATAATGGCTTGTTTTACTACTAATGAAAAAAAAGATTAGATAGGATGATGTTTGAAGACTTATTTCTAATTTGATTTTACTGCTGTAGGTGCTTTGTACAAAAACATGCTGAATCAGTAATTTAACAAATTAAGATAGCTTGGGGAACGTTTGTACCTTGTCTGTTGGGCATCTCAAAGGGGAATTCATCTCCAGGAAATTGTTGTCTTACTTCTCATATTTAAAGTTATTTGTACCAAAGCAGACTGTGAAATATAAAATATATTTCTTTCATTGATTTTTTGTTGTTATTTGTGAGGTATAATGTTCAGTTACCTAAAGAAAAGAAAATCTCAGGTAACGAGCAGTAATAGCAAAACATATTTCATATATGGCCTGAATTAGAAAAGTTTCATCATTTTCCTTATTTGTAGTGATCAGAGCATGCATTGATTGTGATGAAAAAATAGCATGAAGCTAATAGTTGTTTTCTTTGGTTTTTGCAGGAAATGCAAGAGAATGTGAAAAAATGTAAAAACTTTTTAGCTACCCTTATAAAACTTGCTTCTCATAATTCACCATCTCCTGAAACGTCCCGCAATGTGAAAGCTCTGGTTCAAGATTTGTTGGTAAATATTTGGTTACCATTTATTTTGTCAGTTTTCTATGAAACTTATTTATGGATGCTGAAAACTATTGCTTTGATCTTAACAGTTCTTTTGGCTGCAATGAAATGGGTTGGGTTTCATGAAAATGCAATATTCTGTATGTTATAGCTATTAAAAAATCTGTTAAAGGCAGACTTTCTTTTGGTTTTTGGAAGGGGAAATGCAGCAAAGTATTTAGTAGGCAGTTGTTGAAGCCACTCTTGTTTTGATGAGTAATACTTTGGTTTGAACTTGAGGATTCGTTATTCTAAATATGGGATCCCCCTAATCCCCCTAAAATCTGGGATTTTTCCTTGAGGATTCGTTTTTTTTCCTCCAAACCCTGTTCTTCTCAGAAACAAGAAGCTCTTAATTTTTGAAGCACAGAAGAACTGTAGATACAATCCTTTCACAACATGGGTTAGAGTTGCTAGGACTGAAGGAGCAGTGTTTTCCTGAGCTGCTGATTTTCAGCTGTTCTACAGACAGGAGCCTGAGTGGCACAGGGGTTTCCAGAGGCAAAGCTGTGTTAGAGTGCTCTGGCCAGAAAAAGGCTGCACTGGCTGCAGGCTCCAGTGCAACAGTGATTTGTATAAGTGAGCTGCAGACAGAGCTGGGAAACACTCAAGCTGCTTAAAAGAAATGTAATATAGTCTATGAAAAACTTGGATTTCAAAGTAGTTGCTATACATTTCTTTGAATTCATTGCCAGAGAAATCTGTGTATTTTAGACAAGCCTAAGGCCATTTTCAAGTGTGAGCTGTTCAACAATCATATTCAATGATTCCAGTGAAAACTTGTTTTAACTTTTACCAACTTGAAAAGACTAAATAAATAAAGGTAACTACTTACAGTATTTTAAACAAAGTACCAACACACGTCTATAGTAAATATATTTATTGAAACTTGTTTTGGTTTGGTTTTTCTCTTTTCTGTATCAGTCAGGAAGGCTAATTAATTTTTTTTATTACAACCTGAACTTTTAACTAATGATACTTTAGAAATCTCATAAAATGCCACCCAAGTTAGAATTCTCTTGAATAAATAAATGTATTTATTCATATACTAAATAAATGTATTTGATATAAGCGTGTATTTTGTGAGCATACATACAAATTCATAGAGGAGAAAATTTTATATCTACTTATAAGCATGCTTTTTATGTATGGCCATGCTTCAGATATATAGTAGTTTTATATATAGTTTACAGTTTTAGTCCATAGTTTTATATATATGGATTCTCCAAGGTAAATTGTACCATCAGAATTGGTTGACAAATACCATCAACGAAGGCTGACAAATTTCATATTTTTAAGGTTACATCAACAACCTGTTGTTGTTGTTTTCTTTTAATTTTAAAAAAAGAAATCACTATGTAAGTGTTAGCAAGAGAGTGAAGTCCCAAAAGAGACTTGAGTGTTTCTGGGGCCTTGTTTTGTCTGCAGTTGTGCTTCCCCAAGGGAATTCTCTGCATTTTGAGTGGCATGTTACATGTTTGAGTTAGTACTTAGAGAAGGATCTTAGAGAGGAGTTCAGGGACTTCAGCTCTGAAAGTTTTTGGTGTGGCAGCCTCTTTAGCTAGAGAGATATGTGTGTGTAGTAGTTGGGAAAGAGGCAACCAAACAACTGAACTGAGATGTTGATGCTTTTTTTTTTTTCTTCACCCTGAAGGATGCAAAGATTGATCCGGAAGAATTTACAGGCCGCCTTCAAACAGAACTCAAATCATCTCCTCAGCCATATCTTGTACCTTTCCTTAAGGTAATGTGAATATTGTTTGGATAAATTTATTTCAGAGCAAAATTTCATTACATGAACTCTTAGAATATCTTTTTTAAATAGTGTTATCTTCAGTGGCCCAGGACTACCCTTCCTTTACTTCTAAATGCTGCCCATTTCTGCCAAGATCTTCCTGGCTGGATGTTCTGTGCAGGCTGCACCTGGGTCAGGCCAGGCAGGGGCTGCTCCAACAGCCTGGGACAGTGCTGAGAAACAGGGAATTCCCACAGGAGGGAGACCTCGTGTGTTTGGGACCTTGGCTGAGTTTTGGAAAAATGGATTTGTCATCCAGGAGTTCACAGCTCGAGTAGCCCTGACCTAGAACGTTGCAGTAATCCTATTAAAAAATAAAAAGCAGTTACACCCTAGTTTGGAAACCATTCATTGGCTATTCTGTAGTGATCCTTTTACTATTAGAATAAATACATTTTTCTGTGGTAGTGGGTAGTTTTTTGTGAAGAAGAAAAAGATTCACATTTCAAAGAGTCCCAAGTTATATTTACAGAATGCTTCAAGTAATTTAATAAGTTGTTTCCATACTGTTTTCCTAATCTGTGTTTGGGTTGTTGATAACTTTCAATCCACATGTAACAATGATTTATATTATGAAGAACTAAACTGGATAAAGTGTTGTTTAGATGATTCTGCTTCTAATCTGGAAATAATCAACAGTAGAATTTCTGACATGATACCAAATAGATTTATTGTGAGGTCCTAAGTTAGTATATGTGGGGGTAAATTTAACTGTTAATTGGCTCTGTAAATTAGCTACAATAATTTCCATATGCAGGATTATATACAAACATAAAAAGCATGTTTAAGTCCCAACAAAACTACAAATATGATTTTAAAAGTATTTTTGGTCTAGTTCAAAACTTCTGTGTTCAGGGCAGATTTTCTCTCTCTTCACTCCCTGCAACTTTGCTTCACAACTTCTGCTCCTGTGTTTTCAAGTTATCATTAACACTTGTTTGTGGCTTTTACTGCAGTCACTTCTAGCATCATGCTAAGAAGCAGGAACTTTCAAAGAAAGGACTTTCTTTGAAGTCCTTTCTGGGCAAGAGGCATTAAGTTTTTAAATCAATGTTAGAACTTTAGAAAGAGCTGTAGCTTGGGTTAAACACTGTTGCATTCTACAGCTGCCTGAGGGAGCACTTCAAAAGAAAACTTCTGCCACTTAAGAAGTAAAAAGTTTGTTCATGAAGGTACAGTACAGCATTTCAGAAGTCTGTTTTCCTTGAAATGGTATGAACCTGGGGCTTACAATAGTACACTTTTCTAATGCACTCACAATACATGACTTCAGAACTAATGATTGCATTATTAAACAGCTACTGCTGTAGGGCACTGAGAGGGAAATCATTTGGTTGTAGGTACTGGAGGTGTGTTAGGAGGAGTAAATTGGTGCAGCTTGCTGGGAATAGGGTTGTTCCATGGTTCTATCCATTTCTTGCCCTTCCAAAGACCTAAGCTCCAAGTTCTAGATAGTCTTGAGAAGAAGAGTGATTTTTCTGCTACAGTAAAATTAAGGGCATGTGAAAATCTGCAGGGTTGCTAAATCCAAACTGAAAGCTTATTAAAAACTGAACTTTCTCTTACAATAAATGTTCAATCTTAGTTCTGTTTGATGAACAGGCAGTTAATTATATTTCCAGCAAATTTCAAAATGCTTTTTGTCGATCTGCTAAGTTGATATTTCATAAACTTTCTTCTGTTTTTAGAAAAGTCTACCTGCACTGAGACAATCTTTACTGAACAGTCAGCATTTGGTTTTGCAAGGCCAGCCATCTCAGCAGTCACTCCAACAGAGCAAGCTCTCTGCAGTGATACCTCAGTCTGCCTCGGGAATCTCCTCTGTTGTCACCACACAGACAATAGGAATAAGGCAACCAAACAACATTTGCACAGTCTCTGTATCAAATACAGTGCAGCCTCCTCAGGTTAAGGTGGTACAGTCAAATCAGAGTTCTCAACTGGTAGGTACTGTAGTGTAAAAGAGGATTTCTTAATGAACTTACAGCAGTTTTCAGTGTCACTTTCATTGCAGCTTGTTTGGGAAAATTCTTTTTTGTTTGTATCATATTCTGTGATATGTGGTAGTACCTCATTTTCTGTCATTTCACACATATGCTCAACCATTATTTCAGCTAAGATTATTAACATAAATTGAAGGAAGTGCACTCTTGGTATTTTTGTCTGCATAGAGTGGTTGTTGTATGAGCACAGTGGAATTTGAGGGAATTACACATGTAGAACAGAAAGCTTTTCCAAGATTTACAGGCAAGAGTATAATGTTGAGTATGTCATTAGGTATGCTGCTTTGCTTTAACATGAAAATGAACTCTCTCATTTTAAACTCTTCTGCACATAGTTACAAAATCTTGTAGAAGAGCTGTGCTGTTCCAGGTGTTCTGTTTAGCAGTAATGCCATTCTCTGTTACTCACTGAGCTCTGTCTTTGTTGTGCACAGTGGAGTATGAAGTGCTTAGATTCATTAATTTAAAGGCACTATCAGTAAGGCAGCTGCACAGCCAGGCAGTCACTGAGAGTGTGGTGACTTTATCCTGCTGTTACACAGGATTCTGTGTGTGTGTTTGCACTTGGAATTAGAAGGTGTTTAGGATTTTTACAAGGTCTTGAGTTTATACAGGCAGCATTACTCTTTGTGAGTTTCCTTGTCTGTGGTGACTGTGCATGTGTGAGTAAAGTACTTCACTTAGATCTCAAAATCATAGAGAGAGGTTCCAGAACATGGATCAAGTTGGTAAAAATTCATATTATTGAGGTGGAGAAATGCAGCTGTGATAATGTAAAACCTTACAGTGATCTATCCTTGAGTTTATAGGCTCTGTTAAGCATATAAATGATTAGTGATGTGTGTGGAGAGAGAATATCTCTTTTGCATTAATTTAAAAGTAGCAGTGCACAGTCTGAAAATACCTGTGCTGTGTCTTGAACCTTGCAAACACTTTGTAGTGGTTAATTTATTAACTTTAAAATAAAATTAATATAATTTAATAATCCTTTAGTGAGCATAGTCTTAATGTGTAAGAACATCTTGAGTGGTAAGATTTGTGACTCTGGCACTTGTAATACACACAAGGCAGTTGGGTATTTTTCACCTTAGCTTGACTGCTTCAATGCAGCTCCAGCCACTTGCATTCTTTCTTTTTCTCAGATGGCTTCTCCCCACCCTGTCTGGATTGTTGTATTAATTAGAAAAGTGTTCCTCACACTTTTTGTGACATCTTTGTGATTTGTCTGTGTTTCATGACTGAGTGGACAATAGCTTTGGCTCTTCTAGGCAGAAGAGTAGCACCTGGTCAGAATTACACGTGGAAAAATCCCTCCCTTTCCTAAGTTAAGCAAATTTGTGCCTGCAGCTGACAGATTGCTTAGAGGTAGAAGTGTCCATGGCCAGTAAGTCTGGCATTGTCTCGTGCCACAATCTACTGCCATGTAACATGGCTTCTGCAGTGCTCTGCAGCCCACCTCAAGTGCTCCTGTGCCCACTGGGCAGGTTTCACCCCACCTTTTGAGAAACATTGATGCAGGACAAAAATGGGTAAGACCACAGGAATTCTTACTCCTATGATTATAGTTCTGCTGGAGTATTTTCTGCTTGGGATAAAGCCAGATTTCTGGGAGAGGCTGTCTCATGTCAATGGATACTCTAAGCAAGCAGTTGAGATGTTGTGAGTAGAGCTGAAGAGCTTTTCTGACATGCCTGGGTAATAGGAGGAGCTGGAAGCTGCTCCAGTAACATTGTGGAGATTGATGTGATGGCCAAGAGAAGTTGGTTTTCTGTCTGTAAGGAGGTCACAGGTGTAGGGCTGAATTTTCATTTACTGGATACTTGAAATGACCACTACATTTTCAAAAGGTCACCAACTGCACAAAGCAAAGCTGTGGTTAAAACTATTTCTTTTCTGGAAAAGATATAATATATAAAAATATATATAATAGGGAGAAGACATTAAGAATCATAATTTATTTGCTTTAGTGTGAAACTGTCTTTTCATATTTCCTTTAAATTTATCAGTCTTTAGTTAATAGAATCAAGCAGTACTTAACCAGGCACTTAATGACCCTCAGAGTAGCTCTATGCAGACAAAAGCAGCATCAGACATCAAGAGTTACTGCATCAGAAAACCTTAGCACAGCACCCATCAGCTCAGATGCCAAGCAGGCAGCACAGCAGCAGCTCCATATCAGGCCAGTAATTGCTGATAAGTATTGATTTGCTTGTAGTGCCACTGTCCCAGTTCTCAGAGCTCCCTGAATCAGAGCACAGGCCTGCTGGCCATCTTGCCTTGGACTTGTCCAGCAGAGGAAGATTGCAGCTGCCTTGCCTGGGGGCAGCCAGCCCTGATGGAAGAACTGGCTGAGCTCCAGCTTTTCCAGGCCTGAAGCTCATTGGAGAGGGTTCCAGCTGGCTCTGCAAACTGTCCAGCTGCAGAAGGGCAAGCTTGGTTTCGACTATGGATCTTTTCATACCAGCCAGTTTAGTTTTCCTTAAAACATGAAGGGGCTGTTAGCTGTTCCTTCCTTTGTCTTTGCTGTTTCTCAAAGGTGCCAGCTGTGGGAATGCTTTCTCCAGTTGCACTGAGGTACCTTCAGTGTGGAAATCCTGTGTGCACTGTCAGCATGCAGCAGGGCTTGCACAAAGGCTTTGAAATGTACAGTGCTAACAGAGATGAAACAGAGATGTTTAATCTGTTTTGTAGAGTACTGGAATCATCCTCCCAACTATGAAGAACAATGTTTTATAAAGCTAGATAGTGCTACTTCTACATAAAGAAAAGGGGAATAATCTTAGCTAATATTTTATTGATGAGACACTTATGAGATAAGCCAGCAGTAATTTTTTTAATTGTTCTAAGTGCAATGTTCAAAGTTTGTCTAAATTGCCATTCTTGGAGTCCATGTGCTCTGTGTTGCCTGGTGTGTGCAGACATTGCCTGTCTTGTTTTGGGTGTTGCAGCAGTAAAATCTGTAAATTTTGAAATTAAGTGAGAGAGATGTTCTTTATTACACATGTGGAGGTTACAAGTGCATTGATGGGTAGTGGAGGTGGATTAGCACTTCATGTATTATGTTGGCACTGCCTCATCATAAGGAGAAAGCACTCCTGGAAGTTAAAGCCAAATATTAAACTTGAGTGATAAAAACACCCAGCCAGAAAATCAGTGATCCATCTTAATTAAAACAAATTTAATTATATATAAAGCTGTATAAAGATTCATGCAGGTCAAGGATTAGGAGGGATGTTTGGAACTACATCTGCCCCATTTCTGCTGCACTGGTAGGGCACAATGTCCCTGGCAGGCTCTGCCATATTCTAAGTTACAGGAGAGCAGGATTTGCTCAGACATTTCCTGACACTTTCCCTGCACTCTCCCAGTGGTTGGGGTCTCTCAGAGTTGAGATAGAGTAATGGAATTTGGAAACAAGATACAGCAGCAGAATAAGAATTATGTTATATGGGGATGTTCCACTTGGCTTTTTAATTCTCCACTGAAGCTTTTCTGGCATCATTTTTCTGTTCATGAATGACTGTAATTTGTACACATTTTAGTGAAATTTTAGGATATTGTTTTCTTTTTGTCTTGTCTGCAAGGCAGCTTAGAAATGGAAGAGTAATAGATGGCTGTTTGGATAAAAGGAATATTTTCCATTAATTGACTAATAAAGGTTTAGCCATTGACGTGGAATTTGGTGTGCAGTAAAATATAAATAAAAATGGCTGTTGAGCAGTAAATATCTGGGATCCATTAACAGGAACAAAGCCTGTACTTGACAAATTGTATGCCCATTTGAAACACAGCCTAGTGCTTTTCTGAGTTGTTATCATGGACTTTATTTTCAGAATTTTGTGGGCTGTACATTAATATAAGGAGAATATTCACACTGATTGTTGTTTGGAAACCAATAACAAAAGGCCAGGCTTGAAAGCAAAGATAAAAAGAAAAGCTTAAGAGAATTGACCACACAGAATTTGTTCAGACATTGATTGTAGGGGAGAATAAAAGGGAAAATTCCTTATTTGGAACAGACCAAGATGGTAAAAATATGAATAACAGGACATAATTAAATGAAGTAGGATTTAGGTAGGATACAAGGCAAAATATCCTTAAAGTAAGAGAGGATATTAGATGGTAGATCAGGCTCCTGAAGACAGTGATGAAAAAGCCATAATTGAGCACACTCAGAAGTGACCATTTGACCATTGTAGGAAGAATTGTGTAATAAATTGAGGAGCAGGGGGAACAAGTGATGTCATGGCTTCTGTTTCATTGTTCTTCATTTCTTGGTTGAGAGCCTATACTCAATGGAATAGTGTTGTTGTCATATTAACATTAAAATAGTCAATTTTTTTTTTTTGTTTGGGAGGAAGAAATAATTGCTTATGTAGATTTTGAGGCACAATTCAGAAACTGTAGCTGCTACTACAGCATGATAAGCAATGGTAAATATGAATTCTAGGCCCATAAGAGCATGAACTTTGTAAGTTAATGCTGCCAGATTACATGATAGCTGAGGTTTGATATGACATTTATCTTCAGGAGTGAGTAGACTGATAAATCACAAGTGGCATAGCCACAAGTGAGTTAGCAAGTGTTTACTCATGAGTGAAGATAAATGTCATATCAGACCACAGCCATTCTGAGTTTTATGTGTTTATGCATGTCTTGTTTCTTCCTTCTACATTATTTTTTTAACTTAATTGAGAGAAAAAAAAAGCTTGGTAAAGGATATATTTTTCAAATCCATTTTTGTTTTTCATTCTTTGCAGAAGCTCTTGTTTACTGTGTTTTTGTCTTTATTGCAGTACTTGATAGGTTTAAGCTTTTGGTTCAGATCCTTTTGCTGCTAAGGGTGATTCCTGTGAATTGAGCCAGGCTGGTTTTGCAGCCCTTGTCAAGTAAAGGTTGGAACCTTGTGCATCTGCACTGGTCCAGGAGATTTGCAGAATCCTTGTCCTCAGAAACTTCAGCAATGAATTCTGATCTTACTGTCCCTAAAGGAATTTTCCTTTCAATGCTTTGTAGGTAGTGGCTCTCATGTAATTGTGTCTCTCTTGTGCAGGCATGAGAAAGACTGATAACTTCTGTTTTCTTTCTATTTCTGTACAGTTGATGTGCTTTGGCTGGATTCTTTCTCAGACTGTATTTGTTGGTTTTGCTGTTGATGATTGCTCTGTGTTCATGGCTATCATTTGTTCTCTGTCCTGCAGTAACTTACACAGTAGAAGATGTCATGGAATGATCATCACCTTTTGGCTTGAGATTAGGGGCAGAGAGAACCCTTACTTTATTCTCATAGAGTTACCAAATCTGCACTTTTTTAAGAAAACCCTTAGGGAAAAAAAAACATTATTTCAGCTGTCACCTCTTTGCTATTCTGGTTATCAGTAGTGGGATTGTTGTAAATTCCTTTTTTTGTCTTTCTGAGCCTGCTACCTTATGGAAGCAGCTTTGTACAAACATCCCTTTTTTCACCTGGGAAAATCCAGTCAACTTTAGCAAAGGGCAGAGTGGTGTCTGCAGTGTTTGGGAGGTGAGAGGAAGAACTGGTCTGGCACAGCAGACAAATGGTGAATCAAAGTGAGTGTGGTGAGTGGAGAGAGGTGACAAGGGGAGAAGAGCAAAGATGAAATCAAAAGAGAGGGAGAATACTTTTTGTTGTGAGAAATGTACACCTTACTTTGCAAAAAAATGTTCTTTTATAGAAGAAAAATGTAGGTAACTGTTGACACATTGCACTTGGAGGAGAATGCCATGGCTTTGCTGCTTTAGTGTGTTCCTTGAAGGGCTCCAAAGTGCAGCAGCCTAGGACATGATTCTTCAATTCTGACAGATAAATTGAAGAGGAATAACTAGTATATGACAGTACTTGCTGTCTCAACACTGTCTTGATCATAATTTTACCATTTTCCTAATTCTGTCAAATCTAGGCAATGACTAAATCACATTCTTTTCTATTTTCTGTGCCTTTGCTTTCTGTTGTTGTGCTTGCTGTCTTCAGAGGTGTACATAATGAAAATGCTTCCCTTTTTAGGGGAGCTGGAATGATGAACAGTTCCTGTATGCTCTGAAGACATTCTGCATTCTGTCTCTTTACCTTTGTGACTCAGCACTTGAATAGAATCAGTGATGGTGTGTTTATGGGCACAGTGGGAAAGGTGTGAAAGGACTCCTGGAGGTGTCTTGTGCAGCCTCCTGCTGACACATTGGGATGTCTCCCGTGTGGCCAGTCGTGTTTTGAGTGTCCTCAAGAAGAAATTGCACAGCCCTCTTGGGGCAGCCTGTTCACAGCTTGCCCACCCTCACGGTAATTGTTCTTTTCTTCTATTATATTGGAATCTCCTCTATTCCAGCTTGTGTCTTTAGTGCTACATCCTTCTGCTCTGCACATCTGGGGGAGTCTGACTCTGTCCTCTCCTCACCTTCCCAAAGGTGGTTCCAGCAGCACTGAGATATTTCCTGAAGGCAGGAATAATGTCCCTGCTAACCTCAGTGTCCCCAAACTCTGTGTCTGCTCTCTCAGTCTGGGTCAGTGCTTGTCAGCTGATCTGTGGCATTCAGCTGTGGTTCAGAATGTGGAGAGATAACCTGGCCTGGGGTACACTTGTTGTGCATGGTTTTCATCTGTGAGGAATATGAAATAATTTAAGTTCATCATCTCCCAGACCAGCTTGCTGGTACACTTGTCCATTGTCTACAACTGTGAGGTCAAGCTAAGGACTTAATAGTAATGTTTATGATCTTGGGAAAACAGGCAAGAAGATTAGAACAGTTTGAATTATCTTAATTGGTGAGTGTGGCTTAGATAGTTGCCAATTTTAATGCAGGATCCTCTGATTCATTGATTTTTACTATGTCCCTAGTTTGCCAGCAAAGAAGTTACACACTCTGCTTTACAATTAGCAAATTGCTAATTTTAATTCCTTAATGACCTCCAGATCTGGAGATTGCATGTTTCTTAAAACTCCAGTACAGAAACTGGAATTTAGTGTCAGATGCTGCTCTGAGCTCTGGTGCAGCTGTTCTTTTGAGAGAGTATGTGCCTGTTGCTGGTTGGTTTCTTTATGGAGTTTAAGATGATGATTTTTGGTCTCTGCCCCTTGGAAAAGTTTGTTTCTCAATACTTGTCTAGATTTTCAGTGTTTCTACATACATTGAAGTCCTAGTACAGTACTTGCCAAAAAACAGCTTGTGGAATGTATTGGGTAGTAAAGAAAACTTTGCCATTTATGTAATTTTAAATGGTTAAATATTGACCTGTCTTTAATGGTGTTAGTGGCTCATTTTGTAGGGTACTCACATGAAAATATTAATTGAGGGAAAAAGAACTTGGTTCTGAACTGTAGAAGTTGCCTCACAGAGAGAGAAAAAAAATGCAATTGCAGAAGATTTCTGTAATGCCAGATAGTAAATTCTGTCCAGGGGTCCCACACATCTCCTTTATGCCCTGGCTTCTGGTCCATTAAGGTACAGCAGCTTTTCTTCACTGTTCTCTGCAAACTGATCCAATAAATTATTGAAAAAGTGGCATCATTCTCCTTTTTCATACCAACATAAGTTTTCTTAACGTGGACTATTCTGTCTTTTTACCAAACCCACACTTGTTCATGTTTCCTGTGCATCAAATTTAATTTAGTGCAGTTTAATTCAACTTTTTTCTGTTATTTTCACTGATCAACTCTGTTTCTTTCCTGTTTTTAAGCATGGTAGCTGCTTTATTCTTTCCCCTCTGAATGTAACTATTCACTCTCTGTCTTGACCAAGTAAATTTGTATCTATTAGCTCCATTTCTGTGCTTAGTACAAATGCTCCATTTTCCTTCAGTGTCCATAGTTGAAGCTGAATCCTTAATCTTTTTTCCCTTTTCTCTTTCTGCAGGGTGATTATTGCTAATACTTCTACATCCACAGGTTTATTATAACTTTTCTCTGTATTTTAGGACGTACAAAATGCAGTTTAGTAACTTCAGAATGGCCCAATTTGTTTTTTCTCAAGAATTCATCAGAGATCCCTCATTACTCTTGTCTTGTTTTAGTTTTCACCTGTCTCCCTTGCAGTTTTGGAGCCCTGGTTGCAATTCCCCATTGCTCATCCTGCTGTCCCATTTGCAGATGTTTGTGCTTTCCTTTTCTCCAGAGGTTGCTGTGCAGTCACAGCTTTGGCCATTTGCTGTCCAGCTGAGTGCAGTGATTTAGGAACTCCCTGTGGGAGTGGTGCTGCCTCCCAGGGAGAGGGAGGAACTCAGTTGTGGCTGTGAGCGGCACCAGAGTTGTGGTTGGAATCTTCCTCAAATAGCTGTTTGCCAGTGGTTTATTTTCAGAGTTTATTTATGGGGATTTTTACAGCTCTGCAGCATCCACACATCTTTCTGAATCTTCTGTTCATTACATCTGTGCCCTGATCATATGAATGTTGATTTTTATTTTTTTTTCAATTTTTTTTTTTTTTGTTGAATGTTTTGCTGTTGATTAAACATGACCCTTGCACGTGTTTTCTTTTTGATTTGATTTGTTTATGGGTCAAATTTTACATTTCTAACCCAGGCTGAATTTTTAAGGAAGAACTTCAGAACCTGAATTAGTAGTAAGTGAAACCTTGAGAATATCAAATTAGCATTTAAAAGATTTGTAGTATATGATCACCACAAAACTTGATTTGCTTTCTTGTGTGTATCTGACTTTGGAACCCGTAATATTTTAGAATTTATTCTTCGTATGTTTTCTTTAGAAAGTGTAGATATTTAGTGCAAGGCCTAATGTTTGTAGGTGGATACCACTACAATGATTGCAGCATTTTCTTCTACAAAACTGCTTTTCCTCTAGTAAAATGTCTAAAGACAAAAGTCTGAATTTTCATATTAACCTTACGAGTTTGAAATATAATTTTAGTGAAGGTTGTGAGGTATGACATCTGTGTCGTATATTATTGAATTTATTTAAAGCATAATGGCAATCTAGGTATATACACACACACACAACCACATGCTTTACATGAATATGACTTTTGTCACCAGCTGCTTGTGCTTGTAGAGGTCCACGTGCTTATCTTGGTGCTGACAGCTATCAGTGTATTTACCTTGTGTGTGTTTGTGTATAAGGAGTATAATACAAGTATACTTTTCTTTAATAATAGCAGATTATCCAGTCAACATCTGCTCAAACTGTGAAACGAACCCCTGCTTGCCAGACTACCCAGATTAGGATGCCAGTGGTAATAACTCAGACCATTAGACCACAAGGTATGGGTTTCAATGTTTTAGTGAGATTGTTACCTTTGTATGAATTTTGTTGTAATTACAAACGACTAGCATGGAAAAATGTACAGTGTTGACATTGGCAACATTGGTGACATTTATTTTTACTTTAAGCTGGCTGAAAAGTGCATGTTTTCATATGCAGTTTCAAGGTGTTTTGGACCAACACAGTGAAATGTTTCGAAACAACCCTAGGACTAAACTCTCCTATGTTTAGCTCCTCACTTAGCAGTTTTTCATTGAAAGTTCTAAACCAGGTCAGGAACTTGGCTCTCACAGTCTTAAACTGTAACTACGGGCCAAGAAAAAGATTCTTTATTTTCCTGAAGCCTCATGGATACCTCAATTTAATCATTCTATTTCTAATTCATACTCCTGAAGCAGAACATGGTTATTCCCATCTCTGCAGCTACAGAGGTCAAGGTGGGAGCCCTAGAGAAACTTGTCAAGCCTCAGGTTGGTTTTCTTTGACTCCTGTCAGTGTGTCTGGCTGATCGTTCCCACTTTCGAAGAGGATTCTTGAAGCCTCCTTGCTTCCTAATAAATACCCCATTTGTTCCTTTCTGCCACTGAATCTCTTAGGCTTGGGTTTTATTTTTCCTGAATATGTGTGAGAGTATCTTACTGGATGTGGGCATTTACAGATTGAGGGTTTGTAATGGAATACAGAGCTTGTCATCTTCAGGTGCTGAATCAGGACTCAAACCAGTTCAAATGCACATAAAAGCTATTGCTGCCTACTTGACTTCATTGCTTGGTTGTTTCTATTCTCCTTGGGAAAAAAAGCATCAGAAATGTTTAACAGCAGTTGATGTTTTACTTGCTCTGCTCTCCTAGGGGAATCCGAAGGTTGAATGGACACAAAGACCAAGCTGTCACTGTAACCCTGTAGGCTGTTAGGAAGGGATACAGTTACTCACCATAAAGTGTGTTTGTTTGATAGCACTGATACTCATGTCCTGAGTTTATAGCATGTCCATGCATCTTACAGCATGAGCTTTCACTTCTGACTAATGTGTTTGAGAGTGAAGGCAGATTTCATTTCTTTGCTTGTTCAGTCTCCAAGTTGTGAATGTCAACAGTGTACTGAAAATTTCACTGCATGATACTGGCATCTGTCTTTTAAACAGTAGGTTCAAAATATGAGTTTATTCTTGATAGCCCTTGATCAGCCACTGCAATGCAACTTAACTGGCAGTTTTTCTTATGGCAGATGGTTTTATAAAAGCCAATTTATGCAAGGTCCTACTTTCTGGTGAGCTTATTCAAACTTACAGGTTTGGTGAAGCCCTCCAGTATATGGTTTTATTTACACAGACAAAGCAAACAAGAATAGGCATTTAGAAAACATCCCAGTATAAAACCACTCATCCTGCAGCCCAGGGAGCAGGCTGCCTGTGTGCTGGCAGCACTGCCAAGAGTGCATCATTGTGATGTATTGTTGAAACCTTTTCCTGTAAACACCAGTGTAATGATATTTTATACTGACCCAGGGATTCCTGCAGAAGGAGCTAATATACTGGAATAGGGCATCATCTCAATAAAAATTCTGGTAGCATAATTTTGTGGAGTGTGGCTTGTTAAGGGTTCTTACCTCAGAACTGGGCTGACCTCCACACAGTGCTGCATTTTCCTCCTTGACAGGAGTGAATCTCCAAGTGTAGTGTATCTTCAGTACATCCATGTGAATGGCCTGTAATGCTTCTTAAGACAATAGTTTAGATAAAACTGGCATGCTTTAATGACCTTTATATAAATAAAATGACTTCCACACCAGTGGAAGTAACACCATTGTTACTGCATGAAAAATTCACACTCCTTTACCATAACACTGCCAGTATAATAATTAGGTGGATTCCATCTTATGGATTGGATGGAGGAATTGAGCCAAATAATAAAATAATGAACTAGAGTATTTGTTGCAGCTATTCAACCAGTGCTGAAATACAGCTAGGAATTTATAAGCTCCTAAATTTGGGCTTATTTTTCTAGATCATGCTAATTAAAATTTGAAGCAAGGATGCAGTGGTGAAAGACTCTGTATGTCATTACCAATCCCATGAAATATCTAGGCCCACAGGTGATTTTAATTTTCAAATATGTTCTGCCCATAATAAAAATGGATGTTTTAGTCATATTTTATGTCTAACCCTTAGTCATGCACAGTTGTAATTTATTTTACCCAGAAAACTCAAATGTCATCCCAATTCTTACATTCACTTTGCCAGATCCATTGAGTGGAATTACATATACTTGGGGTGAATGTGAGACTTAATTCTTCCATATCCATGTGGATATACATGTTTTGGGGGTATTTTTTAATCAAGTATCATCTATAGAAAACAAAGCATTGATACTGATTCCAAAGAAATTTATTAATTCTGGAGGAGTGCTATTGGTAATTTAAGTTTGCCATTGCAATAATTTTCAAGGTTAACACATTTTAATCTTCTAGATCTTAATTGTGCAAAGCAGAAATCTGCTAATTTTTTATTATTGTATTATTTCTTTCCTACCTTCCAGTTCTCTGAGTAGAAAACCTTTCCATTAGTTCATCTGAAATAGATAAATGAATTGCCTGGTCTATGAACTAATGCTGTCTGTGACATCTCATGGACCTTGAATATTCTGATGACAAAATATTTTTATTCCCCAGGCTTGAGCCTGAAGTCCTAAATCTGGTTTTGTATTTGCTGATGTTGAGAGTCCACATTAGAGTTTATTTATACAGATGGAGAACTGAACAAACACTATCAAATAATTTTCTCTTTAAGATCATATGTTGGAGTTGATGAAGACTTCAAAATAAAAAAGTAATGCAGGACTCAGTCAAAGCTAGCAGCTTTGTGTTAGCCAAAAAAATGTTCTTAAAAGGATTGATTAGGATAGTTGTGTTTCAGATTTTTACTATTCATGAAAGAAAAATACTGTAACTCTGCTGAGGTTCTTACCATGCCATTTATGTGCACCTGAGTCCCTGGGGTGCAGGAACAGCCTTCACATCTTCTCCAAGTCTCAACAGTCTGTAATGCTCAATAAAACGGAGTGATGCACAAGAGAGAGGTGATACCTTTGAAATCAAGCAGATTGAGTTGTTTTTACATGCCAAAACACAGGTGGGATTAAAGGAGCCCAAAGTGTAACCCAAGTAAATGTGTTTAGGCAGTCAGGGAGGGCCTGCTCCAAGTTCTATGTCAGGGAGGAATTTGGATCTCTTTAATTTACTGAATGTCCACCACACTTTGGCTCATTTAGAAAGCCCTGTTTTACTTGTACCTCAAGACTTGTAAAGTTTAGATACAGACATGAATTATTTTTGGGTCATTGTTTTCAAGATGAGAAAGCAAAAGGCAATCTTAGAGGGGGTGTGTATCAAATTTGGCAATAATGTTTTTTTCTTTTATATGCCACGCAAAACATGTTAAAATACATGCAGTATTTTCAGTTCTGAAATACATATTTTCCACTGCAATAAAGGACAATTACTACATAGAAAATGTAAAAGGCATAGCTAATACCCTGAGTAACTCTAAGTGTTTGTATTAAGAACATTTCAAATTTGCCTTCTTTATTCTGTACAGTTTATCCAGAAAAGTGGTTTACTGGCAATTGCAAACACACTTACAGCCATTATAAATATTATAGCTGTTCATGGCCAATGGTTTTTGGTTTTGGAATCTTCACTGTTCTGTAAATATTGAACAAAATATAATGTTAATATAAATTTTGTATTTTAAATTGTTCTTCTTCAGCATATAGTCTTTAAAAATAATAACTTCCTTTGTTTGCAATTTACAGACAGTTAAATTTAGTTCCTGGACAGAAGGTTCTTTGATGTAAATTGTCTAAGACAGCTCATAATAACATTGCTTGGTGTTTTTCAGGCACAGTAGGGAAGGCACCAACAATACAAGCCAGTAAAAGTCCTGGGGGCTTTGGTGTTCAGGTCTCTGCAAATCAGAAAAACAAGCTGAATGACCCTGGAGGTGGTTCTTTCAGGTAAAAAAAGCAAAAATAATAATAAAAAAATGCAGCGGGGTGGTTGGGGGGGATTTGAAGTATAAAACAGAATTTAGAATTGGTGTAACACCAGAGGGCAGTCTTTTACAATAATTCCTGTCTTTTTTTCCTGGGATTGGATGGCAATTTTCATATTTAATTCTATTTTTAAAGAAAGAAGAGAATCATTACATATCTTGAGGATTTTTCTCTAAATGCACATTTTAACATTTAACAAAAACATAAATTCTGTGGATTATAATAAAACTTCAGCTGAATGGAATTATAAGAATCTGTGGTTGGTGTTATGCACTGGCTTCTGCTGCTCCTGTGGAATGTGCCTTGCTGGGAAGGTGCTGGTTGTGAGGACAAAGCCTCTGTGGAGCAGGGACAATCCTGGGGCCCAGGGGGGATCCCTGAGTGGGGAATTGTTGCTCCTGGCTTTAAAGGGAACAATTTGCTGTGTCTGAGCTCCCTGTGCTTCCTCAGCTCATGGAGGTCGGGTGCTTTGTGGGCCCCTGTAGGAATCAGGTGCTGCAAAAAGGGTTCAGCACAGTACAGGGATGCACTGAGCTGCTCTGCCAGTTCTTTATACTCCAGACTTCTATTTCTATGTATTTGGGATATTTTTACTTCTGGTAGTGAAAAGCAGATCTTATGTTCACTGCATTTTGCTCTCGCTAACACCATTTTAGTTGTGTTAAAATATTTTCTTTCTTCATTGAATGACAAAATATTCCTAGGTTTTAATTTTCATCTTCTGGGATTCTTATGTTGCTCTGACATCATCAAACCACTAATTAATTTTCAGGCTTATGCTTTTGCAGGTGAAGTAAAGGAGAATTTGTAGCTCTTTGAAATATCTCTGCTTTGAGGCATGTCAGTATTGTAACTAATAGTAGTAGTAGTTAGTATTAATCTGGAAGCAAAATCATTCAATTTTTTATTTTCCAATGCTTTTGCCTCCCACTGAGTATTTAAATGAATTAAAATGTCTGTTGGGTTCAATTGTACTGTCTTAATAAGTATTTTTTATGTTTGTAAGCAACATGAGCATTTATTCTTCGTTAGTATTGCTTTCAATTTTACATACACCAAAAGGGACAGCATTTTTTTAGCTGGATGTTGTAAACTGTGCCAGGATTGATTCTTGCATTCACTTAGTTTATACATGGAATATATTAGGTTAGCTGGAATTGTTAATTTTCCCTTGGGGAGAAGCAAATGCTCAAGGCACTGATTGATAAATCAATAAATCTTTAGTGAGTTTGGTAAATAAGCTGTCAAGGGTGTATGTCATTTTTCCTCTAGAGAACAAATTTTAGTCAGAATGAATGTGTTTGTTTCCTTACATTGTTTTCTCCTTCAAAATAGTAAGACACAAAGCTGCATTTAAATAAGTCCATAAAATTGCAAGGATTTATTAAACAGCAGCAAAGATCAAGCTTTTTCCTGATATCTTAACAAAGAATTCAGTTGTTTGCATATTTGCATTTCAACCCCTAACCTCTCCTGAGGACAAATAGATGTCTGACTATTAAGCCTAAAGGCACAGAGCTGGAAATCTGTATTAATCCTCTGAATGCTGACTAGTTTTCCTCAACATTCCCAGCGTGTGTGAAGAATGTGTTTTTAGCCAGAAGGCAAACTGGCATCTAAAGCAAAGCAAGAATTTTGAAAAATAGTTGTGTTACGTATAAATTTATTTTGCCCTTAGTGTTTTATTATTGCATATTTGTTTCATTATTTTGCATTCTGCTTTCTTTAAAATAACTTATTTGAACTTTTCACTTTTGTGAGCAAAGCGTTGGTCACTAGAAATAGAAATTTGAACTTCATTGTTCTTTGGGGTTTTTTTCCTCTCTTCTGAACTGTAGGAGATACAAGATGGAATTACATTAAAGATCTAGCAATTAAGAATTTTGCAGATTGCAGCCATGCCTTTAAGGGCAGCATTTATTACTGAACTGTGAGACTGCACACATGAGCTCACTGTTACAGTAGCTGTTCTGGGATGCAGAGTTCTCAACCCAAGAGTTCTGCAATGTGAAGCTGTGCTGGTGAAATTTTAGGTCACTTTTTTGGTATTAAATTTATTATTGCTGTATTTTTCAGAGAGAACTACATACAACCCCAGTTAGTTGACTTTTCAACTCTGTTAATACCTAACAGAGTTGGTATTAACAACCATTTTTAGTAATGTTTCTGTTTGTTTTGCAAGCAGAGGTCTAGCCTTGGGTTTGTATCATAACAGGCCAGCTCGAGGTTTCTGTGGCTGAGAGAAGCACAAATCCCACTGAGGGGTGCCAGGGACCTGCCTGTGTGTCCCCAGCTGCTGCTCATCACCTCTGGTCCCCTCAGAGTTCCCTGGCAGCAGCTCCTGCAGGCTCCCAAGGGATTCTCCCCACGGTTCAGCTGGTGGCCATTGCAGGGAGCCAGTGGAACCATTTGTTCCTGATGCTGAGATGGAGTCACTTCAGTGGGGAGGTGCCTGTGTGCTCTGTGTTCCTCCAAGGATGGGGGTGGCTCTTTGTCCTCTTGTGTTGTCCCAGCCCTTCCAGACCGCTCAGCAGGGCTCAGGGGCAGGGCCAGAAGTGAACAGATCCATCCCTTGGTGTGTGGGATGATGCTGTGGTTTGGGTGCTCCTTCCTTTTGACAGGAACCTTTCCTTTTCTGGAGTGCTATTTCTGAGTTAAATCTCACCTGGAACCTGGCAGTGTCAGGTTTTATGCAGCCAGTGTGATGGGGTTTGTTTTCAGAGACAGTTCTGTGAGGTCTCTGAGATCATTTGAAGCTGAGCTTAGTATCTGTGTTTTATTCTGCTGTCTGGCTGCATTTTGAGGTGGACTCTATGTAGAAATAAAAAATTTGTTTTCAGACCTACCTTGCATAGCAAAAAAAACTCTCTTGTCTAGTATTTTATTTTTATTTTTAAAAATAAAAGTATAGCAACATAAGCAAAGCTGCTTGCCCTTTAAATGGTAGAACACTAATGTGGATGTTAAATGGATAACTTCAAAGTTTTCATCTCAAAATGATATGTGAAAAAACCTTGCCCTTGAGGTTTTTGTTTTTTTAAATGACTATTTCAAGCTATAAAGGGATTGTGTTTTTTCCATGTATTTCAAAATCAAGGAAAATGCTGATCATTAATGTGGTCTGTTCTGTCAGCCCTTTTGCTTATCAGAGAGAAGATTCTGCATAGAGAATGGATTGTGTGGCAAAGCAGTACTAGGGAGACATTTCCAATTATAACGTGAATGTCAGAATAAACATTATAATTGATGTGTAAATGGAATCTATGCCATTTATAAAATATAATACAGGAGTGGCTGTTCCAGTAATTTCTAGTCACCATTTATGTGCCATGTATTGTTGTTAATCTCTGATTGTGTGGTCCATGGGATCAGTGGGATGTTGGGACTTTGTCCTAATGACATGCAATTCCCTTGCAGGAGAGGGGAGTCAATATGTAATGTTGTCTTGATTGCTTTGTGCATTCTTCTGGCTTATTTGGGAGCAGTTCAGTGGGGCAGTTTGGGACAGCAGTGGCTCAAGTCTGACAAAGTGCCCAAGAAAGAAAAAGTGCAATCATGCAGTTAAGGTTTGCTCATAAGGAAAACGCCACCAGGTTTTCTTAATGGCTTGTCTTAGTTTAAACAAAGTCTTTGAAGCCTTTCATAGATAATTGTGCAAATACTTTGGGTTTTCCTGCTTATTTTCAGATAAGATTTGTTTTTTGGCAATCGCATGAGTCTTTATAGTCAGGGAAAAGGAGAAGGAAGATTGTTACAAGAGGCTGAATATAGGAGGAAGAATTGGACTCTTGGATTCTTATAAGATACAGTTTGTGTTTGGTGGGAGTTTGAGAAGTCATGCTGTCTTAAAAATACCATGTGTGTTGGAATGTTAGATTCATCCTATGAGACTCAGAATTTAGTTCAGTACAAACCAGAAATATTTACTGAAACAGTAGAATTAGGACAGGTATAGTTATATATGCCAAGAAATACGAAATTGTTAAATACTGTGCTCTGATAAAAAAGGAAAGCTAGACAGTAATCATCAATCTAGATGACCACTGGATGGCATCTTTGTTCCACAGAATAACTTCTGAAAACTCACTTATCTGAGCTTAAAAGTTCACTTTTATAGGAAAGTGTTCAGCAAGAAGAGCAACTCTATATATAAATGTATGTTTCAGTATCCAAACATTTTTTCATTATGAGGTTCCTTGAAGTAAGAAGGGTAGGGTTCTTCCAGTCAGAAAAAATTGTAGTCCCAGCTGTGATTTATACATTTCTTATTTGTCTTCCATGTAATACTGAAAAAAAAATAAAGGATGTACTTGCAGATTGTAGCTTGCAAGTGTAAGATGGAAGAAAATTATTCTCTCCAGGAGTTCAGTAATGGTCTTTGTAAGTGCTATTGCATTGGTTTTGATAATTGCATTGAAATCTAATGTGTCCAAAATACTTGTCTGATTTTATTTCACAAATATTTATTTATAATGTGGTCACAGATCTGTACACTGAATAAAAATCAGAGTAGCTGAACTGCTAAGCAGAAGGAAAGTAAAAGATGGATGGTATTTTCTTCAGCTATGAAATAAGAGAGAAGTGTAAACTTCTCTGAGAAGTTATGTTCTAGAAGTCAAGACTGCTGTTTTGAGTTTTTTAATGGATGATTACTTGAAGGAGATAAAGGACCTTTGTCCTGACAACCTGATGTGGAAATACAGGATTGAGACTCTTGATTACTGCTGGCCAGATGTGCCCAGCTGTGAGAGCTGCTGGGTGAAGGGACAGGATTGGGAACCCCTGTCCAGCTGTGGGAGCTGCTGGCTGAGGGACAGGATTGGGAACCAACCCATATCCAGCTGGCAGAGCTGCTGGCTGAGGGACAGCACTGGGAACATCTGCCCAGCTGTTAGAGCTGCTGGGTGAAGGAACAGGACTGGGAACCCCTGCCCAGCTGTGACAGCTGCTGGCTGAGGGACAGGACAGGATTGGGGACCCCTGCCCAGCTGTGACAGCTGCTGGCTGAGGGACAGAACAGGATTGGGGACCCCTGCCCAGCTGTGACAGCTGCTGAGGGACAGGACAGGATTGGGGACCCCTGCCCAGCTGTGGGAGCTGCTGGCTGAGGGACAGGACAGGATTGGGGACCCCTGCCCAGCTGTGGGAGCTGCTGAGGGACAGGACAGGATTGGGGACCCCTGCCCAGCTGTGACAGCTGCTGGCTGAGGGACAGGACAGGATTGGGGACCCCTGCCCAGCTGTGACAGCTGCTGGCTGAGGGACAGCACAGCAGGGCTGTGTGGGGCCAGCCCTGGGAACCTCTGGGTTGGTTTTTACCTGGCTCATCCCCTGGCACCCAGACCCACAGCGGGGTGAGGGCCCACGGGATGTCTCCACTGCACTGGTGGTTTGGTCAGTTTGAGCTTTGTTTTGAAGTTCTGGGTTCAAGTCTGTGTTCCTGAAGCTTCTGTTTTAAATAGTTCAGAGTTTGTGTTCTGGGAACTGCCTTGGTAGGAGTTTGGTTTTCCCATGGTTTGAGGCCTGCTGGATTTGGGCCTTATGAGTCCTCATTGGTGAGGGTGGTTCTCATTCCATTTCAAGCATTCAGGTTTTAACCTGACAGAATCTTCATTTCTTTCAGTTTTGCCTGCAGTTTTTCACTTGTAGAATTACAAATGTTTGAGTTGATCGTTGAATGTTTCAGTTGGTGTTGGTTTGTGGTGTGGGCACAGAGCCGGTTCCTCAGTGTGGCCCAGGGTCAACACTTGATTATTGTGTCCACACCATGTCAGATGTAAAAGTGACAGGACTGGGGGGATGAGGCACCTCCCTAGGAAGAAGGGCTGAGGGAATTGGGATTTCTCAGCCTGCAGAAGAGAAAGCTCCAGGGTGACCCAATTGAGGCTTTCCAGCACCTGAAGGGAACCTGCAGTGAAGATGGGGAAAGACAATTTAGAAGGATGTGGAGTGCCAGGACAAGGGGGAATGGCTCCAAACTAAAGGGTTATAGGGTTACATTGGGTATTAGGAAGGAATTGTTCCCTGGGAGGATGCTGAGGCTCTGGCCCAGGTTGCCCAGAGAAGCTGCCCCTGGATCCCTGGCAGTGCCCAAGGCCAGGTTGGACACTGGGGCTGGAGCAGCCTGGGACAGTGGAAGGTGTCCCTGCCATGGCAGGGGTGGCACTGGATGAGCTTTTGAGTTTCCTTCCAACCAAAACCATTCTATGATGTTGCAATACTGTTCTCAGGAATTTCATTTGAAGACAAGAAATCAAGTGCTTAATACTCCTGGAAATTAGTAGAAGCTCTTTTGTGTAGACTTTTTCTGGAAAGCATTGGAAAATATTCAATTTTCTGCCTCAAGTGTTCAGCACATATCTGCAGGTTTACACAAATAAAAGTCCCTGCTTGACTTCTTCCCACAAAAGAAAACAAAACCATTATCTATCAAACTATTGTAGTCTTCCACCAACATTGGCTGCTGTAGTGCAGCTAACAGGAAAAGTATGGGAGGAGAGGGAGGACCTTGATTATGGATTTCTGGATTTCCCTCCTTTTATTCTCAGACCTTACTTGCAATTGGTTTTTACTGTGGGCATTAAGCTTGTTATAGTGTCAAAGTATTCTAGGGTGCATGGGACATCAATTATGTAACAATTTTTAAAAAAGCTTTTAAATTAAGCTTTTGTTTGCTTACAGTAATAAGTATATTATTGCAGTAATATTACACAGTAATAAGAGTCTGGACTTGAATGTTCTTATCCATATATATATGTATTCTGAAAATTATATTCTCAAAGGTTGTGTAATCACTCTAGAATATGTTGAAATAGTGTTTGTGTCAATAATAGCTGTGAAACAGAATGTGCTAAATCCAGATGGCTGTTTCACAGCTCTGAGTCATACCTCAGACAGGTAGGAGGTAAAGATGCTTGGGAGATACAGGTATGGAAACTCAAGTTTGTTTGTACTTTCTCAAGCTGTTCAAAAGGATGGCCTGGGAGTTGCTATCATCTTCTCAAATGCAGCTCATGTTCCTAAAACTTGTTGACACACCTGATATTTGTATGTTGCCAGAGAAATTACAGCATGTACTCCAGCCACACTTGGAGGCCAGGCTTACCTGTGAGCTCAGCATGGCCAGAGAATGCTCCCTGATTGTTGCTGAAAATGCTTTGATGCCTGTTTTAGTAGGAACTTGTGAAACAGTGCAGGATTAAAAATCCCTGGATGTGCTTTTAATTTCTGTTATTTATTTTACCATTTTATGCCTAGTTTTCTTTATATAGAGAAAACCCCAATGTTCAGTTGTTAGTTTCCTGATCAGCCTGGTTTCACTGGTATCACTGACTCTCAGATGAAGACACCTCTGTCACATCTGCTGTTATCAGTCAGATTGTCCTGCTTCTGATGTTTTCTGATATGGTCAGAGAAATAATGGTTGTTTCTGAAGATATTCTATGAAAATGGAGACACCAGGGGTTGTGTCTCAATTGGTCCAGCCACTGGGCATGTGGCATGATGATTCCTTCTGCAGACACAGATGATGCAAAAAATGAATATATGACATGCAGAATTTGGTTTTATATGTTTGGTTTTTTTATTGCAGAGATGATGATGACATCAATGATGTTGCCTCTATGGCTGGTGTTAACCTTAATGAAGAAAGTGCCCGAATTATGGCTACCAACTCTGACTTGGTTGGAACCCAGATGCAGTCCTGTAAAGATGAACCCTTCCTTGCTGCTGTACCTCTCCATAAACGCATACTTGAAACGGGTGAGAAGCACATCCTTTCCTTCTGGGAGTGTTTCCTTCAGAGTGAGGAGGTTCTGAGGAACAGGATATGCTTAGCACTTAAGATGGTTTTTTAAGTATTTGATTCCATAATTTTGTATTTCTAAACTTTCAAGGTTTTTGTGATAAAAGTAACTTACCTCAAGTTGCAAATAAAATAGCATGCTGGTGCTTTTAAACTTCATGCTTTTCCCATGTTTTTTATATCCAAGGATCTCAAGCTCTTTGCAAACATTAATTATTTCTCACAATCCTCCTTCATGTTTTACACATGAGAAGATTGAAACAGAGAGGTAAAGTAAGTAGTACAGGTCACAGAGGACACCTGTGAATAACATTTAACAGAATGCTTAAGTTTCCTGTCAAGATTTTCTTTCCCCATACAAACCAGTTATTCAGTTCTTAACACCTGCATCTATTTGAATGTTCATAGTGATTTTCTTATGGCATGTTTTCCAAAAGCTGTGTTTGTTTATCATAGCAAAAAGGTATGTTTATTTATTCTGCCATTTGAAAGTGGAAGTTAAAAACTTTAGTAGAATAACTGTTCAAAATTAGTGAAGGTTTAAGGGTAGGAAATAAAGAATGCATTTTATATGACATGCTTTATTAATGTGCACTATGTGTTCTGGTACTTAAATGTATATTTTCATCATAATTTTCGTTATGTTTTCAGTGCCATCAGTGTCCTAACATACTAAGCTCTGGTTATTTAGGGGTGTAAATTCTCTCTCTTTCAGACCTATGCTTACATCACAAATTTTTAGGGATCTGGTTCTCAGAGTTTTAAAGATAAGACCAAAGTCTTGTTGCAAATCAGCGCTGTCAGGTTTTTTTTTTAAGTCATGTGGTTGCTTCTGAAGTGCTGTTTGTGTTTATGTTCATTGAATTAACTGGAGCCTTTTTATATTGCAGTTGCAGGCAAGTTCTTCATTGACTTATTGTCAGACTTCACTCTTGTACTTGATAAAGGCATTTTAAGTTCCCCTTCAGAGAAAGGAATGTTTAGCAGGCTGTAGTCAGCTGGCTGTGAGGATGGCTGGGAAGCATGTCCTGCCTTTTGGGACTGCCTCAGCACCACCTGACACTGCAGCCAGCAAGGTCCTCATGAATTGTGCCTGACAAGCTGTTGGGAGGGATGCTCACACAATAGTTGATACAGGTGCAATAAAGGAAAAGGCAACAGACATAAAACTGTTCGAAAGAATGGGAAATCAGTAATGAATTTGCCACATCAGCCTTAATGAGCTGTCTGGCTGTAACAATTGCTGCACAACATGGAGTTGTAATTACAAGTGCAGGACTTACAGGAATCTGTACATACTTTAAGAGCCACAGAACCCATCACACTATTCATCACTGCCTTTTGGGGTTTGCTTCTCTGAGGAACAAATCCCTATGGCTGTTTTTGAAGCTTTATTGGCTTTGATAATTGAAATGAAACTTTCAAAGCTTTTAAAAGCAGCTGCAGGGATTTACTTCTCAAAAGCAGTGAATCCAGAAGAGAGACCACTCCTAGTGATCTCCTGCAGCCACTTTTAGAGCTTTATTTTGATTTTACATGAAGCCTTTTATAGTTTTGAAAGTGGCTGTGGAGTTCAGAAGTGGCCACTATCTGGGATCTATGGCTCTTGAGGAGAGAATTCCTTCAGCTGATTTTGAAGTTTTAGAAGCTGGCCACTGTGTGTGGCCAGATTTGTTGTTTGCTTAGGACCACACACAAATTTAGTAATTTGTGCTACTGGGCACTTAAAATAATGGCATTGTAAGTTCACTACAAGACTCAGTATTGCCATATGTTGCTGTGACAACACCAGGACTATGCAAGGCACCTGTGACCTTCTCGAGCACATTAGGAAAAAGTCTGTGATGTGAGTCCTCATTCTTCTGTTTTCATTATGCCTGTTGACAAATGAGATAAGATACATTGTTTCTTCTTAATTTTGCCTGAATATGACTTGAACTATGTTATTTTCTACCTTTAGGTCTATTCATATTTAATCGCTTCAGTTTTAGGGCAGGTTTTTAATGTTTTAGTAAAAGAGAGATTTGTGGTGTGTACAGTATTAGGAAACTGCTCTTGTTTCCTTCCTCTGAAGCTAGATCTTTCAAGTTTTCTGTAATATTAATCTCCTCCTCTCTTTTCTGAGTAAGAGCTCTGTCGAGCAACTCGGTAGTGTTCCCCAAAGGCTGTTTCAGAGATTGTGCTTCCATTCACCAGAGTTGGAATATAAACTGCTAAAGTGAGAGCAGATGCTCTTCAGACTTTGGCAGTAACCACCAGCCAGATGCCTCAAAGACATAGAGAAAGAGGTTTCTTAATATATTGTATGTTCTTATCTCTACTTGAGCTTGGCAGTGTTGTAATCCAAAGTTTATTTTAAATCTAAGGGACTAATATTGATCCATTTAAATGGAAGAAGTAACTGAAAGGTAATTCATGCAAAGATATTCATCCCCTTCCCACATGCTTCCCTATCCAATTTTGTATCTAGTCATTTTGGGCTGCTAATCATTGCCATTTGTTCATGTAGGAAGGCAAGGCTGTGACTGTTTCAAATTCTTCTTTGATGCAAAATCAAGAGTGGGTATTTCTCAGCATATAATGTATTTCTTTTGTTATTCCACTCGGAATCATAAAACTTTAAACCCTGATCTTTCTGCATGACAGCAGAGCACAATGAAACATAGACAAAGGCTTGCAAGGCTTTTGTTTCTCTTTTTTGGGAACTTGAGAGGCAGGGGTTGATATGCATCATGCATGTGCATACCAACTCCTGACACTTTCTAGGTCTTTAGCTTTGGTAGTAGAATCAGTAGTGTTTCTTCAGAGGGCAAGCAAGCTGATTAGACCCTGACAAATGAATAATGCTGCAAAATCCTGGCTTTTCCACATGGTTTTATGGGAATGAAACAAGAAAAATAACCTTAATAATTTGTAATTGTTTCACTTTTGTTCATTCATAAGTTCCTTCTTGCTGGGTCAGAATGCTGTGTTAGTTAGGTTTTAGAAGCTAGTTTTTGACATTGAGTTTTTGCTGTTTACTGAGTGAGGCAACAGGCAACACTTAGTGAGGCAGGTTTTTAAGTGTGAGTTTTCTATAGCTCATAACCATCTTGTGAAAATAGAGACTCCTTGGCTTTAATTCCTTGATTACAGCATGGTTTCAGAGTGCTGATAAGAACAAGGCTGCACTGCATGTTATAGTAAATGTTAGTGAAGGGTAGCAGGACACAGCAAAGGGTGGCATAAAACATGATCCTTTTTATAATGCCTGATAACTAAATCCATGGCAAGAGGGAACAGCTGCCTCATGTACTTTTCTGAGAACTTGGTGGTCTCTCAAACCTTCACTGGGGCTCCAAAAAATTTTGCTTTATATTTTGTGAACAACAGAGCATGACACCTTCACAGGCTTAGAATCTGCAGCAGCTTATTAATTCCCACAACTTATAGTTCTGATTTCTTCTACAATCAGGTGATGCCATTTTGCTTTTATTAGCTCTCCTTAAAATATCACAACTTGTGAACCCTAACCATAAATTAACTGTCATAATGCAATAATATTTAAGCAAGAGTTTGGCATACTGTATTCTTTGACTTAGATGCTTCCTTTCTCTCTTCACTTTGTGTTCTTCACCTCATTTTTCTCCTTCAGTTTTATTGTTACAGAGCACTGACTGAATAGAACAGATGTGGCATTTAAGAAACATGGGACTGGTTTGGCCACATGGAATACATTTTGAATACTGTTCATCTTGTATCTTCCAAATTATTTTCCCTTAAATGCATGTGATAGAAGTTTATTGGAGAAGCAGCCATGACATTTTTATTTCACATTCATTCAGAATTTTTTACACCTGCATTAAGAAATCAGATTCTCTATAGCATGGTTTTACAAAATGCTGTATCTGTTACCAGTGTCCTTTGGAAAAGTGTGTTATACTGACTTAGCATACATCTGCAATATTTCCCACCACAAACATATTTCTGGATTCTCTTGCTTCCTAGAAATAAATTTTTAGTCTAGAGCACACATAGTGGTGCATGCCAGTTGTTATAAAGCTTGAAAATGTGCTGATGAATCCAGTGTCTCCTAGTTCAGTAGGTATAAGGCCTGCAGTCCTCCTTAAAACAGCTTCAGAGGAGCTTGGCTGGTTAGAAGTGAGCCACTGCTTCTGTCAATATAACAGTTGTATGGTTAGGCTCAACATAATTTATAGATTTACCTTTTTGTTATTTTACATGTAAAATACGTTTTTAATTCTGTCTGATGAAATATTGATCATTGCTCTGCCTTGATTGTTTCTTTGTTCAGCCACGCTTGAATTGCATGTCTGCTGTACCACTGCATGTTAAACCCTACAGAAATAGCTTATCTGGCTTTTCTATATTCTGGGGTGTATTGAACCCACTGTGTGGCATGGCAGTTGTGTGCATATCTATATATTTTAAATACAGAATTTGTGTGCTCTAGAGGGCATTTTATATTGCTAAACCATGTTAAAACCCATAGGAGTACCCTTCATGGAGCCAGGCCTGGTGATTTCAGCCTCTATTTAAAGCATTTGTTATTAGTTCAGGGAGTCTTTCTGGCATCCTCTTTCTCTGGGTTTGTTTGTCAACATTTGTGTTCTTGTTTGAATGAAATGAAGCTGTCCTGTTGATGGCTGCTCTTTCATATACAGAGCAGCTCTAACATAAAAGTGTGGTTATTTCTCTGGTTGCTTTACTTCAGAGAGCTTTTATAGCTACTTCAATTACAGTGCTTGTGTGTTCTGGAATTCTGAGCTCTCCTATTGCCTGTGAATATAATATTTTGTTTTCACTGCACTTTTTGTTGATGTGATTTAATTGTTTTCACTGCTGACTTTTAACTTTTTGTCCATAAGTTGATTTGTCTTCAAACTGAAGTATTTGTTTGAATATCATTTTTTCC
Organism: Molothrus aeneus; assembly: GCF_037042795.1. Classification (NCBI taxonomy): domain Eukaryota; kingdom Metazoa; phylum Chordata; class Aves; order Passeriformes; family Icteridae; genus Molothrus; species Molothrus aeneus. Next base: position 2,433,966 of record NC_089656.1, read on the forward strand.
CATCAGCACCTTTCTGTCAGGATGACTTCTGTAAATGCCTGTGGACATAACTCTTGATTGTGTTTGGGGATTGCTCTAACACCTACCTGCTCATAAGTGTAGCAGATTGAAGTCATGCACTGTCCTAAGGACATGCTTGAACTGTACCTACAGTGGAGTTCTCTGGATTCTACTTCCTTTTTCTCAGGGAACAAAAAAAGTCATGTTAGGTATTGTATAATCCAAATTGCAAGTTATTGTGCATGCCAAAAGCGTGGACGTCCTCTAGTTTCTGTAAACTTCAGTCTGGCACTGCAGGGGTGTGGCAGGTGCAGAGATGTATCCACATTCTGACACCTGGAATAGTTCTGGAACTTGGGCTTTCTTCATTAGTATCAAACAGTTTGCTGGAAACTGCATTTAGATGAGAAGATGTGTGCTGCTCCCAGTTTTCAAACCAATGTCCAAAGTTGTGATAGCTGTTTCTTAGGCTGAGATTGGAGTTCATTGTACATGTTCAATAGAGAATTTGGTTCCATATTCCAACTGAATCAATTGCTAATGTTACTCTATTATAAGACAATTATATTTGATTTACATTTATTATTTCCTTTTCAAAAAAGGTGAGAATACATTCCCATCTTAGTATCAGCAGCAGTGTTGCCAAATAAACATAATCAGTAAGTGCTTCAGCAGAATGTTAAAGCCTATTGTTGTTCTTTCTTTAATAGGTCCATGATTAGACTTCCTGTTTTACAAGATGTCCCAACATGTGTTGGAATGGTAACTTCAGTACCACCTGAGAGCTTGGAGTCTGCCTTTCTGTGAAAGGTAGGGCAGCTTCTGTTCAATCTTTTTTGTGTATTTACAAGGTTTTCTTTTTATTAATCTTATTGGCTCTGCAACACTACAGAATCTGAGTTATGCTTTTAGCTGTATCACCTTTAGGTGTCAGAACTGATGTTATTTCATCAAGCAGTAATTTCTCAAAATAAATATGATTAATTTAGCTATGTTTAAACTGTGACTATTTATGAAGAAAATGATGCTGTTTCTTCAGGCATCATTTTCAAAGGTTTTACTCCAGCTGAACTGAGAGCATGACCATTATACTTGGTCTCAGAAATATTTAGAGAATTCAAGTTTTGTTTTCACCATAATTTTGTTTTCACCCGTTTTTCATTCTGTTTTGTGAATGTAGTGAAAGTGCCATCTTTAAAAGGTCTTGCTATTTCTGGAAGGCAGTTCTGGCCTTCAGGGCCCACCAAAATATGTTACCCAGCCTCAGAATAAGTTTGCATCTGGGAATTGAACAGCTTAAATTTCCAGGCCCTCTGCAAAGGAGAGTAAAATTAAGATCATCATTCTGTGGAGATGCATTCTCTACCAGATTCATTTATAAAGTCCATGGATGTAAAATAAGAACAATAAAAAGAAAACCTTAGAGAACCATTCAGTATTGCAATAAAGCTGACTTACATTATCCCTGTAGGCAAACTCCATGCTCTAGAGGTGGTGCTAATGTCCCCAGCGCTCAACACATGTTGGAACATCTTAGTGGAGGAGGAAGTCATTGATCAGTGAGCAGCATCTTCAAGGATCGTTTAAGGGGGAAAAAGTCAAAGGTAATATTTTTAAAAACATGTTGGAATGATTGTTCATTATGTTTATTTGGCAATCCTGCTGCTCATACTAAGGTTGTAGTGTTTTCATTTCTTAAAATTACTGACAAACTTTGTAAACTTCCTTTAGTCTTTCCTTCTCCCATTGTCAGCCTCCTTCACGTTGCTGAGTCTACTGCACACAAGTCCAGAATTTACTGTAACTCATTGGTAATTTGGCACTTTTTTCAGTGGTTGTAATGCAGAAAGGGTTAATCTGTGGTTTAACCAGTTTTGCAGTCCCTTGTGTTAAATAAGTCAGAGCCAAACATTGAGCTGGTGTGAAGACATTCTGCTGCTAACCAAAGGATATTTGTTTTCAAGGAAAAAAAATTGTTTGTGTAGCTGCAACACAAAGTTGTGGCAGATGAGGTACCACCATCTGTTCTTGCACAATAGTGTAGAAGTGCAACCTCACTGTAAACTAAAGCTATTTTGACAAAATTAAGCTATCATATCTGACCTGGTTAAATTTTGCAGTGGTGGATCTGGTGATGCTCTACTTGCTATTAATGAATGTGGGATGGTGCCCTGATCTTGGCAGTTTTAATTCTAATCCTGGGCATAGACAGATGAAGGTGCTGACATTTTGAAATTCAGGTTATGATCTTTGGTCTGCCCTTCTGGTATCCTTTGAATTTCCTGTGTTATGTGCATATCCTGCCTGTGTGACATGTTTATCCTGCCTCACATGTAACAAGCCTGGCATCAGGCTTGTGATGACAACTGTGATGCCTGCTCTGATTGTGGTGTCAGAGATGGTTTCTTGGGGGAAAAAATTGTCAAAATACCTGCTTTGTTCACACAATTTGCCTTAAAAGAGCAACTTTAACTTGCCACATAGGCAAGTTCTTATACTTGGTATGCCTCTGAATCCTGTGGATGTGATGGAGAGTGTGGTCTGTTCCTTGTAGGACTGTGCTCTAGGATGCTGGCATCTGTTTGTCATCTCTGACATTCTTACAGGGGCTCTGCTCCATCTCTGTCTTACCTGGTGTACTGTCATAATAGTGTATTTATGGTCTTTAAGCCTGAGGAATTGTCTTGGTTACTGGTTTGGGTTTAGCAGACAAACACATTTGTCTGCTCTGCATGAAAACAGATAAATCCCCAACTAACAACTCTGTTGTTTTCTTAGGGACTCCTGTTGGTGTCATTGCCATGTTAGTACTTTCTGGTCTGGTCCTTGTAAAAATCTCTTTTGATTTGACTCTAGTGAGTAACCAAGCACAAAAGTGCATTAAGGCATTTACCATTATTCATAAAAACAGTGAACATATTTTCTAGTCCTCTACACTCACTCTGTGTTTATTCTTGAATGTTCCTGGATGTCTTTGGGCATGCTTCTTATGCTGTATTTTTTGTTTTAGGAAAACCAAGATGAAGAAGAAAAGATCATATAACTGTTATCTGTGTGTTCTTATTTGACACGTTGAGACCTGCCCCTGTTTCAGTTTTCATCCCCTCCTCTGTCTTTAGTGTTTTCCTCACACTGTTCAATTGCTGCAGCACAGGTTACTGGGATTAGAGGGTAGGATGTGGAGCTGTAGTTCTCAAAGACTTTGTCCTTCAGTGCCTCCTTTTAATAACTTCAGCACCCGCCCTTCTTTTAGAATGCACACATCAAATGGCACAAAAAGAATCTTAAAGTTGAATTATTTAAAGAGGAGGAATTAAACATCAAATGTAAGGATATTGTCTTTGCTTAACACATGGAGATTTTGATTTCTTCTAAAAGAAGTTAGGTGATACACAGTTTAATTAGAGAAGAGACCAGGGAAACAATTAATTGCAGTGCTTTATGTTCCTTCAGAGTTACCATTCTTTCTGTCCTGTCTGATCAGGCTGCAAGCCTTCCTTGCTGTGGGAATGCCAAGTGTTCTCTGCTCCAAGATCCACTGTTTGTGCTTCCATGCTTTGTGGCAGCTCCTTCCATTTCCAAGCCTGTGCCTTGCTGTGCAGAATGTTGTTTGGTGACTGGCTGGGTTCTGTTAGAGACAAACCACCAGGGGTAATCAAACAGACTCCTCATGGATGATTAATAGCTGCCTTTCAGCTGTTTAATTATCTAGCTTAGAGACAGAATTTTGGGAACTGGATTGTCTGGTTATATATACCTTAGCACAGACCTTTTCTCAAAGTAGTTTTTCTTTTCCCCAAAAAGCATGGATTATGAGCAAGTTCCCAGACTTACCCACTGGTTGAGACAGACTGTTTAGAGAAGTGGAGGCTTTTTGCTGGTCAATGCACCACAAAACACGAGTTATGTAGTTAAGGTTAAGTAAGATTCTTGAGAATTCTTTCTCTACTTGATTAATTTTTTTTATCCTGTCCCAAATCTTATGGACTTGTGTATAAAAGCTTTGAATCAGCACAGAAAATAGGATGAGACTATGGCCAGGGTTACACATAGATTTTGCATGGATGCAGCTATTTCTCTGGCTCTGTTGTGTTAAAATAATTACACCAAGATGACCCTCTAGAGTGGAGCTATTTTGCTTGTTTACCTTTGACAAGAATAAAGTGTATTAAAATTAGAAAGTAAAAGTTCAAAATAAACAAAAAGGTCATTTTTACCGAGTATGTAGTTATTAAGTTGTGGAACTCTT